>NC_133203.1:33338380-33453380 GCF_958299795.1 Porites lutea | reverse complement strand
CTTGGCCAACGAGATGTCTATCCAAACGGATCAAGAAAGATTCACGGTCCGATTATGGTGTACAAAAAGTTAAAAAAGACCAAAAGTGGCAAACGTTAACGTTTGGATAAATAGAGATAAAAAATAAAATTTACTAAAACGTTTCAGTTTCGGTCACAAGACTGATGAAGGTCTTGTGACCGAAACCTTTAAGTAAATTTTATTTTTTATCCCTTTTTATCATCCAAACGTTGTCCTCTTTTGGTCTTTTTTAACTGTTGTATTTATATATCTATATATCTTTTATTTTTGTAATAGGCCACGTTTGATTTTACAGATCTTTAGCATTCATAACTCTTTTATATGTTTTTTTTTACTGTTGTTATTGCTGATCACCGGTTCAGAATACCAGTTTGTCCTCTGTGCTTAGCTGATCGGTTTTCTATCAGGATGAATAAAGAAATTATTATTATTATTATTATCATTGTTATTATTATTATTATTATTATTATTATTATTACAAGTTATTTTCATCAAAATTAGCTTTTATGATTTTTTTTAAAAACAAAAATGAGGAAGTATATAATCTTTGTCGATGATCAATGATGAAATTCGTGCAAGAATGCTTTAGAGACCGTTCTGTGACTTTTTTGGGGGAAATGAGCTAAATTTTAAACTAAAGCAAAGAAAAGTTTAAATCGATTTTATCCGGGAGATTTGGTGAGCGGGAGAACCGGAGATTGGTGCCGTATTGATTGAGAGGCTCCCGTTTTAAGCGAGGGAGTTGACATAACTTTTGAATCAGCGCTAAAGAAAGTAATTCGTTTAAAAAATATGCTTAAGACACAAAATCGTTAAACAAGAACCCCCAAATAAAAATACATATTCATTATCTTTTAATGGCAGGTTAAAATCGGCTCTAGATACTTGTGTATTTTGTTTCAGTTAGAGCCTATTTTCAGAGTCCTTGATTTCATCTGATCTAAGTAAGAATTCGGACTGTTTTCAATGATAACAGCTTTATAGAAGTCGTTTATTTATAGTTCCCGGGCGTGGCTTTCTCACTAACACACCCTCGAGAATGACGTAAATAAATCCGAATTTAATCTGTCCTCTTCAACTTAGGCACATGGCTGGGCTTATCCGTTTATAAATTGAAAATTAAACTGGAAATTATCTTTTAGACAAAGACGATTGTATACAGCAAATATTCTAGATGCGATAAATTTCCCTCTGAATAACTCCAAGTAATTTGGTTGCATTTATTATATCTCATACTAAAAAGATCATTCCTGAGTTACTTCAGTTTATCTTATCTGAAGTCATTTCCGGCGGACTCTTTACTTTACAAATTTTTCGGGTTCGATCATTTTCTAATGACATATCCCTATCAATGATTTCCCATATTCATGACATAAAGAAACACAGAACGTGCAATCTTGATAGTTCCACCTCAAGGGTTTTACGTACAAGGAAAGCTGAAGGGTAATGCCAAAAAACCGGAAAAGGTAATGAGTGGATTAAAAAGAATGAAAGGAGTAATCAAAATCTGATGAAATTTGACACGGACACCATATTTTATTCTTTTAGCCTCGTTTTCAAGTCAATCAGAAGGAAGGATCGGAATGTTTGGGTCACGTGACAGGTTTATTCGGCGCTTTGCAGCAAAGCGAGAGCAAGAGATTAACTGTCCAAAGTGGACATTCTATTCGACAAATTGCTGCCAAATTGTAAAGTTTTTGAAGACCGAGGGCCTAAATCTTCTGCCATAGACCCGTTGTTTGTCTAGAGGATCTGCAGTGGTGCAGTTTACGCGAAATCATGGAGTTTTCCATCGCTGGAATGTTGTTTTGAAAAGGTTTACTGGTGTTTTAACTCAAGGCAATCTTCACAGTGGCACCTAAAACCCGACAAAATTTGCCGGATGTGTTTGCTGCATGGTTCTTTGTTGACGCCCACTGGATCATTTATAAAGAAGGCTACAAGTTTTTTGTTTTCCAATTTCATTTAATTGGAATTTTGTACCAGCTTTGTAGCTTCAGCTTACATTGTATTTATCGCGGTCAGTGAGGGCTAGTCGATATGAGCTTAATATTTTAGACTCCGTGTCTTTGAGTCCTGCCCAATTTCTTCTCCGTCTTCGTAAATCTGTGATTTCGTTTGTGAGACAAGATCAACGATACGATTATTTGTTGGTGGAAATTGTGCTAAACGAGTTATTCGTTACATTGCAATAAACGAGTAATTTGTAATTATCAGCTGCATCAGCTTATATCGACCGCTGTTGGGGATTTCGTGTATGGTTTGATTGTTTCATACTCGCTACTTCTTCCTTCGCTGGCTCAAAGTCATGGGTTAAAAACGTAAGCTCAAAAACATATGGCTTCCATTAGAGCAAACGTGGAGGTAAGTTGTTTTGATACTTGTGTTTTAAATCTAGCTGTTGTGGTGTTGGTTTTGTTGATCCTATTCGAGACAATCAGTATTCTTAAACACCGTAATGTTACAGCGGGAGCTAAATTCCTTCGCGTTTCTGCATTTCGCTTGCGTCGAATTCCAAGAGCATTTTGCTAGTGCCATACAGCGAGTAGAGCCTTTTTGAGTGGCAAGACGATTTTATGTTGTTTTAGACAAGCCGTAAATTGTATGAAAAGGTATGTTTATGTTTGCATTAACTATGTTTCATGTCACCGACTGCCACATTTTGTAAACTGGCTCATTGTAGCTACAACGTTGTAGATGTAGTTTACTCACGCGAAGTGAATGTGCGTAAGTTTTAATGGCATTTATAGGACTGTGGTTACTTTTATATATTAAGAGAAGCGTATTTTTTCTAATCCTCTTTCTGTCTATCTGTCGAGTGTAAGTAATAATTCTTAGAGCATTCTTTGGCTTTCACGGCAGATGGAAATCCTATGTCTGGCGTCGACCTGATTTACCCGAACCCAGTCTGTGTGTTCTGTTCGCACGTTTGCCTTTGCAACATGTTTGATTGTTTAAAATTTCATATCACAATAACTTCTAACAACTTTATTTACGCTTGTGTTGTGATTCTGTCGTATTAAGATTCAATACTGTTAGAGTTGCGAATATTTCATGAGAGGTCGTCTTTTGTTAACGTTTTTTTCTTTAGCATTGAGTAGCTTAGCTTTGAAGAGATGTTATGTCGTGCTTATTGGTGTTTTCATCGTTATTTAAACTTGAAAAGTCTATTTTAGGTCGCAAAAGTACTGTAAAATCACATCGTCCTTTCCAAAGGCCAAACAAACGCTATTGTCTCGACCAGGCTAATGATGTGGAAATTGGAGATGAATTTGCAAGAGTACTCATGTGGAAAACGCTTTATTATTTTAACAGGGGCAACTTTTTGTCAAATTTTACTAGATAGAATGACTTGTAGCCTTATTTACTATTCTTCTGTCTTTGTTTCACTCTGATAATTTTTTAACCGTAGCCATAAAGAATTAAATAACAGTTTGATGTATGACCT
The DNA here is from genome assembly GCF_958299795.1 of Porites lutea. NCBI lineage: Eukaryota > Metazoa > Cnidaria > Anthozoa > Scleractinia > Poritidae > Porites > Porites lutea. Next base: position 33,449,911 of record NC_133203.1, on the reverse strand, counting down.
TGGTATTAAATGATAAGCTGTATTAGGCTTATTTTTTCATATGTGATAATGGGCTTAATGGGTGCCTCTTACTTTGTAAATATTTCTTTTCCCTTCAATCATATTCTTTTGGTAATTTTTCTTTTAGTTTCTTCAGTAGTCCTTCAGATCTTTTCCAAAACCTGGCAACAAGATCAGATATTCTTTAAAATACATGTTGTGAAATAATCCCATATTTTTTCTGGATTCAAGGTTCGCCATTTCTTTTTACAAAATTGTGCTTGTGGGCTTTAAATTTGTTATTATTGTGGGGTGTATCTGATAACCAAGTAACTTCAGGCAACAGAATATAAATAATAGAGTCACATTTTTTTACCTTCCTTGAGTTGTTCATTCTCTTCAGACTTTGTACTTAGTCTTGAATAACTTCAGTTCTCACAAAATGTCCCGTCCAGTAGTCCGTGACAAGTAGCTTTTCTTGCTGGGCAAGTAACTTTTTAAGCTTACTTGCTTAACCCTTTAAGCCCCAATATCTACATACAAATTCTCCAAATTGATCTCTATACATTTCCTTTAAGAATTAGTTAAGAGAATTTGATAAAAGATCAAAGTATTTTCTCTTAGGTGATCATTTTATTAATTCTCATAACCTCATCTCATGACAATGTATGGATATCGTTAGGAGAAAATTGCTGCTGGTCACTATTGGGACTTAAAGGGTTAAAGGGCAAGGGTTGAGAAAAGTCATCCACCAACCAACCCATTAACTAAGACAAGGAAGAAGTAACCCCTAGCAAGCAAAAAGGGAGAGCTGCGTGCCCAAAGGACAAGCTAGAATTCAATATTTTTTTCAGGCCCTTGTTTATTATGATATGTAGAGTGTAGTTGTCAATGAAATAGTCTGTATTTTGCCAAAAAAAAAAAAACTGTTTGAAGCTTTACATGTAAGTCGAGCTGTTTTTCTGGTCATCACCTGACCAAAGATAACCAAAACTGCCTGGGCAAAACATTTTTTTGCAAAGTGAATGCTGCAGTGTATGCTAGCTTTTGTCTGTGATGTTAAACTACAGCAAAACCCGAAGAACAAATAAGTAGTGGAAAAAGGATTTTATTCTTTTGAATTTTCTGGTGAAATTCAATGTTTTTTCAAGCCTGTTTCCATGGCCATGGCACCCTCTTGGGTGTGGTCTGAAATATACATGCACAGGCTATTGTAGGTGTGAAAGTCATGTACATGTATGACCCAAAGGTGATGGTGTCACAAGTGGTCCAAGAGATGTGATTCCAGACAGGCAGTAAAGAACTGTTGAGACATGAATGTGTTAAGGGCTAAAGTTCTTCAGTCAGTTAACAGAATATATCTTCACTGATATAACAATCTTGTTCCCATTTGACTTCAATATGCTGCCTCAGCTGAGACAAATTTGTGAATCTAAAATCAGATCAGTGACATGTAGCACTTACAGCTTCAGATAACAACACCGGACTGTTCCTTTACATACAATTATGGTACATATAGAACTTTTTATATTCTTGCTTTTGTTTAAAGTATGTGCATTTTTTGCTTTTATTTGCAAAGATATAGAGACCATGATACATTGTAAGCAACTTTGGAAAGAGTATTAATGTCAGTAGTTATAAAAAGTAGTTATAACCTGGTGCTTCATTGTACATGTTATTTTCTTTTTGAACTTGATTGTACATTTTTACATGTACTCAAACATTATGGTGCATGCATATGTATTCATACATGGATGTGTATACGTCCCTCCTAAAAGGAAAGTTATTTGCAGGCTTGAATTGTGTCTTGTGGCCTTAAAAAATATGGCCTGTGCAACTATGTTCAATTACAAGTGATAATCTGTACATTTATGTTTCATTTTCTTGACTAACCACAGAGTAATATAAAGTTTTACTGTGCCTTTTTAGGAAAGTGAACTAGGCTGGACACAAAACAAAGATTTTGGAAGCAACCAAGTGTTTCTAGCACCATCCAAGTTGATCAGTTTGCAGCGTCAGAGTAATGGCTTTGGATTCACTCTACGGCATTTTGTGGTTTACCCTCCTGAGCTGATAAAAAAATCAAGCGAGGTTAGGGCAAGCATTGTTGTTAGAATTACCTCAGACACCTTAACCCTTTCACCTCTAATGTTTCCAAGGAGTTTGACAATATTAATGTCTGGTCAACGCCTTTTTCTGAAAATTTCAAAGCTCACATTTTGAAGTCAGTCGTTAACAACCAATATAATCAGAATGCTCACTGTGAGGCAGCCAATCACAGTCCTTCCCAAGATCTTGAGAAACCGGAATGTGATTAGCACTGACAGTACACAATCACTCCTTTTCTACATCCAAGAAAAGAAACAGAAGATGTCTGCATTCAGGCTAAACTGAAACAAGCCTTATACTTTGACTCTAAAGTGTGGGAATCTTGCTATTCAGCAAGAGTTTTGTAACGTGAAGTTTGATAAACTATTAAATTCTCCTTCCAACTTGAAAGAAAGGTTATCAGAAGATCAGGATTCACTTTAAGGGTTTGGTCCACCTGGACTGACTGGTTAGATAGAAGCAGCTCTTGATCTTGAGGTTGGTCCTCAGGTTTCTAATTAATTTTGCCCCTGGTAGAATTCCCAGTAGTGATTTGGGGATTATGGTGTCTAAACATCCTATAAATCACATTCCAGCCCTAATGCAACACCTGCAAATTAAACCCAGCAGTGTTCCACTACTGTATGTTTATGATGTGATTATCTGGAACATTTGGTATAATGGGATGCACAGTTTATTTTCCTTGCCAAAAATAGGCTTTATTTGGAGTTGTTTAAGCTTCAATGCAAATCCTGAATAATGTGTACTTTTAGTTGTACAATATTCTGTTCTGTCCATGTGTCTAACTCTTTAACTTTGCTTTCTGATTGATTGTTCACTCATCACACATTTTTTTCCCTCTAGTCTGGGGTTAATGGGCTTGACCACCATGTTGAAAATGCTGATCGGCAGAAGACAGAGCCAATGGACACTGTATTTGTCCGTCAAGTGGCACCCAGTGGGCCCGCAGACAGAGCAGGTCTCTCTACAGGTATGCTTTGTACTTCATGATAAATGCCAATGCTTAGTGTAAATGTTAAAAGGTGAAAGGTGAAACAACCATATATTTATGTTGATAACTTGTGACAGTAGTAGTACACTGTAGTACAGGCCATCTGATAGGTTGCGATAAAAAATCAGAAATTGTGTGATATTTTCAGGGTAGATTGTGCTAGTGAGATAGGACTATTATGTGATAAATTATGCGATTTTTTCAGGGCTAATTTACATTGTTTTACCAGATTTCAAAGGAGAAAAACGACTTTAATGTTGTTTAACAGGTAATTTGAATGTAAAGGAATAATAAGATATCTATTTTAAAACGAAATTGTAAATGTTGACCCGGAAAAGGAAAAAGGACATTCGTTTAATATTACATGACACCATTACACAGCTGACCACACTGTTTGTCTTTGAAATCAAAATGGCTGCCCAGGTACTGTGATTGAAGGTTTTAGATGTCTTACAAGGCTATTGTTAGTGGTAAATCACCTTAAAAAACATTAAAGATTGGAAAAGTGTTTAATTAAAGTTAAAATTCATTGTTGACTTTACTTGAATTTCTCATTTTTTTACAAATTATGCAATCTTCTCAGATTGTGCAATAAGATGCGATTTGAGGTCAATTGTGCGAAATTGCACTATCGTGTAATATCAGATGGCCTGGTAGTAGTAGTAGTCATTTATTTCTCCATATATAGATGAATAGATTAGTTTATAGAAACAAATAATTAATTAAGAAATAACTTAGAGAAAAAGGGCAAAAATAGTAAAACTAATAAATTGCCCTAATAGATTGAAAAATATGAAGAACTGCTAATTAAGAAAGAAAAAATAATAAATAAAAAATGAACTACACGAATAAAAAAATACAGTAAAACCTTTATTAAGCGGACCCCCAATTAAGTGGACACCCTCCATTAAGCGGACACTAAGGTGGGTCCAGAAATTAACGTCTTATTTTCCATTTATAACAAACCCCTATTCAGCAGACACCTCTATTAAGCAGATGCGGACGCTAAAATAGATTCTATTTTGCAAATTTCTAACCTCTTTTAACCTCTATTAAGCGGTCACGAGAGTAAATTGACAAATTTATAGTAGTATTGGATTACGTCTTTGAAATACATACAGTAGTTGATTAAAAAAGATAAATCAATACATTTAGATGTCAATAAACTGTAGATTAGACCCCTATCTGGCCGTATGATTGTCATCCACGATCAAAGTTTACCTAAAAGTCTTGCCCAAAGTACAGCATTTCGTGGAACTTATCACAGTACAGATTAACCATTGAGTGTTAATCTTTTAACAAACATTGCCCAATTTTTACAAACTTCTATTAGGCGGACACCCTCCATTAAGCAGACACTTGGGAAGGTCCTGAAGGTGTCTGCTTAATAGAGGTTTCACTGTAAAATAAAATAAAATGTTAATAGTGAAAAACAAAAAAGATCACATTCAATAAGCAAAAAACTATAACTGGTCCAAACACACACATAAATAGGCCTGAAAGAAATTTATATATTAAGTATGAGTAGATGAAGCAAGTTAGTCAATCTAGCATTTATTTAATGTTGGGATTAGTAATGACTGAAAAGGGAATTCTTGAATAGCTTTTTACTAGCCCTAGGGCAAATGGGAAGGGGAAGATTGTTCCAAAAATTCTCATGGAATAATAGTGGGAGAGAACTTTCTAATGTTTGTTCTGTAAAAGGTAATATATAGTTATATGTAATAAATCTAGTTACTTGTGATATTAATAATAACCGATAAACTTGAGGTTGATGGTGTGCTTATTATACCCCCCACCCCCACCCAATGATGAGAAACTCAACAGAAAATAAAAAGAACCCTGCTAAAATCAGAGTCTTGTTTTGTTGACTTGGCTTTAATTTATTTTGACCAAAATTAAATAAAAAAGGAAGATAGTGTTAAGTTCCGAAAATAAGCCCTGGGGCTTATATTTTTCAAAGGTCCTTTTTGAGGGGCTTATTTTTGGAGGGGCTTATTTTAGGAATTTTATGGCAATTTTGTCTTGATATCACAAACAATCCCTGAAAGGTGCTGTGACAACTCTAATGGCAGCCATTTGCATTGTAGACGTACAGTAGCCTGAAATTCATCTGTTGCTTCGAGTCGTTTATTTCATTGCATGATTGCGACCGAGTTTGATTATAAGAATTTAGTACAACTGGTTCAGAATTTTTTTTTTTTTTTTGCAGTTTATAGTTTGAACGCTAAATATGGATTACAATCGAAAAAAGTAAAGCAGTTCTGTATCATGCAGCCATTTCCAAACAATATTTCTCGGTTTGCCACTTGAAAATCGTGTTTTACTTTTTGCATGAATTAAAGCAAAGGTCAAGGAGAAGTGACGTCACCGGACGGCGTTAACGGCCGGTCGATTCAGACGTTACTGAGGGAGTAAACGACTCGAAGTAATCAGATAGAATTCAGGCTAGACGTACAGTAGGACCTTAAGTGGCACAAACTGACATTCATGTACAGTGGAAGCTCTAGTGAGGAGACACCCTTGGGACGTGAAAAAGGTGTCTCCGTTAATGGGGCTGGCTGCTTACCGGAATTTAAAATGTAGAGCTGTCTGTTTACAAAAGTACCCTTTAACAGGAGAGCTTTCGTTGTACATGTAGTTTTCTACCCCCTATAGGGTATCTGTGACATAATTATAGGGAGTTCACCCCTACCTCCTTCCCCGTAAAATCTGAAAGACATAAGTAAAATGACTGTGCTTGCACAGGAGACCTAGCCAGCAGTCATGATTTACTCAACTCCTTTGCTATGTTTGTTTTGTATTATCACAGGTGATCAAATCGTATCTGTGAATGGACACCCAGTTATGGGAAAATCATATTCTCAAGTGATCGAGCTGATTTTGTCAAGGTGTGACATTAAAATTTGCATTTTTTTAATGCCACATGTCTGCCTACTCCTTTAAGCCCCAATATCCACATACAAATTCTCCAAACTGATCTCTGTACATTTTCCCTTGGAGATAATTTTATTAATTCTCATAACTTTTTTTCTTGATGATGTATGGATATCATTAGGAGAAAATTGATGTTGGTCACCATTGGGACTTCAAGGCTTAAGTACATATAGCATTCCTGCCAGGCTCCCAATTTGAGGTGTTCTGAGGTTATTAGGCAATTACCCTATATGCAGACCACCCAACATACAGTGGAACTCTGTGAATGCAATCACCATTGGGCCATTGATAATGAGGTGGTCGCATTAATTGGGTCTTCAATAATCAAATGACTACACCCTTGTAAGTGATTTTTACATTTGGGGGGGAAAAATATGGTTCGTAGTAAGGGGGTGCAGTCTTATAAACGGGGTGGTTGTAGGGTGGGGTTCCACTGTATCTTTTAGTTCGCAGGGCTTGAAAAAACTGATCGTAGGCACTGACTGTGATGTATTGAGAAAGGTTAGAAAAGTATGAACAAGCCTCCGCGGTGGCAGAGTGAAATAAAAAGTGTGTGTATGTGTGGGGATGGGGGTGGGGGGCTGAAAATAAAATTGGGCATTCCAGGAAGGGCTGTTTTTGATTTTGAGAGGCCTACTTGACTGTATCTAAGACGTTAACATGTTATTGTTCAATAATTTTTGCAGCCAAGAATTGTTGGAGTTAGGCATCATACCTAAAGAGGACTGTGTTCTTCAAATGGTATGTACATTTCTGTATTGTGTGTATAAAATTTATATTAAAATTTAGTTGTGGCTTTCTGTGCTTTACTGCACAGCATATGAGAAAACTGATATTTGTAGGGATTGATGATCTGGGTGCTCAGTACTGTAGTAAGGCTTCGACACATGTATAGCTTTTTCGAAAGTGCTTTAATAAACACAATATATCTGTCTGATTTCGTTAAAACGTGGCCACTAAGTTTTCGCCTGGCGCCAGGCGCACCGGCTCGAGGCCAGCCCGGTGTCCAAAAAAGTAGGGGGCTTGATGTCTTGGTCAGTACAGCTGGATAGCCCAGGGACTGCCCTAACAGTGGGTGGGTGGATCAGGCCTTGGAGTCAAAACTAGTGGGGTAGGGAGGGGGCTGTTTTATGACACAACCCCTTCAGAAAGCAGCAGTGTTCAGTGGAGGCTTTGACTAGCGAGTACCTTGGTCTTAATGTGCCCTAGCCAGCTGAATCAGGCCTCTGTTGAGAATGATTATCATGATAATTGCAGAGCTCAGTGGGAGGTGCAGACAGTCACCCATTGTCCTGGGTGGGGAGGGTTAAAGTCTTGGTACCAAGGACGCACTTAGCATAGGACCTTTAGACACTCACTGAAGCTATGTTATCATAGTCAGATATACACCCGTGCTATTTTCTTTCCTCCTCCTTTTCCTCTTAATTGTCAACCCAAAAAAACAGTAAGAAGCAAAAACAAAACAATAACAACCGCAGCTGCAAATCGTTACAGCAAGGAGCCCAAAAGTGTGACCGCTTTTGATTTATTCACATTCTTTCGTGCAGATTTAGTCCAATCAGAATCCAGCTGGAAACTGTCCTAAACTTTTGATTGGTTAATGCTTGCCTGAAAGAATGTGAATTAATTAAAGGAGGTCACACTTTTAAGCCCCTTGCTGTAATTAACTTAAGTAGAAATTGGCTTAGAGAAATTTGTTAGCCGTTTCATGAACTTTCAACCAAACACTGTGGGCCATTCAAGAGTGTAGACATGTACTGGGCATGGCTGCGCATAGGCTTGAGACCTTAAGCAGACATCTTTTATTAAAATACACATTGTCATTATTCTTGTGTGTTCAGGTGACACCAGGACTCTCTGTTCCTCCAAAGATTTCTTTGAGTACACATGAGCTCAATCAACCTCCTCCACCAATTAAACCCAAACCAGCGTATAGAAGAAGATCAAGTGGGGAAAACCCAGGAAGAGTCATGTCGTCTGTAACTATAAGCCCTGCGAAGTCATTTCATTTATATATGGCTGATAAACCATCAAACGGTGACACACCTAATCCTTCTGTTACACTACGTAGAGGCTCTGTGGACAGAACAGCAATGGAGAATAGAAGTTTTGTTATTACCTCAGAAAATGTGGACTACAATAGCAATTTAAAATCAAGAAGTTCAAGTGCTCTTGAGAGCAGTAGTGGGAACACACCTCGCATGGACGGATCTTATTTTATGGCTGCCACTGATTCTATGGGTAGACCCCTTGCACTTCGATTTGAGAAAGGATCTAAAGTTGGTAACACGCTCACCGTTTTGGAGGATTCCTGGACAAAGACTCGCTCTCATTCACTTCCTGTCGCGGAACTCCAAGGTTTTGAAGAGCGAAGCAGAACTAGTAGCACCTTGAGTGATGTAGGCAAGGTTAGAACTGCGAAAGTGACTGATGCCTATAGCTTAAGTGCTGATCGTAGTGCAGTAAGCATTCCTCCATTTATGCTTTCATCGCCAAGAACTGTTGCATCAGACAGCCCATCAACAACATATATGAATACAAACACAGATGTGGGATCTCGTCAACCAGTAGCAACTGATCCAGGCTTCCAGAAGACTCGATTGTCACATGAGGAAACTGCCTCATATCTAATAAGAACGTTAGCCTCCCGCATGAGTAAGGATCGTCAGGGGAGTTTGAAATCATCAACCATGGGAACTACCCTGTCGGAGAGTCGTGATGTGTATTCACAGCAACAGAGTAGTTCTAATGGACAGTGGGTAGGATCAGAATCTAACGCAGAAAATTACAAAGAATCAGATTCACCTCATCCTGCAAAAGTCCCTCGGCAAGGGGACAACCACATAAAGCCTGTTGGCTTTTCCAGTCAGGTGTCAATGTTCCCAAACAAACAATCCTTTGAGGAAGTAACGTTTTCACCATCACCTGTTTCTACTGCAGCAGAATCGGATGCTTCTCCTCCTAACAAACAGGGCAGTCCGAAACCGAGGCGTGTTTCTTACCTAATGGCAACCTCACGAGGCAATGCATCCCCATCCGACCAGAAAATTTGGGCTACTGCTCCACAAACCAAAAAGCCCACAAAGTCATCTGTGTTTGAGGCATTGTCAACAATGTTGCCACCAGTTATGGTGCATGTTTCATCCGGGATGGAGCTCTGTGAAGATGTTGGAATAGAAGAAGGGATGGATATTCATCCTGATGAACAGGAAGATGAGGTACATTGTACCTGGAATGATATAATATAAATCAACAGTGATATGAAGCAGTTATTGGATAATGTTGAGTATGATCTGAAGAATTATGGACGTCAACATATACATTTGTAATACCCTCCTCAGATCATGTGAAAGCCGAGTTCAATAGTTGTTTTATCACCAATTCAAAATAATCTCTACAAAAACAAGCTTGGATGTTACATGTACGTTCACTTGTTAGTTTGCCTTTTTGCAGCTATTTCATGATATAAAGGCCTATTTAGTTCTGCAGATGTTCTCCAAATAGCAGATGTCACCTGTCAAGTGGTATTTTTGCTGTTCTTGCTATGTTTTTTGGCAGCGTGGTTTGGCTTTTTCTTTGTCGTGAAATGTGTGAAATATTCTGCCATTTTGTATTGTTGTACAAATACAATGCAACCTCATCCCCAGAGCTCCATGGTGGCCATCCATTTTTTGGACATTAATTTGGCTCCAGTGCTGAATGAAAAAAAAAAAGATGAATTCTTAATGGACTTTCTTTTGCTTTATTACTCTCAGCCTCATAACCAAGTATGAATTATTTAAACTTTGAAACTGGGGACTCTAATTCAATGTATAACTGGGGCGGATTCAGGAATTTTTTATTGGGGGTTGGGGGGGGGGGGGGGGGTTCAAACTTTGTTTCAGAAAAGACTGTTAAACTTTTTTGAGGTAAATTACTTCTTCCCCACAACCCCCACACCCCCACACCCCCTCCCACCAGATGCGGTTGCCAATAAAATTTCTACGCCAGTTAAAAAAGTGATATGTAATGAAAGCCATAGAAAAATACATGAACATTGTATAGCTCTATTGCTCAGTGGGTAACGCTTCACGTGGCAGGAAAGCTGTGATCTGGATATTCAAGTTAAACCCCTTTGACATGACTTTGACATTGCTGTATGTTTGTCTTTTTAAAAAGAATTCCGTTTGCTACCTTTATGTATATGTATACTACTGAGTGAATTTTCTTTTCTTATTCACCAATGATTGTTTTTCTTCTGGCAGGTTTTTCCAGGTTCAACTGAAGGCAAGGTTACAAGCGAAAGCACAGTTCAGCGAACAGGCAGACGTACTTCTTATGTAATGGCAACTTCATCTCCAGCATCAGTCAAGTATGAAATGACTCTAGAAGAAACTAAGGAAGAAGAGGTACATTGTAATGTTTAGCAATGATATTTTTATTGTGGCAAACATTAGATTTGTAATGTGTTGCAGCATCATAATTAAAAATAAATGAAAAAGTAATTGATTCTTATTAATTGTGGGTACACAGCATTGTTTATCACACACGCATTCTGACATCAATTTACACTCAAGAAAATACTTATGTGTAAACATTACAAGAACTCTGTTTGTAGGAAAGTTCGTAAATCGCAAACTGAATAAAAGCTACATGTATTTCAATAAAGAATCCTCAGCTCTTCTCTGGAAAAATACATGCATTGTCAGTATATAAAAGATATACATTGTTATGTAAGTACACCTTATTTTAAACCTATTAATCCAAAAACCTAAAAATCGCCTTTTGCCGATTTTTTCACCCAATTTTACTTTAAATGGCCAGATTTGGTTGTTTTATGCTGAAAAGTGGATTTTTCTCAAAAAGCTTGGTGCTTTGCTTTAAGCTCTGTACATATACATTGAGTTACTAATTTGCCTACAATGCAGCTCTAATTAAGTGACAAATGAATCAAAGAATCAATATATCAATGATAATTTGAGTTTTTTATGTTATTATCACAGGAAACAAAAGAGCAGGGCGATGCAGTTCCAGGAATGTTAGAGGTAAGGGCGGCATTTTCAGAAATTTCGTATGAATTTGAACTGGTCGTGTTTCAGTAAGCTCATAACGCGGTTATTTTATGCATATGGCTTGAATTGTGCTGTTGAGTGCTTTATAGTTTAAGGAAGAGCATAAATGTCTAACATACACAAATGTACCAGGCATCGCAAGGCTTTCCTTTCTTTTATTTCCACCTGTAAGTTGTAAATTATAATTTGTTAACCCACGAAGCACTTAGGAGTTCTTATGAACTCGTTCAATGTGTCCGTGCATTTCAGATTTAATTGGAATTTGGAAGAGTTGGTTTTTGAGGAGAAGTGAAAACCAAAGTACCCGGAGAAAAAAACCTCTTGGAGCAAAGGAGAGAACCGACAAAAGCTTATTCTGAACCCATAATTATGTGGCATCGACGCCGGCATTGTAACTCAGGCAACATTGGTGGGAGGGAGGGGACGGTGCTCTGACCACTTTGCCGCCCTTGCTACCCCTACATGTTATGAAGTTAAGTACTACATATTTTTAAGATATAGTGGCAAGTAGGAATTCATTTATGTTTTCAATTGCAGGTTTATAAGGAAGGTCTTCTTTGGAGGAAACTTGCTGTTGTCGATGGAGGAAAGGTTTGTAATGGTGATAATTTGATATTTTAGCTTTATTTAAATGCCATTAACTTTGACATTTATTTTAAAAAAACAATGTTACCTTTTTCTCCTTTCCTTTTTCACTTCAGCGTTCAAGTGCACGATCTTGGAAGCCAGTGTTTGCTGTTCTACGAGGCCATATTCTTTATTTACATAAAGACAAAGGCTCTGCACATCAGGTTAGATTGAGAGTGAACTAAACTCAGACTCCTCTTACATGCCCACGAGTCTCGTTCCATCTTATGGACTGATACTTTTATAATTGTTATAGTTCATTTTGATCGGCTTTTTGTCTTGTGTTCATCATTAAAGTTAATAATAATGAATTCAATACTTTCCTTGGCCATTTTTACTTTGTCCTTATCTGTATAAGTGTAGGCGCATTGAAAGTGGTTATCAATGATTCAGTACTAGAGTTAACAAGTTAACTCTACAATTGATAAGCCTCACATCTGCTAGAGAAAGTGTATGTGGCAATCACTTGTAGAGGCATTAGGTCTAGCAAGCGAACCACTTGCAATAGACTCCCTACGAAAAAGAAAAAAAAACTGCTAAGCACGGCTGGCACACACTTTCTGTGGCTACAAGGTACACGACCCAACAGAAAACGGCCGCAATTTGGCGACGCTGCCACCTATTTCCCCGCGAAATGACGTCTAAGAAACGTGCGCAAAATTCCATACTGATGACGTATTAGTACCCAGATCTGGGAAGTTCTTGTGATTGAATGAACCAAATTTTCAACCAATCACAAGCACTTCCCAAATCTGGGTAGTGACGCATCACCAGTATGGAATTTCTGCGCTCGTTTCTCAGGCGTCATTTTGTGGGGAAACAAGTGGCGGCGTCGCCGAATGTCAGCTGTTTTCTCAAGCTTATGATGTGCATGTGTGAAGTTCGCAAGTGACGTAGTTTTCACTAGTAGTTTTTTTGCACTAGGGACTGAAATAAGATTTTTTTTTACATACGGCACCTGACATGTTCTCGTCCAATCAGGAAGCACGTTTGACCTAAGAGATTATGAATTTTTCTTTTAGGAGGATATTTCTGATGAACAGCCAATCAGTATCAAGTCCAGCATTGTCGACATTGCACATGACTATACCAAAAGGAAGAACGTTTTTAGGTTGACCACCTTCAATGGGTCTGAGTTCCTATTTCAGGTACATGAACTTTTTTGTTTCGTTTCAATGTCATTTTTTCCTACTTACTGGTGTTACTCTCCGAGGTGCTCTGGCGCCGTGGTGGGAAAATGAAGGGGAGCTTGTAACTACGTCTCCGGAATTTGAATTCCCTTTCCAATTCCCCTGTTGCTTCCCGTCGATTGAGCTGTCAGATTTCCGTCAATCAGCGAGAAGCGGAGACGAACGCGAATGTAAACAAACGTTGAAAAACACGTGCCAAGGGTAATGACGTCGTAACTAATGTCTTCTCCGCCAATCAGCATTTCGCATCGACTTTTTCGATGCAGATATTCAAATTCCAGAGACGTAGTTGCAAGCTCTTTGCCTCTCCTTCCTTTTCCCGCGCCGCCGCCAGAGTGCCCCGGAGAGCTTTCTCGCAGGCTAAAATTAGCCTAAATCAGTGCATGGATGTAGGTCCTTTTTCCTCTCTGCTTGACTGTGTAATGCACAGTAAACTACTTCAAAGCTGTGGTTGACATTTTTGCTGTTAAACGTTTAGCACATCATCCATATACTGCTTACTTGCTAAAAAAGTGCGCACATTGTTGTCCGTAAAGAGTATGGGACATAGTTTGCAGTGTAGTGGTCTACATGTACCTCAAATTCACACTCATGTCACTCATGTTAGGGCTCATTCATAACTCATTACTTCTGTAATTTGCACCAAAAGCAATCTGAGTAGAAGTTTACCCAAACAGTGATGTAAATAGCTCACGTTCGATATATTAAAATTCTAACATGACTCCGAGGCTTTAGGGTCAAAATGGCAAATTTTTCACGACTCCATTGTCTCGCAATTCCCAGAAGAGACTTTAGCACAAAGAAAACCAAACCAAATATAGAAAAATGACCAGAAAGCCTCGGAGTTATGTTAGAATTGTAATATACCGAACGAGGGCTATTATCCCTGAATAACACGGAGGGGAGTGGATAATCATATATATTTACAATTTGCAATCAACAAGTGTTTGAAAATGAAACTACAGAATTGTCGTTGCTGTGTTCCAACAAAATGTGTGCACAGGCGCGCAGGAAACTTTGTAATAATATTTTTTAATAATCTTTTTTTTTTGCCCTGTTTCAGACTGAGGATCACGACTCTATGATGTCTTGGATTGCCGCAATACAGGCCAACAACAACCCTGATGAGGATGTGAGAGTTTTTTCCTGTTATTTTATTTTACTTGCTTATTAGAACTAAAGGTAGCAGTAGAGAGGGAGAAGTCGTTACGTCACGTTGCCATGGTAGTAAAATCTCTGGATGACAACAAACCAAAAACGTCACTTGAAAAGTGAATTCACACTCTTTCAAAATTCATCGATCTTATGCAATTTCATTTGATTAGTCAAATGTTGGCGAAATTTTCTCTGGTTATATCCGTAAGGAGTAGTTTAGAGGAAGAAAAAGAAAATTTTGTCTTGTATTCGTCTACTCCATAAAGCGGATTCGTGAAAGTTTTATGTCGCAGTCGTGCAAAATTATTGTCTTGCTAATTTAAACCTATTGCTTTTTTGCCGTTCTCGTTGCCGTCGCCATCTTCGTTGCTTACGCTCCCTATTGTCGTGATCCAGAAATTTGGTACCATGGTAACGTGACGTCACACCTCTCTCTACTCAAGATAAGAAGGTACTACGAAAACGTTAATTCAAAAGTGAATTCGCGCTGCCTCAAGCTTTATCGCGCTTGTTCCATCTCGTTTAATTCGTCAAATGTTGGCAATTTTTTTGGAGTTGAATTCTAAAGTTCAAGAAAAGAAAAGGAAAGTTGTTGTATTGTGTTCCCGTCCTCGACAAAACGTGAAATTAGGCACTTTCACGGTCCAGTTGTTTTAGTGTTGTTTGGGGTCAGGGAAGTGCACCATTGGTGACTTCTCTTTCGAGCTGCTGCTACATGTGTATGACCCCTTTTACGTCGTAGTCTTGCAACGACGGCTAAAAGATGTACAAAAAAGCGTGAAACCTATTGCTTTTTTGCCGTTCTCGTTGCCCTCGCCGTGGTCGTTGCTTAAGCTCCCTACAGCTTACTAAGAGGTTGGGGGTTTTTTATATGCTACAAAATAGTAGTTTGTTTATGCATAGATTATCATTTGTTCAAATTATTTCGCAGTTTCTTATTGGCTCTAATCCCCCGGCTAATTTAAATTCTTCATAACCAGCTGGCGCTTATCTTATTTGGAAGATGCGAGCAATATACCATCTATTCGACGATATGAATTATGATATACTATCAATCAATCTCGTTTCCAGACGCGGCAGCTTAACTGTTCTAGAGTGAACTAAAAAGGAAAATGGCATTCACGCCCATACGAAGACTATATAGCCGAATTCCTAACTAACTGATCACCGATCGTTAAATCAACCAATCAAATGCTTGCTTTATCTTATAGGAAAATGGCGTTAGCAGCCAGAGTTTGATTATAAGAAGAATGAAAACAGTGGAACATGAAACTTCAGGGTGAGAATGATAGTAAATGTTCGATAAATGTCACCCTCCAGCTGGAGTGGGGGCACAAGCTGCCCACACACAGTTGCTGGAGTCATACGCAAATCAAATGTTACAGAGCTTTAGATTTGGGGACGAGTACGACTACGGGATGTAACTTAGAGTTTTTTTTTGCGTATTCTCGACAAGTTTTCAACCCGGAAAGCTTCATTGCACTATTTTTCATCTGAAAAATGAGTAAGGTTATCATTTTTAGAGAAGGCTTAGCCCTTTCCGGGTCGCAAACCTACCCTAGTAGAATAACGACTACTATCACGTTTTCCCGCCAAAATGATGCTGGTTTTACGCGCGAGCACTACTCAGTATTGAGGAAATCTCGTACTCGTAGTCGTCCTCGTCTCAGAATCTAAAGCTCTCTTCTATAGCTTGAGTGTTCGCCGTGTTTGAAAACGAAAAAGAAACTGGTTTGAGTAAACTTTTGCAAAGAACTCTGGGACTGTTATTAGGATTTGGCTAATAGCTAACCGGCGCTTCCACGCTAACAATCCCAGAAGCATTTACGAGACGCATTTCGGCTCCAGTTGCCTTCTCGTTTCAAAGGTGGTGAGTGGATGATCTGTCAAACACCGACTTGTGGTCAGTGTTGTTCTTTTGCGTCGTTTTCTGTGTTGGCCAGAATAACACAGTCGAAAACGTAAGAAAAGATTAATGGACCCTAAGCCTGTCCTCGCGTTTTGGCGCTTTACTATAAGCCTTTTTCTCAGCCATTTCCTCACGAACGAGTGCTCCAGGTTACGCCTTGTTCTAAACATTGTTTTCTGCGTTAAGTTGTCTCTTTTTACTGCAAACTTACTACGTCGTTGTTGTCTAACAAAACCAGCTTTTTTATCGGTAAAAGAAAAATACTGTTCCTGTCGCTCCTTAGAATCTGTTGTAGAAAAAAACTCCAAGTTCAGGATTCGTGGCGAAACAAATAATTCGGCCATTGTCTCTTTTTATTACGGACTTTGTACTTTTGTCAAAAGAAGAAGTCTTTTTACTAAAGTAGACTACTAAATGTTTTCTCTTTCAGATCAAGCACAGTTTCGTCAGGTCACAAGTTATCGCCCCCGGTGAACACCAAAATTTCTGTTATCCCGGGAATATCTAACATCAAGAAAAGCTTGTCTTTTAAGCACATCACCGCCGGACAAAAAGGTGCAATGATGATTTCTTGGTGGCGATACCCCTTGAACAATGACATTTCTAAGGAATTTAGACCCCATTCAGGAAGCCTACCACTACCTTATCAAAAGAGGCCGTCATATTTATTCTTCCAGCAAACTACTCTTATTGACGGAAAATGTTATGCACATAACCATACGTTTGTGTTAGAATCTACGCATAATTTATGAAAACAAAGAGGCAAATACCACTGAGACCTTGATTGGGAAAACCAGACATACAAGCTAAAGAAGTCTACAGCAACTCTTTGTTAACGGAAACCTCATATAAGACGGACACCATCTGTCTAGCGGACACTGAGGTTCAACTTTGACGGTTACACGTGCCCATCCATACATTGCCTCTATTTTATTTGCGCGCGTAAAATGAAAAATTACGCGACAGTGGAAATTGACCCTTAGTCAGCTTGTCCTAAAAGTGTCCGTCTTTAAAGGGAGTTGACTTTATCGCATGACAAGTTCTTTAGAGGTTTATTCAGTGGATGCAGGAGCCAACATTGAATAGTGTTATGAGTATTGGGCGTATAAAGCATACGAATGATATCTGTAAGTGTGTTACTGGTCCGTGAAGTGAGGTAATCCACTTTAAACTGTGAAAGAACATGAAATGTACACTGTACCCTAACCTTTAGTGTCTTATTTGTGATTTTCAGGAGAAAGTGGGAAAAGCCATTCAAATAAGTCTCTGAAAAAGCGTAAGAAGCTGCAACACCCTAACAGCTATCCTTCAGGTAAATTCCTCCTTTTCCATGAGTGTCTGTCCATTGCACTCAGTTCCACAATCTACTATCAGTCTGTCACCACATTTAACCTTTTTTTCCCACTGGTAGCTTGCGTGGCTGGCGCGCGAGGTAAGCGATGTCGCGAGAGAGTGGGGAACGAGCAGAGAGTCGAAATATGCGGAAACTTGATGTCGATATGATTAATTTGGTGTTTTTCTTTTTTTTCACAGGGCATTCGATTGGCGTTCCATTAGAGCTTTGTCCACCATCTAAGAACAACAAGGTCAGTGTAGAACAGAACTGGTCGTTTTCTTATGTTTCTAAGTCAACGTAGCCGACAAGAATGGAGATTATGGCCTCAGCTCGAAGCGTCTTCAACTGAAGGCGCAGATCACTTAAAAGACTCGACCGAAACCGCAAACCGCGCATGAAAAGTCTCTTGCACAAAGAGTCCTCTCTGTCTAGACTTGGCCACAAGTTGATTTTATCTCTTATAAGTATAATTACATTGATGGTTATCGAAAATACAGCGCTATGATTGGCTAGGAGCTTCGCTTCATCCCGCTATAATTACCGCGCGGTAATTATAACTTTGAAGGCTAGCAGTTTTCAAAATGGCAGCCAGATTTGTTGACGTTTCGGAGTCGGAAATTAATCAATAATTTTATTTTCTCGAATAATCATCAATATCGGCGAATAGTCACCGAGACGAACGACGTCTCGGTGACTATTCGCCGATATTCACGTCGCCTGAGGCGACTAATTGTTAAATAACCGAGCGCCAACCCCTCTGGTTATAATAGGCTGATTTGGCAACGGTACGGGAACGTCAGTTGACGACGGGAAAGCGCACGGAAAGGACTAAACAAGACTTCCGGTGCCCAATTTGCCGCTCTGCCATTGGTCAAGCCAGTTGTTTAATTTACGTGCGCCGTCGTCAGCTGATGTTCCCGTTCTTTTGCTAAATCAGCCTAATACTGACATGAACGCGTCTATTTGTGTTTTCGTAGATGATTCCTTTGATCGTGGAGCACTGTTGTGATGTGGTGGAAAGAAAGGGACTGGAAACTGTTGGAGTCTACAGGTACCGAATTATGAAATCCTTTTGTCAACAGAGTCCTTCTCAAACCGGTCATAGCCTGCAACCAGGCTCCAGTTTTTAGCACAGTCGTGCAGTAAAAAGGTGATACGAAAAACGCGCGGGGGCTGGGGACAGAGTGGGCGTGCCTACTGCCTAGGTCGCGCGCGTCTTATTTGCCTTGTCCATATTATCTGAGAGCCTGGGACAGGCTATACAGGCAAAGCTATACTTTGAAGTGTGAAAGTATCTTCCTTTTTTGTTTAGATAAATATGACTTTTAGTGTAAAAGTTTTGTAACCGTTACGTAATTACTGAGGCGAATTTTAGGGACAACTGTGCGATTTGAAAGTTGAACAAAAACATCTTAGGTAAAATCCATACCTCAGCAAATTATTTTGGGCTTTTAACTGAAGACGTGCCGTGAAATGAACTACTGTAGTTAAATCTTACTAGTAGTTATGACGGCATATTATCGTTTATGCGGTGTAATCTGCTGTTTCAGTTTGAGTTTGTGAAACTGATACAGTGGAACCCCGATACAACGATCCTCGATATAACGATATCCCCGGTATAACGATAAATATGCTATGTTCCGGCAAAAGCTACAGTAAAATGTATGGGACAGAACCCCGATATAACGATCTTCGATATAACGATATTCCCGATATAACGATGAGTTTTTTTAGCGCACCGAGCGTAAAATCTTCCCCGATATAACGATATTACAGTATCAGTACACAGATACAATTTAAACAAAACATTGAATTTAATACAATAACATTTAGTACAGTAATCGAGTACAGAAATATGTAACGTTTCTGTCAACAGCTTTCAGTTTACGATGCCTCTTTATCCTCCTTGTCATTTAATAGTTCTTTCAGTTTTAGTATTTTTGACTCCCTCTTGTGACAAAAAGTAAGCAATTAGCCGAAATTAGAGATTTTATTATTACGTTGGATGATTCGGGCGAACGAGAGAGAGAATTCCTTTCCTCTCTTTCAGCGATGGAGGATGCGTTTTCAAGATTGCAAATAAAACAAATGAGGCAAACCAAACTTGAAGAGTACTTTAATTAATGAACAAGTGTCCTTAAAAAAAGAAAAACAATGAACACGCAAACAGCGAAAAGTAAAGACGATTACAGTCGCAACTTCAGATGTTTAAGTTTTGTTTTGTTTCCCTTTTACGATTCATACCACAGACTTTGTTGTGTAACCTTGATAACGTCTAATGCTTTGCAAATTGTTTAAGGACATTGCTGCGTGCTTGAAACGCAACATTTGTTAGTCATTTGATACTCATTACAAGTTTTATTGAACAATATGTAGTAAAAAAGTACATGTTCATTTTACCCCGATATAACGATATTTTCGGTTATTTTACGGCAATATCGTTATATCGGGAGTCTCGATATAACGATACCTCGATATAGCGATCTAATTCCGCTGCTCCCTTGGCATATCGTTATATCGGGGTTCCACTGTATTGATAATATGCGTGTTTTCTTCAAGGGTTCCCGGAAATTCTGCAGCCGTAACCGCTTTACAAGAGGAGCTTAACTGTAGAGGAATAGAGAATGTTTGTTTAGATGAAGAGGTAATTGTACCTGGTTTTGTCTTTCTTAAAGTCTTTAGGGGGTTTACTTGATGGGGAGTGTCCCTGTTTTCGCTAAACCGTTCTACTTTACACACTGATCTTGAGCGGGCTAAACAGGCTTATCTTGGCTGCTCGGGAAGTCATTCAGAATAAAGGATTCACTTCTTGCCTGCTCTCGGGTTCAAATCGATGATAGAAATGTTATTATTATGTAACTGGAAATGCTTTTGCAACAGCGCGGGTTCTCGTTGGTTACTTCGAGGTCACTTGATATCTAACAATAAAACTGTTTCCCGCCCAAATCTCTGAGCGGGCAAGATTGCAAAAAGTATGACGTCAGTGGGTTGCACTGTTACCCGCGATTGCTGACCTACGACCGCCGTTTACAGCGTGGTTTAACGAATTTCCAGCTTTCATTGAGTGCTAATATTCATATTTTTTCATTTGTAGAAGTGGAATGATGTAAACAACATAACCAGTCTTGTGAAATTGTTCTTACGCAAGTTACCAGAAGGTCTCGTGACAGCAGGTAACGATCGTTCCTACTAAGGTCTGATAAGATTTAGCCAAGGCTAAAAGCGATGCTCTCGTGAAAATTTGGAAATTGATCTTTTCGTTATTGAGCTATTTTGAAAAAATAGCTCATATGCCAGTGGTGTGAGCGTATGTATCTTTGTGGCTTTGTAACTTTGTATGTTCGGATGTTTGTTGCAAGAGCCAATAAGGTTGAAGGTACTATTAGTTGATGCTTAGGAACCAATGAGATCTTGGCATCTATTTAAACATGGCATTGGTAAAGGTCGAACAAGGGCACTTTGAGACCGCCATCTTGATCCTTCACAATTTTTTTCGTCTTTTATTACGGGTACAGGTGTTTGGAAGCATTACATAAAATATCTTCATGATTCAAACGCTGTGAACAGTGATGCAGCTGTTTAAGGGTTCATATTTAAGTGTGGATGCTGCTTCGAGGCATTTCTGACCTAATTCGGCTATCGGTACAACGCACGTCAGTATGAGTTCTGTTTCACCTGCTACAACTAGGTAGAGTATAAAAGATCATATATTTTCTAATCTTTTCCAGTGAAGCAATAATTGACATTTAGATATAGACTTTAATTCGAAAGTATGCGCCCTATTAAATGTGGTTTTAGAAGTTTAAAAGGCAGCCTATTTTTTTGAAAGCTGTATCGATTATTGTTAATCCTGTAAACAAGCTTTAAAAATATTATTCTCTCGCTTACAAAGTTCAACCGACCTTTTTCGTTCTATTCAGTAAAGATGCATAACTTCAGTAGAAACAGTAGCGTTAGGGAATAAAATTGGAAGAAGCTAGTTGACACAATAATTAGATACTGTTATATTGAGTGGAGCAACATGATATAAGTAGAAATATATTTCAGCAGTTTGATAATTTTCTTGGAAGTTAATAAATGTTAAGCTATCAACCTTGACGTTGCATAAACATAATTTATTGCAGATGTTGTAATAAAGCCGAGGTGATTTCTTAAAATCGTTTGAGAAAATTTTGTAGTAAAACCATTTGCCTTTTTTTTTTTTACGTACGAATTGTGAAAGGGCCAAAGACCAACATCTTCACATGCAAATTGTGTGCATGAGTTATTTTTATAATTCTGTTTACTAGATTACTGTATGATAACTCGAATTCCCTCACGTACGAACCACGAAAGGGGGCAAAGTCCAACACTTTCACGTGCCAACTGTGTGACTGTACATCTCATGCAGATTGGCTTTTCACAATAATAATAGTAACTTGCACGTATGAAGACCTGTTTCGTTTTGTAACCAATGCCTTAAAAAAGGCTCTTGTCTTTTAAGACGTAATGGCTTTTAAAACATGACGAAATAAGTTGTCGGAGTTAAAGACTGTTTCACAAATGTTAATAAATGTTAGGTTATCAACCTTGACGTTGCATGAAACATAATTTAATTGCAGATGTTATGATGAAGCCGAGGTGATTTCTTAAAATCGTTTGAGAAAATTTTGTAGTAAACAATTTGCCTTTTTTTACGTGGGAATTGTAAAAGGGCCAAAGACCAACATCTTCACGCGCAAATTGTGTGCGTGAGTTATTTTTATAAATCTGTTTACTAGTTTACTGAATGATAACTCGAATTCCCTCACGTACGAACCACGAAAGGGGGCAAATTCCAACACTTTCACGTGCCAGCTGTGTGACTGTACATCTCATGCAGATTGGCTTTTCACAATGATAAATAGTAACTTGGACGTATGAAGACCTGTCTCGTTTTGTAACCAATGCCTTAAAAAAGGCTCTTGTCTTTTGAGAAGCAATAGCTTTTAAAACATAAAGAAATAATTTGTCGGAGTTAAAGACTGCTTCACTGAGTAGAATCGCACGTGCAAACCTCGTGAATTATGATGATGCAACCATCTACCACAATGATAAAAATCCTGGTATTTCGTAACTATTCAGTATTCGAAGAGTCACATTTTGGCTTAAGAAACTCCGAGGAAACCTTAGAGTTTTCCTTCTAATCAACGTTTGGTGAGTAGAAATTTATTTCACTTTAACGATTTGTTTAACTTGCATGATGTAACAGGGAAAGACAGAGGAAAGTGAATATATAGCTTGAGGATCGACTCAGCTGAGCGTTTCGCGTTTTCATTTATGTACCGCAATACGCAATTTCGCATGAAAACCCAATCTACATTTAGGATGAAAGAGGTAGATTCATCACTCTTGGTAAGGTTACACCGAAGCATTAAAGTTACACTGAAGCATTCAAAATAGCTCACGCACGTTTAACGTGCCTATGTTTAAAAAATAGGCAAACGGAATTCTTCCCGAAAAAATTGACCTGAGCCTGGGATCAACTGAAACAAACAATATCAGCGGCAAGCGGATAACTTTAAAACACTTCAGTTGAGTAAGTTGTACACCCGAGCCCGTGATACATGTAACACTGATCAGCGGATACCATATTTTGACAGTTGTCAATTGACCATAACATGGATGTCCAATGTCAAGTTAAACACAGATTGTATATGATTTGGACTCGTAGCTAGTGTGACACGTTGTACACCCGAGCCCGTGATACATGTAACACTGATCAGCGGATACCATATTTTGACAGTTGTCAATTGACCATAGCATGGATGTCCAGTGTAACAGGGGTCTTTTTTGCATGAGCATGCGCGACCGCTGACTTGTCAAAGAGCACAACAAAGAGCACGCGACCAGTGACAGCGACCGCGCTGCATAGTCATAGGAAGCCAAATGCAGGGGCGGATCTAGGGGGAGGGTGCAGGGGGTGCGCACCCCTCCCTGAGATGACCTGCGGTTTTCTAATACATTGGTATTCTGCAAAAAAAAAAAAGAACTATGTGGTTTATTGGTGTTGAAGTAGAGCAAGAGACGAGTGTACCCCCTCCTAAAAAAAATCCTAGATCCGCCCCTGAAATTGTTCACTTTGAAAGCTTGCTTGAGATTGAAATGGTAGCAGGAACTTAGGAAAAACCTTCGTTGTACAAAATAAGTAAAGATCTGTTGATTTAAAGTGGAGACTAGTGCGCTGAACGAGGTGAAAGAGCAAGTTTCTCAAGGATATCTGAAACGAACATGGCTACTTGTTGTTGTTTGGCGCTCGACTCATGTCTTGATTCCCCTTTAAGAACCGCAAAGTTTGGCATAGAATGCACTGCTGATGCGTAGCTATTGAGCAAAATGTTCTTTATTTAGTGTTTGTCTATAAATCGGATGTAAATCAGTTTCTCGATGCCGTAGAGGATTTCTGTCAATAATTTGTTAATAGCTGATTTAGCCATATTTCGGGAGTGGATTAATAACGATCAGCGGGCGACTACCACGCCGTTTTCAGTTGGAATAGAAAGTTTTTGCCTTAAGTATTTTAGCGATACAAAGTTTGTTTATAGGAAAATTGTAGAACTTCTTGTTTTTGCGTGGACTAACATTGTAACGCATCTTTTACAGGAATTTGCTTTTAGCCAGAACTTAAATGTTCTAATGATTTTTAACTTTTGGTCGGCATCACATGTTTACTGTACTTCTTAGGAAACCTAACCGTTTGTTTCATCAAAATCGGTCACAAGATTGGACTTTAATTTCGGTCCTATTGAATGCAATTTTGACTGTGTCTCATTGATATTCATTTTTTTATTGTTCGAGACATACAGTGACTACCACCAACATGTCACCAGGTGACTAATCTACGTCTCGTGTGCTCTTAATTTTGTAGCTTTAAAGTGCTGGGAAAATTGTAGAACATATATTAATTCACTGCTGAAATGAAAATCGGCTTTCACGCACTACGAACCCACGCGCTGAAATTTGCTATGTTTTTTCCTTTCCCATTTCAAAACAAAGAAAATCGAAAGTGTTTACTTGCATCAACAAGCGTTTCTGCACTTTGATTAGACTTTGATGAGGTCAGCGCAATCCTCCAGGTACTACATAAACGCGCGCTGTTGTCCAGGTCAAGTGGGGAGATGAAATTTGATAGTAGCTCGTGTATGTTAAAGCCGGTCTACTTCGCTTTTGTTAAGACCATGTTAGAGTTTTTTTTGCAAACTACACATTTTGTAAAATCACGAGCACATTCGCCAAGACCAACGAGCAAAATAATCGCCATGATTGCTTTGAGACGCGCCATTTTGATGAGGGCAAACCCTGTGGTGATCCTCCATGCACATCGCTTGTTCAGCGGTCGCGCATGCTCATTCAAAAAAGACCCCTGTTGTCCAATGTCAAGTTAAACACAGATTGTATATGATTTGGACTCATAGCTAGTGTGACACGTTCGCTAACATGGAGCGTCGGACATACGAACGTGCGGACGATTTTGTCATTTCATGGATGCATAGATGATAAAATTTTATTTTCCATGGTGCTCCGCTGCGCGCAAAAAATGGACTATAGGCCACTTCCGAGTTCCAAAAACCCTCACTTTCAAAGTGAAGCCAAGTACACAACATTTCTTGTGAAAATGAATTTTGTTTGCATGGGAATGAGAAATCCTTTCCACAACAAAGGCTGAGTACTTAACCTCGTTTTGATACAGAGGCCTGGGGGAACTCAGAAGCGGCCTATTAAGCCCTTTAGGTCCCAAGAGTGACCAACATCAATTTTCTGCTAACAACATCAGCAGATAACAAGAGTAGAGGTTACGATAATTACTAATGTGATTACCAAAGGGTGAATACTTTGATCTTAAACCAGATTCTCTTATCTGTTCTTAAAAGAAATGTATGGACATTTGTGTGGAGAATTTGTATGTGGATCTTGGGGCTTAGAGGGTTAATCTTGTCCCAGGGGGCCGCGGTACCCTTGTAAAAGTCCTTGGGTTCCCGTTGCCCGCGTGGTGGACAAAGTCACGCGACCTCTTGGTTTACAAATTCAATAAACATGTTTTGCAGCGAATTGACATAAAAGGCACCATATTTAGGTTGGCACAAAACAAGTAGCTATCTGATCATTCCATTGGTTAACTATACGTTTTATTCTTACATTTGTGACATTGATTTTCCCACCCAGCTGGTATAGTGCAATAAACAGAATTGCATCGATCACCGAAACGTTTTGTTCAGTAGCTTTCATTTGAATGGACAAGCGTAGGTTTTCGTTCACAGTCATCTACGTGGTAGAATAAGCTAGGAGTTAGCCTTTTCTCAGACCTTCTATTTTTACTGTGCTGTTCGTAGAAACTTCGTACACTATGGTGTGTCCAAAGAGACTGGACTGAGTAAGGTTTGAGTCTCAATAGGGCCATTTATACGAGGAAAAATAAGACGCGTCTTACATAAGGCTCGTCTTAAATAAGACGCGAACTGTACTATTTATACGAGCATGTCTTACCTAAGACGAGAACAGTTCGTATAAATGGTTCGCGTCTTATTTCTGTTCTTGACTCATTTTCATGTAAGTGTTGCCCATGGCAACAGCAATTTAACATGGCGCGCCAAAAATTAAGGCGTGCGTACTATGCGTTCGCGTCTTTTGTAAGACGCGAACGTCATTTATACGAAGTTTTTCTCGTCGTAACTAAGACGCGTCTTATCTAAGAACAGGTGTTCAGGGCTGTTCTAAAATAATACGCGTCTTAGCTAAGTCGCGTCTTATTTTAGACGAAATGTGCCGTTCATACGGAAAGTTCGCGTCTTATTTTTCCTCGTATAAATGGCCTTAACATGGTCTTTTGTACATACACCATTCGTCTTTAGATCTGTATGACGCATTTATTGAATCAAACAAGAAGGAGGATGCTAGTGAACGAATGTGGTCAATTCGATCTGTTGTAAGTAACCATGTATATTCTTTCCTTGAATTTTAATAATTCAAGAATAATTTTTGAACCTGGCCATTTCATAGGGGGAAAAGGGGTTACCCTAGCGCTTTCACATTTCTTTTTGTACTTGACATGTTTACAAGGCGTTTGAAGTTTTCTTGGCGCTTTGGTAAACCTACTTGCCTTGCAAGTGCTCTTGGAAGGATAACTCGCCTAGCCACGGCAACTTTGCTCCTTCATGCCTGATCAGTCGTCATGAAAATTCGAGTGGAGCTGTCGAATTTTTTTTAGCAAAATCATCGTCATCTTTATCAAGTCGGTAAAGGCCGGTTAGCCGACACACCAGCTACAACAACTTAACACTTTTTAGTTTTGTCTGTGTTTTGTGAACATAGTTTCCCGTTAATTGGTGACCTTCAACGCTTTGTCACAGAGAGATCATCAAAATTGCTGTTCCTAAGGTGCAAATTTTAAACAAAACAGTAATTTAATTTCAGTGGTACGAGGATAGATGAGCTTTAATCAGGGTGATTTTGCAATTTTCTTTTTTTATTTCCAGCTCCAAGAGTTACCAGAACATAACTACGAAACTCTCAAGTTTCTTATGAATCACTTGAAGACAGTTTCAGATAACTGCGACAAGAACAAGGTATCTTTGTCTTTTGTTATGGATAGCCTGTGAAAACAGCCGACATTTCGCACCACTGGTGTCCCTGCGAAATGAGGACTGTGGACCGAGCGCAGAAGTTCCGTGCTGAAGACGTGTCGGTAGTGTTTCTAATTGGTTGAAAATTTGCTTCAGCGTTTGTAGTGTTGGCTGTTTTCTCAGGCTGTGCTATGGATGGTGAGAAATGTCATTCCACCTTCTTCAGTTTGTGAGATATTGGCGAGAATTTTCCTGGAGTTGAATTTTTTAGCTCCGGAAATCCAAGATCGGGAAAGAAAAAATATTGTGTCTTGTCTGTGTTTAGTGAGTGACTGTAAAGATGTAATGTTCGGAAAAGTGTGATGCACGCGAAAAGTTGCCGTGTCTGCGTTTTTTGACTTTCTCTTTGCCAGTCTCCTAGATCTCTCTCTGCTGGGCAAAACAAATATTAATAGCACATAAGCCACAACACAGTCTTGTGGTTCAACGAGACTATCAGAGTTTTAGTAATGCATGCAATCGTTGTCAAGCGCCGGAAGCTGGAAACATTTCACGGACTCCTGATTGGTAAGAAAATGGTCCTGGGTTTTGCAAGTCAAGTATATTGCTTGGCAATGCAAAACTTTAATAATTTCGAAATTGTTTGTTGATGCTCGTATTTGAACGCCTGTCGTTAACTGCCACGTCAGCAAACAGTACGTAAAAGAACAGTCGCGACTTAATAATTTCGAAATTTCAAAGTTGCCAAGCAATATACTTGACTTACAGAACCCAGCGCCACTTTCTCACTAATCAGGAGTCCGTGAAATGTTTCCAGTGTTTTGGGGGCGCTTTAGAAGGAGGCAGCGTGGACGAGTGGTTAGAGCGCCGGACTTGCAATTCGGAGGCCCCCGAGTTCAAGCCCCGCTCTGTCCGGTAGCTGGATTTGTTCACGGTATTCCCGAGTTCAAATCCTCGGCCATGCCTGTAAACAGTAGCCAGTTGGTTTGCCTCCGGCCAGTTGGGATACTTAACCCTTTTAAGTTCAATTTTGATTATTTGTTTCAGGTATTTCCTCGGCCCCACTAGCATTTATAGTGCTATAAATACTGCGGAGGGTAATTAACGGAATTATTATAAGCTGATTTTTGCAGCATTTCGTGAGAGCTGTCTCGCAACAAATTTAGAAGATAACTAAACTGTACAACATGTTCGGCGTTTTTGGTGTGGAGCAAGGGAACATATTAAAAAGTCTTATCTTCTCTTGTGTAGAGATGTTCCTTTCAACAGTGTATTTCTTGAATTACTTTTTGTCACGTTGTGTTTATTTTGATCCTCAGCTGGGTATATCTGATTTTTTCTTGCTTTGATCATATTAAGACGTTAATGACTTGCAAAATGTTTTTGTGTAGATGGAAGTACGTAACCTGGCCATCGTGTTTGGACCGACCGTTATTAGGACAGGAGATGACTCTATGATTGCTATGGTGAAGGATATGTCAGACCAGTGCCGCATAGTGGAGACTCTTATAACTGAGGTCTGTACGCTTTAACTGTTTTGCTGACCACAAATCCAATAGCATTCTCACAAACGCCCATTTTTTCACCCTATAAGTCTTCTGTGATCCGGTAGTCCTTCCATTTTCTTTGGGTGCCCGTCCGCTGAATCCAAAAAAGAAGTCTGTTTGCATGTTCTGAAAACCCTCTTAGTTTTTTGCAAAATGATGCCAAGTGTGGATCCATTCATTGGAAAATAGTCTTCTTTGGATTAAAATAGAGAGACTTCGCCGTTAACCGCGTTTTGAAGAGGGAAAATTGGAAAATTCACCGAATCATTACCGTAAATCCTCTGTTGAACCCCCTCCGTTCCAGGGGTGGAAAGTTATTAAGCCCCCCTCCCGTCTTCCTGATTCTTCAAAAGCCTAATTGAGATATGATAGACTGTATTTATTAAACACGATTGTGACACCCCTTTTTGACTGATCCGTTAAGGTATATTCACGTGTTGGAAGTTCGGATTTGTTTTAAATTAAATGGTGACGAGAGCAAGTAAAGAGTATTATCGGCATCGCAAAAACCGCGAATTGCAGAAACTTGTAACCTGTTCTAATACTTAATAAATTTTCTCCGTTTTACCTTCTATGTTGTTTCGTGATATTAATCTTTACGCGATGAATTTTTTCCTTTAGTATGAGTGGTTTTTCGAGGATGTAGAAGGTGACGGATGCTCTATCAAGGTATGTGTAAATACGTAAAACTCTACAGTGGTTGCTTTTTTCAATTAACCCTACAGTGACCAAAAACTTGTTCGGTTACTTGAAATGGATTGGGCCAGAGTGTAGGAGGTCATCTAAAAATTCTAAGAAATTAGAACATTTTCTTTTTACTTTGTCAATTGTCATTTGCTCTGGGGAGGGCGGGGGGAGGTAACGTAGCTCGTCTTGGCGATATGGTCGCTAGAAAAAACTTTACTCGCCATTGTTTTAGCAGTTGCGTCCGCCAACTTGAGGATTGCATGGTGTCGCAAAGTTGGCGCGAAAATGTTTCATTCTTATGTAGGAGTCAAATAATGTTTCCCCTCTGTCTCCACGTTCTATTTCCTGTGCGTTTTTTGCCCTGTTTTGGCCATTGCATAAAGAGACTTAAATCATTATACACTAACGGGTCCCACTTGTGAGCCTGGGTGTCCTGTGTAGAAATCATGAAAATCGATAAATTACAAGTGCAGACTGTGGTGTAAGTGACATTGCAAACTAAAGCTAGAAACTAGAAACATTTAAACACTGTGAGAGTTGTGTGACGTATCGCGTTACATTATAATTCGTTGTATTGTATATGTAGTGTGATTTGACTTTATTGTATGAGCCTGCAATCCTCGTGGTTGCAGTTTGCCGCCATGTTTGTGTAGTAAGAGATTTGGTGATTAAAGCCTAATATTCTCCAGGCAAACGTCTTCCTTTGTTCACAGCACAGACGACATGCAAATAGCGAAGCTAATCGAGGCCGGTAGTATGGGGACGTATCACTTACAATTAAATTAAATCCGAAAATAGTCTTTGGTTAAAAAACACAAAGATTATATTTATTCTTTCTTTATTTCTAACTTTCAGTCAGTGCCCTCCAGCCTGGAATGTACACAAGACCAAATCCTTTCCCAAAACGTACTCAGCTCCCTTGGGCAACTTGCTGTGAATTTTGGTGAGCAAGAATTGCAGTTTTTTGTTACTGATTAACTTCTCAACAGAATTGTAAACAATTTGCAGTAAAACTTTCTCACTGTCTCAGTCATGGGTGGTGGTCACGTAACATTTTTCACGTGTTCTCTAGAGATAATCACGTGACAAAATGTGATTGGTAGATGTTTTTTTTTTTGTTAACCAGATAGGGTGGCAATGTTTATGTCATGGTTTTTTGAATGCGGATGTTGATGAATCAACTGTGTTGGAGTTAATACAAAATTCTAATATGGACTATGATCATCAGATAAATACTGACAGCCTGTGTTACAGTGTTATAATACTGTGTTCATATTCATGGGTTTTTTTCTTTCTTTTTGTGTGTTAGGAGATGACGGGACGTACAAACCTAAGGTAAGAGACCTGGTCACCAGAGACCTTCTTTTTAGAGGTAGTTTCCGACGTTAAGCTTTAGCCAGTCTCTTGACATCCCTAACTTGTACCGGCTCACTTTTTTCGTCTTTATTTCCACAGTCGAGTGGGATTTCACTCCACATCCCCAAGTTTCGCAGCGGCAAGAGCTCCAAGTCTGACTCGGGACAAGGCAGTTCGTCCGATGGCCCACTGTCTGATTCCCAGGGATCTGAGAGCTCACCGCCGACCGAGAGGGCCCCTATGCTAAGGAGCCTGTCGGGGGAAGGGTCAAGGTCAAATTCGCCCACATTAGAAAGATCTTCAAAGTTTGGAGCCAAAAGAGTTGCTGAAACTTCCTTATCGGCGGTACATGTTGTGATAGATTCAACTGATGCAGAGTTTAGAACAAAGGGTGCTGGATCTTTAAAGGCGTACTCGTATTCGCACCCGCCGCCTCCGTCTTATCGTCGTGTAAACCCGCAAAAAAGGCCTACCAGTCCAGGGACCCCTGATCAGCCTTTTTTACCTTTGGAGGTGAGTTTCTCACTGGGCACCCAAGAATTGGAGGTTAAAAAGTCGCCCGACGAGCCCCCGAGCGATACGGACAATCCCTTTAAGCCGAGCTTCTCCTCGTTCAGTGAGGAGACACGTCGGAGGCTTCTGAAGCTGAACCTTCAAAAGAAGGCAGCGGAAAAGCGGCGTCAGAGTGAAGGGGAGAGAGAGGCTTCTTCACCGTTGGTCGAGAGGAACGATGAAGTGATAAGAGATGGAGGGCGTGATTTTCATCGGAAGCTTTCTGACCAGGAGAATGTGGAAACAAGCAGCAGTAGTACTAGCCGTAGTAGCAGCGCGCATAGTAGTAAGAATCCATCGTTAGATTCCCTTCCAGTCGCCCCTCAGACAGAGAAATTACCAGGCGGACCAGTTCATGGAGAGCCATCGCGAGTTAGCGGTAGCTTTAAAACAAGTGACTCTTATCAAGATGCTAGATCGAGATCGAACGAGACTATAGTTGCTGTGGTTAAAGGAAGAGGCGTTGTCTCCGGCACCATTCGACAATTTGAACCAGCATGGAGACCTTCTAGCCTGGATCTTCGGGCAAAACGGGAAAGCACTGAGGACGTTCGTTTGGCCAGACGTTCGATGGGCTCTGAGGAGAGCAGTGATACTTCAAGCGATGAAGGAGACGAGTGTGCCATCAGCATGTCAAAGACATTTGATGAAAAGTTGAGGATCTTGTTGGATCTTGAGAACCCTTTCGAGAACAAAAGATCAGGGACGGATGCTCACAATGATGACGAGAAGTCGTCTGTCAGAAGTGAACCTCAGAGAAAACCAGTTTTGAGTCAAGAAGAGGTGGCTCAGCGCCGAGCATCAGACGAGCCTGTTGGAAGGGTCTACAAGATCGTTGGAATGATCCCCTCGTCAGATTCGTATGGTGCACCCGCTGCGACGTCTAATGCTGGAAATGTTTCTCGGGAGTTAAATCGCACCGAGAAGCCTGACACGGAACTGAGGTCGAGCAATATAGTAGAAATAAATACTAGTAAATATTTCACATTAACTCCCTCCAGAGAAGATCGTGCCAGTTCATCTCAACCGGTATCGTATGTTAAGAGAGTTTCCAAAGACGAAACGCCGGAGTCGTCAGTGGGAGCCCTGAGGCAAAGGTTCGAGAGCGGCCCCAGGCGTGCAAGTGATACACCGGTCCGGACATCACCGCAGGGAAATCAAGGGAATCGTAACAAAGACAGGGATTCTGCTCCGCCGTCTGTAACAAAGAAAATCGGGTCATTGCGAACGACTACTCCCGTGTCACTGAAGGAATTTAATAGGAAAAGTGCACCAAGTCCCGGCAGGCAATCTTTGGAACAACGAGGGAGTGTGCAGAGACCAGCTGACAGTCGAACAACGACTCCCAGAAATATCCGCCTTGAGTCTAGCCCTGCAAAACACTCGTCTACCACGTCGCCACGTTACAGTCCTGGAAGAAACGATGCTGGTGATGAGAGAAATGTGCGATCGAGGTTGAACACAAGTGCGGGGCCGGGCGAGCGGTCCAACCGTCCGCCACCGTACCCGGACAGGGGTTTTGTTGCTCCAAGAGTTATGAATCGAGAATATGGTGCAAAGTCCAAACTCTTATCCCATAAAGATTCAGCCAAGGAGCTGCTTCCTTCGAAGACAAGGATACCACCCAGGGACACCGCGGGATCGCAAACAACGCATAAGCTGGAAAAGGATGCGCAGCACATAGCCAAGCTGCTGGAAGAAATGCACAGTGAGAGACACCTTCACCTGTCTCGTCAGCAGTCTGACATATCAGGACAGGCGCAGAAGGCCGCGGCACAGCGAGCTGCCATGCGCAGGCGCAGAAGATCTTTGGGTGACGACAATGATGCTGATCCGGCGTCTCCGAGGTCAAACTCGCCCCAGGAAGGCAGCAGACACGCATCGCTTGAAGTACCGCACCCATCATATCGTGCGCGGCCTAACAACAAAGAGGCGACCTTTACACGCGGTCCGCCGCGTGGTAACCCTGTGCGGAGTGGATTTCACACATTCGCAAGATGACACCGTTAATAGCAATGACTGCTCGGAGTAGCAGTTGTTTCTCCTCTCTCTATGCCTTTGGTACTCTCCAGCCCAACTTGCGAATAAGGCGAACGATAAGGTATTCTTGTTTGCGTGCGGTAGAAGTTGGATAAGGTTGCCAACTATTTTTCCGAAAGTTATAATTATAAGTAAACTTTTTGGGTTATTTCCCACCAAATGGAAATATGAACGATTCGAAATGTGCTGCCACCATTTTATTAAGTGCCCTAAATATACCTTTGCATTCCTTTCGTGACGCAAGTCACGCAAGTCAGGAATTGGGCCAAAATTTTAAATCTGTATTAACTTAAATTCCTTATGTAATACGAGCAGGGAGGACTGTTATTTTACCCTTTCTCTTACTTTTAATGTAGTTGCATTTTATATAACAGCAGGTTTAAATCAAATGCAACTTATATCTTTCCTAATCGTGTACAGTTTCTCTATTTGCTTTTGAAATATGTTATTATCGTAAGTAGAAAAGCACAAAGATTGAAGTTTCGCACAGATGCCATTATTGCATCACAATACGATATTCTAAAGTAAGTTATTGTTAATATATTTCCTTCGTTTGAGGAGAACGATGCTTTATTTGTAACCAGAAGTTCATGCTAGAGAATTTTTTTGTTCAATACATAAAGTTCTATATATATGTCCATGTCACGCAAACCCTCGAAATCTGGAAATTGTTGCATGTGTACATGATGTTATAACCGTGAGTTTGTGTATTACAAATCTATATGCTACTCATCTTAAATTTTTAAATGTTCATATATAAAAAACGTATTTTTTGTTATTATATACAGAAGAATTTTCTAAGTATCTCTTCCAATGCCATGGGGAAAAATAAGTGCAAAAATGTTCAAAATATGAGGCGAGTACGCCTTTCAGGTTTCTATATTTTTACAATGTTATTTTTATATCTTATCTGTGTAAAGTATTTTCTAAAAATGCATCTATACTTAAGCGAGCGCGCAACTTCGGATACTCTCTTACACAAAGAGAACTAAGTCTGACTCGTTCCCAGTTGTCTTATCGTCTCAAGAAAGGTGCGCGTGACTGGTAACCATTGCGCTGTCCTTATTAGGCAGTTGTCATGGTAGCAAGAGAACTGGGAGCAAATCAGAAGTAGCTTAGTCAGTAATTAGCCATACCTTAGTTGTCTCTAATGTCTTTTTCAAAACGAGGCTAAGTGCGAAGTCTTGAAAATGTCTTCATTGTTTTTTTAAACTTATTTTTTTGGAAGCTTTGTACTTGCCCTCATTCTGAAAGTGTGGGTTTTGGAACCTAGGAGTGGCCTGTGTTTGAGGTTTTTCATAAAAATATATTGGTTTGAATATGCTACGGAGCGAAGATTTCATTTCAGCGGAAACTGGGATTTCCTTTCCTATTTAATCCTAGTCATATTTGTATGTAGTCGTCTCTTAAGAAATACATCTACAGTGTTACAAGCCAGCAAGTGCATCCTTCATTGATAACTTTCATCTCGTCAAACTGCACCCTTAAGTTTCAGCCACCGTGACTGTGCTATGGGAAGATTCCTTTCCGTAGGAATAATATGAATTGTCACACGCATAAGATTTCTTCCCTGACTAGAAAACAACACTTTTCAGTGGTGTTCGTTTTTGATTGTCACACTTTAGGATTTCATTCAAAGACTAAGCAGTTGCCAAGTAAACTTTCGCTTAGAATTCTGGGACTGGGAACAGAGGAAAAATTGGCCAATAGCTGCCCTGCGCGTCCCCAGTAACGATTCCAGAAGTCTTTGCGAAAGCTGACTCCACCCAGTCTCCTGGCATCTTAATTGGCGAATAGATGAAGGCTACCTAACCACTTTTCGTTTACACACTTTAAGAAACAAAGGACCTTTTTTTATTCAAAGATTGAAAGAGTTAAAGACTCAGAGGTTGTTATTGTTCCCAGGAATGCGAGCTTCAGTGCGTCAAATGGATCCACAACCTGGCTCCCAGGGTTCTCTCTAAGTGGACTAGGAAAAAAATTGAATAGTTCCATTTCGCTGGGCAAAAGGTTCGCAGCTCTGGGCCGAGTTGTTTGAAGGACGATTAACGATAATCCAGGGTTGGTTTCTATGACAACTCATAACCTCTGTTCACCCTGTACGCCACAATATCCACGTACAAATTCTCCAGACTCGTGCCTCATCTCCATACATTGCTTTAATTATTATTATCTAAAGAGAATTAGATTTAAAAAACCGCAGTTAACCCTTGGTGATTATCTTGTTAGTTTTCGTAACCTTATAGGAGACAATTGTTACGAGAAAATTGATACTGTTCACTCTTAAGGTCTTGTTAAACGAGACGATTCGCAACGTCGACTTTTAGCGCAACACAGTGTTACAACGTTGTTGCGACATTGTTTCGAATGGTTACAATATTGTTCCAGCATTGCAACGCTGTGTTGCGCTAAAAATCGTCGTTGCGAATCGTCCCGTGTAAGATCGCCTTTAAAGGGTTAACTGGGCTTCGAACAACTCGGCCCCAAGTGACTAGAAGGTTTCTTGCAATTCTGCTTAGCTGAGCTTGAGTGCAGGTTCGGGTTCCGGCATTGATACAATGATATAATCACGGTTATACAGTTTAGTTTGCCGTGGTGAATAAAATCACATATATTTTTAAGTGTTGTTGAAGGATGTTTGTTGTTTATTTCGCGGTTGACAATCCCTGGAAGTTGCCCAAGTCGACTGAAATGCTCGCTCCTGGTTTCCCTGGGACAAATGTGATGAGAACGCCATGCATCAAGGGAAGTCCATTCACAACTCCTTCCCAGTATCACCTGCTTCCCTCAGCCTTACTAGTGATGCGGGCCAGCGGCAAAGCAACATGGCGGACATGGTATCTGACCCGAATAGCTAACCCTTCGTGACTGGTCCAGAAGGGAAACAGTTAAGTTTGCCGGGCAGGAACTTTCGTGACCCGATGTGTGACGTCCTCGAAAGGCGAATCTTTCCGGACAAGGACAACAAGCTGCAAAAATTTTACGATAGATTTCCTTGGGTCATAGTCAAACATGTGACTATCGGAGATAAGTCGGGCACATTATTAACAGACTATGAAGGCATTATTTAATGCAACACATGTAATTGCTGGGGATTTCATCGAGAGAACATCTAGTATGCCCGGAACGTGATATCGCAACAGCCCCGGGAAAATAGGGGAAGCGGGGGAGAGGGGATAGGACTCCAAAGTCGCTCATCGGAAAATCAGCATCTAACCCCGAAAGGAGGCGGGGGGGGGGGGGGGGGGGAATTAGGGTATACGTTAGGGGAAAACTGTACGGAGTATCTATACCCACCTTCAAGTATTCAACATCTAAACATTATTCCGCGTGGAAGGTGCGCTTAGCGTCACTCTGTCGATTAACACGTATTGCTTTCTCGGATGCAATATTCTAATCTTATTTGGCCCTAATACAAACAAACGAAAAGCTTCTCTTAATTGTAAAAATAGTTTACACACTTCCTTGATCGAGGCAAAAACACTTCCCAGCTCGAAATGGTACGGCACCACTTTACATTGTTGGATTTTGACCAAGTTAGTGCCGGCTTTGTACTGTCGGGAAGATCCCTTCATACACATCATGATCACAGATCTTTCTGTCACAGAGATGAAAAGTTCTCTCACCCACTTAATATTTCTGATCCTGGTTCCTCTTATTTTTCCTTTTTCTTTATTCTATTTTAATTTTTTTTTTATTAAATCGTGGTTGTTTGTTCCAGGAACAACGTAGACTGGAGCCTTGGCGGATATTTCTGAGACTACGTGCAGTCTCTTTACATCATAGTTTTTCTTTTAAAAGTAACCCAAAGCAAGCGAGCGGTGAAGCCGCGAGCCGCGATAAACCGTGGGCGTAAATCCGAGAAGAAAAAATAAGAAATCCCTTATTGCAACGTTGTTGTTTCAGGGGCGGATCCAGGATTTTTTTTAGGAGGGGGTGCACTATCTCTTGCTCTACTTCAACACCAATAAACCACATAGTGTTTTTTTTTTTGCAGAATACCAGTTGTATCAGAAAACCGCAGGTCATGTCGGGGGGGGGCGCACCCCCTGCACCCTCCCCCTAGATCCGCCCCTGGTTTGTAATCGCGCTAGCTGAGATGAGAATTAAGTGGATTTTAAGAGAAAAGGCGGACTGCAAGCAGTCTAAGAACAGAAGTCAGGAGCTAAGGAAACAGTTACTTTCAACACACTGTAAAACAGAAAGATCTGTTTTAGCCCTTAAAATAGGGCCGTTTCGGTGGGTTAAAATACAGTCCTACTTTTAAGTCTAATTTGCCTTCCTTAAAGAAGGACCAATACAGTCCAATTAGCTAGGGCTGATTTGGTCCCAGGGCTGCAAAGGGCCCTACCGTGGGCTGGAATAGCTTTTTGATTGAGCTTTTTTTGGCCTAAATTGTGCTCAAATGGCTCCAGGGTGGGTTGAATCAGACTTTGGCCTGCGGGGCTGAATTGACACTTTGGGGCTGAAACAGATCTTTTTAATTAATTTCCAGTACAGTTCACAGAAAAAAACCTAAAAATACCTTCCTACTGGAGACATGCGGCACCATGCGTTTCCGAATCCTTTTAGTAACCCTTCGAATCGCTACATGTCGTCGTTGTTTCAGCAAAAAAATGATAACACACAACATTTCAAGTAAAATGACGGTCATTTTTTTATCTTATATGTAAGAATTCATACCATTATAACATAACGATAATATACGAACCTTATCAATATCCCCATACATTTCCTCTAATTTCAAACATTACAACAATCACAGAATCTGTGGTGGCCTTGTGCTATTGATGCAGATAATCCTGTCTTTACTATAATGTTGATGGGAAATATCTTCCTCGATCCTTTTCGTTATCATTTTTGGCTGCTTTCACCGTTATTTTTCGGAAGGAAGGGCGCACTTGGTTTCCGTGGTTTTTGCAGTAGAGTTTAGAAATGTAAGATTCCAGGCCGTTTATGAATACATGGAAAATTAATGTGAACCAAAGCGTTTAAATGGAGTAGATCTCGCCATCTACCAAGTAAATAAGCTCCAGTGACATCTAAAAACGTCGATCATTCTTTAATATCTGAATGTTACCATTTATTACGAAAGGCTATTAAACACTGAGTTTCCGTTTTTGCCTTTCACCTCAGCTAGGAAGAGTGGTTCATGACGGAGTTTTATTGTTTCGGTAGTGCCCTATCTTGGGCGGTTTATGGAATTAAATCCCTCTCTCGCACGATTAAGTTTACCGAGAGATAGCTGAAGCAAAGCTATGAAAACTGATATCATGGACTCGTAGAAATGTTTATTTATTCAACTACTTACTACGTTACAGTCAAACCAAGTCAAGCGTACCCCCCAAGATTCTATTAATGAATTGATTATTTGAAAAATGAATCCGTTGGTCGTTCCCGTAACTGGTGTCTAATTCAAAGCGGCATTTCTGCATGCGTAATGAGCAGTGAATATTTTACGAGAACTTCTCTGTATTTGGTCAGATTGGAAGTCTTTGAATGGATTAAGCTTCTTAGAAGACATTTACATCAATTTCAGGGAAAATGGAGCTGGTAGAAATTTCATAACTGCCTCGCGTGTGAATTCACGGCTCATTACACATGCAAGAATGCAGAGATCACTCTGAAATCTACAACTAGCAACGGATTCAACTTTTGAATAATAAATTCATTAATGTATTCTTGGGGGGTACGCTTGACCTGGTTTGACTGTAAACCGACAGCATGGGTAATCTTTAAACCTTTGAGTCGCAAACATGTTAAATTTAGTAACAAAAAAATCCATGTTGTAGAACATTGAGGAAAAAAGGGTGAAATAGGAAAGTGCTAGTGAAGAGCAGGTTGCATTTGAACAGTCCCATTATTGGATTGCGCGCGCCCAAGGATTCAAAAGTCAAAGGACTCTTTCACTGACCCTCATTATTAACCTTGGCGTGAAGGGATAACTGTAGAGACGTAGTTTCCGCATTGAAATTAATGGAGTAATGTATACAAATTACACGTTTATGGATCTATCTTCCAAGAAAGAACTTTTTCGATTAAAAGTCTTGCGCTGGAGTGCTCAATAATCTAAAGGAGTTATCTTTCCCTTCGGCATGAGAAGAATTAACCACAATATAACCTTGAACTCATAGAATAAGAGTATGGTATACGGAAAGATCATTTCGAAAATAAATTCTCAGTCTCAGAGACAAAAGCCATCAAAGAATGTTAAGTGTACTATTATTAATAGTTACTGTACAGAGTGAACTAGTCATGAAGATATGTACTGTAGTGATAACGTGTTATCAGTGAGAAACGTTTTTCCTTTAATTTATTTATAACCCCTGCCCAATGTGAACTATTGTTTTTGGACTTTTAAATGCTGTGATTATAAAGAGAATTAAGGGATAGAAGCAGAGGATAAAAAAAGATGAAAAAAGATCAAAGACATGTGCGCAGCATGAATCGGAAATGTTTTTTTTCTCTTTTTCATAATCTATTATTAGGTTGCTTTTCCGTGTATCACGTGTGTATCCTTTGAAGTTTGAACCGGAGCAAAGCGTTAGTTTGGATTTGGGAAGGGGGAGGGGAGGGGAGGGCTGGACAAGGGTATAGTGTTCATGCTTTGTGTTAGGTCTATCTACACAGGAACAGTTGATTGCCAAGTCTCTTGTCTTTTCTATCTGAAGGATTTTTCATTGATTGTGGTCTCCTAAAGATACATCACCTTCCACAGGTTTGTCAATTTTATTTTCTTTATTTCAATTTAATTAAGTCATTACGTTTCGTGACCTGAAAGTCCGTTATGATGTAGTTCTATCAAGGCAGTGAATTGCGATGCCTCGGGTAGCGGCAAGAAAATCCGGTTCAAGCAACGTACGGTTTGATCCCATATTCTAGCCTGGTCCCTTCTAACCGTTTCAACGTAACATTAGAAGTCGTTTGTGGCCCTTTGTCAAAAAAGAGTGAGATTGATTCATGTACGATTGGCCCTTGTCGCTCCCAGATTCACTCATGGGGAGACGAATACACTCCTACCTTTTGAGGCTGTGAAAGAATTTTTATGTCTGACACTTCCACTGAATCCTATTCAGCAGTACTTTCGCACGGCCTATTTATTAGTATGTAGTTTGAATTTTTGATTCTGTGGATGAAATCCTATGGTGTTGCCATTTAAATGAAACTTCTTCAGCAGTACTTTAACGTAGTACTGTTTATTTATATGCGAGTTCTAACTTTTGAACCTGTGGGTGAAATCCCACGAATGAAAAGGAAAAAAACACCGACAATGAGGAAGTGAAATCCTGTGATGTGACCATTCTAGGAAACCACTCCGGCGCTCCAAGGTTGGCACGTACTACCAATCTACTCGAGAACTTATGACACGAAGTTTGGATTTTCATTTCGATAAATATTGATTTTAAGGGATTTTTAAAAGCACGGTGACAATCTTAAGAAATAAAAAAGTACTTTATTTATGAATACACAAGAAATTTCAACGTTTTTTCTAACCGTTTTGCAGTGCGTGTATGCACTTCAGAAACCATATTCCTTAAACTGTTAAAGAGCACCGTCCTGGGTACTTAGCACTTGGAGGGTTATAAGAGTTAGCGGAAGGGGTTTAGGAAAAGGGGAGTGGGGTCGGGGCGTGAGCTTCTTGGAAAAGTTTTTTTTTATATTAAATTATGTTATTATACTTACTGTTTCAGTAGTTTTAAGACCTTGCCAAACATTTTCCTTCTTCCTGTTTAAAACAATATACCCACCTCACTTAAAACCAAACGGGAAAGCCTTTGCCAGAAATTTTTAGACCTTAACAAACCAAAACATACAAGGCGAATATATTCAGCTAAGAAAGCAGAGTACCCATCTCAGGGTAATACGTGGTCTAATCTGATTACAAAATTCCTTTAGAAGTGTAAATGCTCTTTAAAACCAAAAGATTATAAATATTTCCGTCTGTATTGTACTAAGTAAACATCTCGCCGCTTTGCCTCGGTCTTCTTTAAAGCTGTAAACAGCATTCCAAGTTCATGATCATTGACAATTCTTTAGCGGTTTTAAAAACGCCATTTCAAATGCATCTGTTTTAAGTTCACTTTATATAAGCAATGGATCTTTAATCATATAATTGCCAACAGCACAGGCTATTGACAAACTGAGAGGCGTTTTCTTTTTCTCTGACTTAAACTGATTTAGAATTGAGTTTTGCGTGTGTTTACTGTCCTGTTTACTGTATCTTCAAGTTGAGAAGTAAGTCTGGAATTCAGGAAACAAGGAGATTGGAGAAGAAAGGGCAGCGAACATATCTTGTTAAATCGGACCTCGAAGCCCGATTGGTTGTTGAGGTTTAGTTTCTAGTTATAGTCAGGGTTATTTGTTTTTTCAAGTTACAAAAGTGATTATTAAAACCTTTCAAGTCCTCTGAGAGGCATTAGAATTAAGTAGAGTGATCACGGGTGGTCATAGTTTCAGTTACAATTAATTTTCAAGGTTAGAGAACTATGAGATATTTTCTATTTTAGGAAGCAAACTTTTGCCCCTCGGGGGGTGGGAGGGCTCCCGTATAAAAGTGACGGAGATGCTCGTCAGAAAATTCATATTAAACCCCCAAGGGAGACCAATGTGGGTGTGGCTCAAGCTTAAAGTGACCCGTAAGGGAGACCAATGTGGGTCAGGGTCAGGGCATTGCTTGTTAACTTTGTTATGTCCTGTGCACAGTACTAAGTGATAGTTGAATGGTCAAATATAGTGACTTTCCGTCCCAAAAACCCTAAGTGAGATTAAAGTCTTCAATTAAAACCCCAAAGCGAGACGTCTAGCATCCCCGCCACTATAAAATGAGAGTCCCCCCCTCCCCCCGAGTCTTTTGCTCTCCTTAAATATATAATCGGTGCCAGGAAATAAAACGCCTTACACTACTACATGAGAAATTTGTGCAATTTGATTGGCTTAAAGCAGTGTTATTTCAGCTTAATTTGAAATACCTACATGTGAAAATTACAAAACTTTTGCGGGTAGTAGTATAAACAAATAATAGCATGATTTGCACGTGATATTTGGCATAAATACCACTCGTGATATTTCAAAATTGTCTCAAAATTTCACTCGCCTGACCTGACGGCTCGTGAAATTGCGTATAACAATTTTGAAATATTACCCGAGGCATTTATGCCAAATATCACTACAAATCATGCTATAACCTACACAAATTTAACCATAATCCCTACTAGGTTTTGATGTCGTTAATTGTTCTTTTGTATTTAATACCGATAAGTTGAACTTGAGACCTCCCTTTTTTAAAAATCAACTTAGTATGAGCATAGTTAGTTTCATTTTACCGTTTCTTGTTGACCCATTTTCCAATGCCTTTGGCCACGCCCAGATCGGTCTCCTTTAGGGGTTTAATTCAAAATTTCCGACGAGCATCCCCACCCCTGTCATATGCAGAGTCCCCCCCCCCCCCCCCGGGGTGTCACTGTGGTGAGAGTTTTGTGGCCCTGGTTTGAGTCCCCGCGCGTCGACGCCACATCTGGGTTGAGTTTGTTATAGTTTTTCTCGCTCGCTCCGAGAGGTTTTTCTCCGGGTACTTCAGGATTTCCTTCTCCTCAAAAACCGACTCTCCCAACTTCCAACTCGATCTGGAATGCGCGAACACATTTTAAAGTCAGCTACGTGGGTAAAAAAATTACAAAATTCACAACTGAAAAAATGTTATACCA
This sequence comes from Porites lutea, assembly GCF_958299795.1. NCBI lineage: Eukaryota > Metazoa > Cnidaria > Anthozoa > Scleractinia > Poritidae > Porites > Porites lutea. Next base: position 33,407,163 of record NC_133203.1, on the reverse strand, counting down.
ATTTTCACGTGCATGGCTATATCTAGCTGCGTTTGCGATATTTAGGTCCTATTTATGATATCTAAGCCCCTTCTACTGGTAATGCTTTGCAGTATTTAATGGAAAAAAGGCAGGCCTTTGAGAATGAAAAAACTTTTCACCACTGACTCGAAATCTTTATCACTGATTCAAATGCTTTGAAAGGTCCTTTGATTAGGGCTTACATTTTTGTGGCTTATTTGCAATTCAGTTTAAAGTGTACAGGTTTATCGCTTTCAGCGCCTTTTTAGATAAGTAAAAAATAATCCATGTTTAGAAGACAATAAGCGATTGTCGGCTGGAAAACGAAAATCATTCAGTGTTCGATCACGTCGATGTAAATTACTTATCTTTAGAATAATAAGACCTTAACTTGTGACAATGTCAAGTTAACAAGTAACAGACAACACGAAATTTCTGTTTTCCTTTTTTCCCCTTTTCCATTTGGCAAAGGGTACACATTTAAAAAACCAAAATAGGGCAGTGATAGGGGTTGATTGTTTAGGAAAAATGGCTGATAAACACAGGAAACCCAATTGCATTATTTACAGCTACCGGCTTTTATCCAACCTTTTATCGTTATCCTTCCCTAAGCCAACGGAGCTGGCTTAGAAGCCAAAAGCTGCCACTTGAGTGAGTCAGTGTCCATCTTGTAAATAGTCAGATTAATACTGTACCTTTTAAAGTCTAATAATAAAAAGCATTGTTTTCGACTAAGTCGCGTACACAAAGCCCGTGTCTGTTTGTTGCCAAACCCTTTGGTAACCTGGCCTTAGAAATTCACATAGATTCGCCTGAGCAAATCAGAATGTTAGAGAAAAATGTTTCAAGAGGAAAATTTAAAGAAAAAGATGAAAAGGAAAAGAACTGTTATAGGATTCCACGAAATGTTCGACCTTTTGGGGATATGCTTCCTCAAGAAAGAGTATAATATTATCTTTTGCAAAAGTCCAGAGTTGCTAGACCCCTTGCAATGCCCTCGCCGCCATTACCCTCCCTCCCTTAAAATTCCCCACCCCACCCCTCCTTTACGCCTGTTCATCAGGGTATTTGCTATGTTTTATTGCAATCAGACAATCACCTTTGTATCGATGTTTTACATAGTAAATGGTTTGACCAAAAGAGTCATGTCATAAATAAGTGGAGTACTGGATCCCAGTCCGGCAAGTGGAGTCAAAGTGAGAATCAAAGGGAAGACTGCAACTCTCGAGAGGTTGTAGAAACGTCATTCACTATCAGCAACAGTCATATTCAGGACTACGCTCACCCGGACGATCATATCTGACTTACGAGTTATACAGTTGCTTAGTGCGAGGCCTCCAAGTTTGGCTCTCAACCTCCCCTCCCTCCTGCCTCCTCAGTCTTCTAGATCCTTTTTGCATTAGATCAGCAAGAACGTAAATTTCTCTGTTTTTTATTCGCTAGAAAACATGACAACCGATGTTTCTTTTTGTGTGTGCATTGGAAGAGAGAAAAAATGTGTTCGTGAGAAACAGTGGAAAGTTTAATAAGTTTAATGGCCGCTATTTTATTTGATAACTTATCATGCCAATATCCAAACCAACCCTCCAGTAGTCATAGGCAAGAGCAGTCACGTGACTTAAAGAAGGTGCCAAGAATAGAAAATTGTTGGACTGAACAGGTTTTTTAAATCATTGTTACACATGCACGACGTACAGTTTGTAATATTAAAATATCGTGGGCGTTTTGCTCATGTTCATGATAAAAGCTTGCCAATGGATATTTTCGTCATATATGGACCTTAAATAAGTTCCTCGAGCAATTACTGATGAGTTCCGTTCGCTTGGATGGTGTACATTTGGTAACGATTTTCAGTCACCGTCATCATATTACAAAAAGTAAGACTACCTTGTATAACACAACAAACAGAACAACAGGAAAGTACTACTCAGTAGCTTTCATTTGAATGCCTCACACCACGGGATTTCAAAACTCAAAAGCTGGAACCACTTTGTACAGCAAAATAAACAGTATCACAGTAAAGTACTGCTCAGCTGCTTCCATTTGACTGGTCACACTCTACGATTTCATCCACAGACTCAAACGTAAGAACTACATGCAGCCGATCACACGTTTGACCAACCTTTTAAAACAGAATAACGGTGAAACAAGCATTACCACAGGAAGGTCACTGCTCAGTAGCTTTTTAATATTTAAATGCTCGCACTAGTATTTCATTCACCAGACGGTCAAAATTTGGACAGTTTGAACAACCCAGTTTACGTGTACGTTATAATAAAGTACAACAAACTGTACCAAAGGAAAGTACTGCTCACCATGCTCAGTCACAATTTTATAGGATTTAGTGATCTTCAGACTCGAGTTCAATAAGAGCCACCCTCACAGCATACCTGAACAGACACAGCAAACAATGGGATGTCGACTGCTCTTTCTTTTAGATACTCAACTTTGTCACCTCAATAGCTTTCATTTGATACCAGTCAACCTTTAGGATCAGTTCCACAGTAGAACCTCGATAACTCGAACTCGGATAACTCGAATTCCCGCTAACTCAAACTGAATTTTCTTTTCCCTGATCAAAATTTCACTGAAATTTACCCTGAGAACTCGGAATTCCCCTCTAACTCGAACTGTTTTTTGTTTCCCTTCAGAGTTCGAGCTGATGGGGTTCTACTGCATTACTATTATTAAGTTCGAGCAAAACTATTAATAGCATCACAGGAAGGTATGCAATGCTAAATAGTGGGAGTAAAATTAAAAATAGTGGTACAAAATGTACTCCCCAGCAAATGGACAAAATAAAATAGGATTTCATTTATATAGACTTTAAGGTAAGAACCACCTTCTTCACGTTTTTGAATATACGGCTCTGTAGGAGAGAATCGATCATGTACACAGCGTGTGCCACAATTTATTCATCCAAAAACGCATACTCTTTATCAGTATACATTAAGAATAATTAAGAATAATTTACAGTGGTAAACTGACACTTCCATTTATAAATGTTACAGCTAACAAATAATAATAATAATGAAATATACGTATTTTACAATTTTCATCTCTTCAAAAGAGTTTTGAGTCATATCGGGAGTATTTTTATGGGCGAAAAATAACTAAAATATTCATCTCCCGTAAAAACTGATGAAAACGAGGTAAAAACTACTTTGTGAACGCGGCCGGTTGCGTGCGCTTCAACAATGTCGCCTGTCCATTAGAATGTTTATATACATTTGCGTGCGCCCAAGTTTCATCTCTCTGGAAAATTGCCTTATATATTTTTTTTACCAACATTAAACGATTCCTTTCACATGAATCCCAAACATTTTGACAATATAACTTTTATACACGTTTTAAAACGAATTGTGTCCTAATCGCTAAAATAAGAATATTTCGCATTTTCACCATTTTAGTTTTAACTTTGAGTTTCGATCAAGTTAAATTAGAAAGATGACGTCTTAGTGTGGAAAGATACGCGACATGTTTTAATTTATTAACATATATTTATGCGATTAAGTTCACGTTTGTTCAAAACCCATCAGACTTCTTCATTTTTTATTGGGGAAACTCTTGTTTATACTTTTGCAGATATAACCCTACGTAATTCGGCTGGTCGAACTGCAGTACGCAAGATTTGAACAGTGACTAGTTAAAGAGGTGTGTGCATGAAAAAACAAATTTGGTGAGGTATGTTCAATTCAGTTTCATACGTTTCTTTACATCGAATCAGAAAGCGATGCTTAGTGGTGTAGGAGGCCCGAGGTTGAATGGACCCACGGTTTTTCATCTTTTGACATGGATAAGATGCCAAGATGGAAAGAGTTATTAAAGGAAAGCGAAAATCAGGGCGAGGTAGTTCGGCAGAGAAGCACTTTCATTCAGACTCTCTATCATGGCCGGGACCACAAACTTACCATCTCCTACCAAGCATAAAAACGTCTCTGAAATTTGCCACTTTTCGGAGCGAAATCTTTGTTGCGGTTTCCCGGTTAACTAGTTTTCTATTTACCACTTTCAAATTTGGCAACTTAACCGTTTTTAAGGTGCTTTTTCTAGCAAACAGTGGTCCACGTCAAAAGTTGAAAAACCCTTGGAAGTGTCTATCACTGGCACGGAGAAAACCAGCGAGTAAAATTATTTTTTTAGCTTATTTTTCGATCCTTTCAGCTTTAGGTACTCCTCGATGTCCACTATCTAAAAAAGGCTCCACCACAGAAAAGCCTTCTGAATTAAAAACTATATTTTAGGGGCAATGTTCTATTCTCCGGAACTTGCATGTGAGCCCGATCTCATAGTTGTGGAACTTCTCAGAACTTTTTTAGTTTGTAACTATTTTCCGCTAGTTTATAATTAAATCACAGTCAAATCACACTTCTCACAGGCAAAGTCACTCACGAGGACTGCTTAAAAGCGGTCTGAACTTAAAGGAACCTTCGAATTCAGCCCCTCAATCACTAACGCTACAATTTTATTCAATAAAATTATCTAAAATATTCTTTGTGATCAATGATCCTGTTAGCCGGGTAAAATTCCGACAACCTACAAGGCCTTGAAACAGCCATATAAGACAAGATGAAATGGCGACTAACGACATAAAGATGTATTTAAAAATAGCGACAGGGTGATGGCCTAATCCTCAAACGCAAAACGACCGTATTAGAAATTCAGACTAGCGACATCGTACCCTTCCCTGCCCTAAAGCAGTGTATCAATCACTATCACTTTACGCTTCTCTAAAAACAGAAGAGGTCAAAACACTACCTTAGCGTCTATGGAACAGTTATATGGTGAGGGAAAGCCGAACTGTAGCCAGTTCGTATAAGTTCAACTATTTCGTGATAATGTGTTTTGAAAAAAATGTAAAAAGGCGAAAGTTGGGTTTGCGGCGACACGCACTGCACGTGAAGAGTGTTAGGATGGATTAAGATTGAGTTTGCCACGTGCTCGGGTAAACTCTGAGCTAAGAGGTCAGAAAAAACTAAATTTAGAAATTGAAAATTATGTTTGAGACCATTGTTTACTTATTAACATAACTCACTCTCATTTACCGTAAATGGCCACGAAATTTAAAGATGTAATGCAATTTCACTGAAACTTTCCGTTCCGGGAAAATAAGAAATATCAGTTTGTTGGAAAAATGCTTTGGAAAGTGAAATGGGACATGACATTTCGGCGGGGGGGGTCTCTCCAGTGGAAAAGTTCTGAAACTGAAACGGGATGTATAATTTCCCGGTCGGAATGTTCTAAAAGAGAATACGGTATAGGCTATTCCCAAGTCACCTCAAGAATACGAGTCATGCTGATCAAAACTCATAACTGTTTTAGGATATGTTCACATTATACCGTATAGCTTCGTGCGGACACAAAAAGGTATCTGGGACACTCAGTAGACATCGGCGCAATGCTGCTTCGTTTCGTTACCGAGAAATCGCGCCGAAATCACCGTTCCGTCAAAAAACTGTCCACTAAAACTACTCTAAATATCATCTAAAACTTATTAAAAATGTCCGCATTTCTTGCATTAACACTGAAATCATCTAAAAAGTCAGCATTATTGTTGAAAAGGATTCTAGACCCTTTTGTGTGTGAACAGAAAAGAAGCCCTATCGGGTATCATTTGAACCGGTGCAAATCTATCCGCATGCAGCCGAAGTTAAGTTGAAGCATGACAAATCATAACTGTTGCAATATAAAAGGCCCATCATTATAAATTGAGATTTATATTTATGAAGCATGAGTAATGCTCTGATCATTTCAAAGTAGTGTTTCGGCCAATAAATTCTAATGCCCAACCACTCTCCTTCCGCAGAATCGCCCCCATTTTTCCGGACGTCTCTCCGCCGACGTCATTCAAACTTTGACCAATTATGTCAATAGAAGCAGAAATAATAAGTGATTTGAAAACAACATGAAGAAAAATTAATTTTCGAACAAATGTTAGGGATAATTATATGGACAAAAGGAACAAATAATATCTTTAGGCGCGGCTAGTTTAATTTTCGCCTAGTTCCATTACGAAACATATTGATCCCCTTTGCCAATTATCTTAAGGGTCCTTAAGATTGCTGAAAGTTGTAATTCCTTTCTGGATTAAAGACCTGTTTTGAACAATAGCCATGAACGTAGTTTAATGGAAAGGAAGTTCTCATCGTTTTAGCGGAAACTCGAATGGAAGCTGGTTTATTAAAAAGTTCCGCGAAAATTGTTTTAAAGGGTCTTTAAATTTACCCGCGCCGGGCTTGTCGGAGCTACCGCACAAATATTTATAATAGCCGTGGATGGTGTTTTCATATTGAATGATTTATTGAAAGTGCCATGACTCAAAACAAACGAAGCAAAATATAGACGGCGAGACAAATCAGCTGTGTTATTTTTGAATAATATTTTATCGTACATTGACGGTCTCTTAACGAAGCCAACAGCACCAGGTGGCTCACTGAGAGTCTCTCAGACGGTTATCAGCGGTTGACGCCGAAAATGTCACGATTTGGACATCACTAGGACTCTTGTCTTTCTCGTGGCTGTCAGACAACTCACGCCAACGTGGTTTGACACTAAAGAACTGTGGTACAACGGGTTGGATATTTTCAAAACACTGAAATATTCGTTCAGGCTCTGGTCATTTAGGACTCGACCGACGTACACCAGCGTCAATTTGAAACAACTGAATAAGGTAATTTAATGTAACTATTGTACACGAGTTTTTTACGTGCGCGACATAAGTAAAAAGAATCGTTCAAATTGGAATTGGTGGAAAAATATTCTAGTCTAGGTTCCCACATTTTTCCAGTCCATAGAGGACACAGAAAGGTTTAATTCCTGTCTGCTTGGAGGGATTGATGAAATTGCCAGTAGTGTTGTTGCTTCGTACACTCGTAGACCGCCGGCCTTCGTACGGTTCATTCGTTCCGACTTTGGTCTTCGTGACCACTTTACTTTTATGCTCTCACTCAGAGCACAAAATCAATAACTGAAACAGTGTTAAAAATGTCGCTATAATATATATGTCTTCTGATAAACATTAAGTCAATATTTTCTTTAAATATTTTAAATTAATGACTCTAGTTTTTTACAAGTGCAGATTACTTTTACCTACTTTATATTTTAAACGTTTTGGCGACAATGTTCATACCAAACAAGGTAAATTTTTTCTTCGCAAAGCAAATATATCCTAAAAAAATCGGTTGTTATGGGTAACGCCTTACTTTTTTAAGCAGTATATCGCTGAAGTTGTGTCGACTTTTGAGTAGATATTGCTTAGAAATTTGCCCTGCTGACGCGAATGGTTGTTACAAGCGTCTTCAATTTCCGAATTCTATTTTCAGAAAGAACTCACAAGACTCCTGCCAACACACGCGGCATGCGTATTAAATTAAATTGAAAAAACTGTTTCATCCTTTTGTTATCTTTTAAACATCAAACAATACTACCAGCTTCGGTGGGCTTGAGCATGAGTCACTTAGAATATGAAACAAAAAAACTCTCGGAAGTGGTTTGAAATAAGACCGGATGAGGTAAACCCAACGAAAGTAAAAGAGGGCGATTGTAGAGGTTTGTTACGTAGTGTCATAAAGAATTCCAAACCGAAAAAATCATAGCAGACGGTACACAGGTTCACGTACAGGAACGCAATTCGAGATACACTGGGTTAGAGGTTTCTTACGTGTCGCGGTTGGGAGAATTTCAAATGTGATCATAATATGTAATGGACATGGCTTAACCAAAGCGGTTTATTTCTCATTGCTTTTTCGTCCAATGGAAGGAGGCGAACTAATGAGTATGTGTCTTCATTTGTCAACATACCGATACTACTTGTTTTAAAACTGCGTAAAAAACGTCTGAGAACTTCTTCGAGAAGTATTTCAACAAAGCAAGAGTTCTCGATCTCGTTTTGATCGAAATATCCGCGATTCCGTATCTTTATGAGCTTTTTTGCGGATTACATTTCGCTTTGTTGACCCAAGCCAGAAAAGTTCATCGTGCGCGTGTTACCGATAAACAGACGTGGAACTAAGCGACCGAAATCATCAATTCTGGTGACTCTTCTGGAGTATTGAAGCTAAAATCGAAATTTCTTTTGGGCAGGTAAGATTGTGGAAACTTCTGCTTATGTTTTGGTACCTTGATTTAGCGACCTTACGTATCCAGAATGATATAGGTGGTTTTAGATTTTAGAAAAATTCCTGAACTTATTGCCTCGGAAAACAGTCCTAACGCTGCCATTTTAAGGTGGAAATTTTGACGCTGAATGTGTGATTTCTTGGAACATGAAGCCTTAGTCGGGGGGTGGGGGGGAAACAGCACGCGCTTCGTTATTGAGTTTCGATCAACGACCAAACTTCAGCTAGTCTTCAGTTGGCCTTGCTGTAAATTTCACCATCAAATTATTATGGAGCGGCCTTGATATAATCTCAACGCTTGTTTATTGTGTCAATGGCGAGTTCACTATCCACAAACCTCGTTGGTTTGTTTTTGCGTAATTTGTAATTTGATTTCGGAGGACATTTTGTCGCTTGATTGACCTTCGGGTGACACAGATATGATATAGCGCGTCTGACTTCGGTGACTGACTGAATGGTGTGTAATAGTATTAAATATCAATGAATTGTTGTCTCATCGTTTCGCAGAACTCTGATGGAAATGGCTCGCTGTCTAAAAGCTGTGCTTCTGGTTTTGCACCTACTATTTTTAATCGTCTCCAGCGAAGAGTGGTATTCTTTAAACGTGCGATCGCATGCGAGTACACCGTATGAAGGTATGTCCAAAGTCATGCGTATTCAATATGGTTTAGGGCTTATGTACTTGTGTAATAACCGTATATTTTCTGTGGTTCCGTGTGTTTGTAAACGTGAGACTGCTACGCGTTCTGTGGAATGTTGTAGCTAGTATTATTTAATATTGATTTGTTTTTTCAAGAGGGTCAAACGAAGCGAAACAACTGAAGAGTGTTGTTTTGAGCAAGAACCCTCTTAGACTTTGTAATTCATAAATAAACCCATCGCAGTTGGAGAGAATTACAACGATTACTGAACGCATGTTGCATTGTGAATTTTGCAATTTGCAATCCACTGAAAGCGAGCATATCCTGGGATTTTTAAAATGCTGCTCAGACTACAATGCAATTGGTGGCTTAAGACAAGATGGCGTCTTTTAAAGAATTCATGTTTAGTTGAGTTTATAGGAATTCTGTAGCAAGTATTTACAGACTCTGTAAAATCGTTAAGAACGTTATTTACTTCTCTGAAGTGACAATTGTCTCGGTTGATGTTGTTATTTTGCCATAAAGATTTATTACATCGGAACGTAATTTCAAATAAACTTTATACGAACAACGTCTACAGAAAATAATTCACGAGTCCAAATTAAACCCCTAATGCAAATTTGGTGTGCACCTTTTTAATGGAAACTTAAAATCTTTTGTTTGGGAATTAGTGAAATATTCGCAAAACCGTCAAGGTTAGAAGTTTGCATGAGCTTATTAATAAAGGAACCTTCATGTAGCTTTTAGAAATATCTGCGAGCAGTAGTAGAGCAATAAGCGATCGTATAAATTTGGTTCCTTTCATCGTCATCATAAAGTAAACAGAAATAACTTAACGAAATTGTTGTGAAACCAACAAGCTTTGCAGGGGTTTGTTAATTTTATGCCACATGCCAAACCAGTGAACGTGCTTTTACTTTTGTTATCTATTGCCAAAGTTGAGGTGGCTGTTTCGTAGTTTTTTAAACATCTCTGAATGAGCTTGACATAGCAGATGAGAAGCGAGATTCTGATTAGAATTGTACAATTTTTCTATTGTGTTGCGTGTGGAGCAGTGGACACTGTCATTTAATAAAGGGGTGGAGTTTATTGTTGGCAATAAAATACAGGTAATAGAAGCATTGTTTGAGTGTGCCAAATTTCATTACTATAACAGCAAGAGATCTTTTTTTTGTACTCTCTATCGATAACCCTTAGAATACTTTTACGTCAACCCAAAGTTCTTTTTATTTTGTTTTGATTTTGCTGTTTTATTTTTCCACAAATCCAAGAAGGATAAATCTAGGCAAATCCCAGATGTGAGAGTCATGTGATTTTGAGAGACTCAGGGAGGGGTGGTTGGTGTTGGGCAGTGGGTAGACACTTCTCAATTTAGCCTACGTGGGGATGTGCTAGTGGCCAGGGTATATGATCTTTTTATAAGAAAGAAAAGAGAACATATTATGTCCATTGCCCTCAAAACAGGGTCATGGGGGGCTAAAAAAAGTGTTGTAAAACAAGTCACATAGCAGTTCTGACAGAAGCATATAACCATAATACTTTTTTGAATTTGATCACATTTTAAGCTTCAAAATGTCGTAAAAAGTTGAATTCATATTTGAATACAAGCTGTAGGGGAATTCAAGTAGGCGGGGAGCTTATATCTGGATATATATTTTTTGTTTAAATAGGTAGATGGACCTATAATTGGGAGATGGAGGATTATAATCGGAACTTTATGATTAAGCTGGGAATGTGATATTATAGTGACAGCAATTCACAACCCCTGAAAGTTCTTTCTTTTCTCCAAACTTTGTCTTCTGACAGCTAATTTGCCTTTTAGTAATATTTCTAGTTTCTTTTGTCTGTGTATAATTCACATTGCACCTGAACAGAGACTCATATTTTTCATGGTCTGGGTGTCAGGATAATTATTGTAATGTTCATACCTGGAGGCTATGAATTGAAATTGGCTTTACTTTTAATGCTCAGATAAGAATAATTTGTTACGTGACCATTTTGCAGTGCGGAAAGACACAATTTTTAGCTACTACATTGCTGTACCCCAACTGTACTGTGATGTAGCAAGTAAAATAAATGAAAATCACTTATTGGTTTGCCTCCATGTTGAAATTTTGTGGCGCAGAGAATGAAAGCACAGAAGACCGTGCAGACTACATGAATGAATTTTTTTGTTTTAACCTTACATTGTACAAATTTGTTATATTTTTAGTTGTTATTTTATTTTGCATTCTTTTTGTTCATGGTATACTTCATGGTATTTTAATTTTCATATTTCCCTGATATTGATTCCTACGTGATTATAGTGCAGGTATTTTTTCGTGGCAGAAAAGTTATTCAGTCCCTCCATTGTCTTTTTTAACCTCTACTGCACTTCCTGCCCTTTTCTTTACAAAGAACAGAAAAAAATTGACAATGAACCACTTAAACTGCGTTATCTCTGATCATGAACATGACAATTCAAGTGTCGAGTGTCTTTCCAAGTGGCTGGCCACATGCAGCAATTTACATTGTCTTGAGTTCTCTTTAAGAAAGGCAATTTAATTTGTTTCTCCATCACTGCTTTTCTTCCAGTGCTGCACTGTTCTAAATTAAATGTGCCGTCTCCATAAATATTATGCCTCTGCGCTGCCTCCTTCTCATTGACCAAAGTAAGCCCCCCTGGGAGATTAACAGGATTTATACTAGTGCATTGGGTGTTAACTTGCTATATCATCATACATGTCGGTGTATTGGCATAGAGTTACATGTTTGTTGCCCTGTTAGGTATGTATCACACTGCTGAAAGACACAAGTTGTTAATGCTTAAAAGTTCAAAATTAGAAAAATAGTGTTAGAGAGAAACAAAGGTCATTGTACAACTGTACGCTGTTGCATGCATGTACCTAGAAGCTCATGTTTTCCAGATGTGCATGTCCAGTGTGTGTAACCTGATAAACGTAGCTATGTGATACTGCTGAAATATGAGCTATTGTGGTTTTAAAATCTACATGTATTTATAATCAATGATTTTACAGAGACATGTTACATGTACATGTACATGTATTTTGTTGACACATTTTGTTCACTGCGTGAATTTTTACCATATTTAGGCTGTAATGTGCAATGTCCACATCTGATGCTTGTGTCTCTCAAACAGCTTTGTTTCTTTTGTAGATAAATTTGGTAGTTGAAATAGGCTGAGTTAGGCAGCAAAATGTGTGGAACAGTTAATGTAGCTATTCTCACGAAATTTTTCTAAGTGTGAAAGTGGTGTTGACTCTACTCCATGCCCAAGTAACCGCAACCGCTAAGCTGCAAAGCCATTCTTGTTGTCCATATTGCTAGTTAGAAAAAGGGATTTTGCAGAAATTCTAGAAAATTTTCTGACTGCTGGGCATTAAGTTATTTAATAGCCAAAGCATTACATGTGTGCTCAGTGCATTGATCGTTATAATGAACCAACCAGAATGCTACCTGTAAGTTAATTCCTCTGATCTGTAATTACATATGTAACTACAGGAATTCACAGATCATAGTCATTAAGTAGATATAGAGACCAGGACACATACTCCCAGGGATTAGTTTTTTTATTTAAATAGTTGATTTTCAAAGTTTAAAAGGTCATGGTTTGTATATATCTATTACAGATAGAAAGGAGTTGTTAAATTGTTATTTCCACTTTACAAAATAATCCTCTGCATATATACATGTATATGTTGTAGTTATTTTTTTTATCTCAGGTAATTTTTCTTTTTCATTTGTTTCAACTTTATTAGCTTACATTATTGCATTACCATACCCAAAAACAAAAGAAAAACCAAAATTACCTGAGATAAACATTTCTCCAATAATTAGTGTCTGCTAAAAAACCAGATTCTGATATGAACAAACTAACTAATGAATGAACAGGAAAACCCTGAGGCTAACTTTTTTTTTTTCTTGCATGCCAATATCAGAATGAAAGACAAAGCGAAACACCCCTGTCTGCACTGATTAATTATACTGTTGATTTAGGTTGACCATAGAGGTCACATATGTGTATGAGGTAATATGCAACCAGAGATAACTATCTTTTAAAAAATTTATGGGCCAAACTAAGATGTTATACTGTATATGATGCTTAATTAAGCTTACTTTGGTATCTCCAGTTACCTTGCAAGTATGCTGTATAAATATGAACAGTCATATATATTTGTGTGGGAGGAGATAACCTAGTGTGTACTTGGCCCTTATCTTCTTGAAACCTTACCCTCATAAGGACACTAAAAGTCTTGGACAAAAACCTTTATTTATTTAGAATCACATCAGGATCCTGCTGTGTTAGTGTTAGACCAAAATTATTCTGCTGAATGAAAAAGCCTAGGAAAAAGCCACTGTAGATCGAATTTACGTTGCTGTTTTTTAGGGTCATTAATTATTTTTCCTTCCTGTTGGTGATCAGATTAATGAAGAATTTTTAAATATTTGACTTTTCTCACATTTTGGGATTTTAATCCTCTGAAGAGTGATAGCTAAGTGGATTGTCTGAAATATCAGGAAAAACTTTCAAGTCAGGCTTGCTTGTTTCTTTTCTAACTGCTCTCATTAATTAAAGTGTCATAACAGTGGAATCTTGATATAATGAACCTCTGTATAATAAAGTCCTTGGCATAGTGAACAATGCCTCATTACGGCGAATGGATTTTGCCAGGAGCCCATGGGCTCGTGATTTTGCCTGCCCTCGACCCTTCATTATATTATGGAGGTTCCACCGTAACAAGGCGTCAGAGTGTTAAAATACTTTCCAAAAAAATGACTCATTACTTTCAAGCCAGTAGTTTTTATACTTGTCAACAAATTAAAGAAAGAAAAACAACAAATATTGGAAAATAAACATACATTGTAACAAGGGCACGAATCCCAAATGGCCAGAGGCAAGCCAATGGGCTATTTGCAAGGGTGAATGGGCATATATAGTAGTAGTTGAACTTTGGGAGTACTGAGAACAATCAAGCATAGCCCAGCAGCTAGAGCGGAGCTTGAACTTGGGGCCCAGATTGCAAGTCCATGACTGTGTTGTTCATAGGCTGGATAGTGCTATCCACCAGGTCCCCGTTCAGTGTTCAAAAGTGCCATCCAGTGGATAACACAATTAGATCCATTGGATAGTGATTTATCCGGTGGATAGCGCTTTCCTACTTTTTAACAACCCGTAGCCAGGTAAACTTTCCATCTGGCGGATAAGTATTAGGGAAACCAAATTTTGAACAAGGAGAGCCCGGGCTCAAACTGTGCTGCCATGCTGCCTCTGGAAAGAGTTGATTGATAGCCTGTTCACCCTTAAAATCCTAACATCAAAGTTAAAAATCTCATTTTTTGTTGCCTCTTATATAATAATACCTGCATTTCCTATAGACGTACAGTGTAGTGGGGAGAATTTGTTGAAGTAGATGTACATGTAAGATTCATCTTGTGTGATCATGTCCTTTGTTCTTGTCATAATAATCTGTTTTTATTAGAAAGTATTGGTGTGAAGAGGTGAAATTCGATGCTCAAAGGGTTTAGAGAAATTCCATTATTTATCTTTTCAGTTACCACATGTTTTATTTTAGTTAATACTCAGCAATGGCAAGTCATGCAACCAATAAAAACTCCCCATGTTGCACAAACTTACTTGAAAATAATTATTACATTCTTGTCTAAAAGAGCAAGGAACCGCATTGAATTATAGGACTTAATTAGGGACTATTTAGCTTTATGTTTATAAAGCTCAAAAGTTAGAATGCTCAAAGTTAGGTTCGATTATTAATTTAATTTTTATTATTTGTGATTATATTGCAATGATACACTTACTTTTCAGATCCACGCCTTTCTTTGTACTAGTAAGAAAAAGTTGTGTTCAGTGATACATTGTTTTATAATGTTTATGCAAGATCAACACAATGTGGCTTTGTTGTCTAATGTAGCCCTATCCAGCTATTGACCCTCAAACCCTACTGTGTGTAGTGGTAAAGTGAAACAGAATCCATGATGTGTGAATCTTGGCGATGGTTTATTTGAATTTCTTTCAAAAGACATTTTTTTTGTTTTCGTTGTGGAATTCTGAAGTTAAACTTAAGTCATGCATGCACAGTGAACAGTTGAGAAAAATATATGATCCAGGAGAAGAAATGTATAGGGACTGTCAAAAGTTGAAATAAAACCTGTTGTTGTGCTAGTACGTAAAAGAAACAAAACAATATTATTTGTAGTGATTTATTCACTCCAAGGCGTTGATGCCGTAAGAGTGCATCATATTTATAACCGTTATTTCAATAGCAGCATTTTTTAAATTATTTTTTTATAGTGTTGAAGCACCATTTGAAAACTTTTGATACAAAAGGAGTCAAGACTGGTTATTACTCGTTGCTGTCAGTAGACCAGCAGAATAACCACCTCCTGGTGGGGGCAAAGTAAGTAAAGTTATTAATAAAAATTTATACAGTAAACTCTCTCTTAACGGACACCTCTATAAGATGGAAACCTCTGTAAAACAGACGCCTAGAGTTGGTCACTGCTTTTCTTTACTCCCATTATTTGACTCTCTACAAGACGGACTTCTCTCTAAGACGGACCCATAGTACTGGTCCCAAAGGTGTCTGTCTTAGGGAGAGTTGACTGTACTTAGTCAGCTCTAAGGGGGGGACACCATTGGGACTATAAGTGTCTCCCTTAGGAAGGACTGACTGCCTTATAGAGTCAAAGGATAATATCAGATAACTGTACAGAGTCTGCAGAGTCTAATTAGAGATTTCCTTTGTACCTGTTGGGAGTTGTCCTCCCTTTACAGCTGTACAGTCTGAGTGACCAAAAAAATAGTCACGACTGGCATTATAGTGTGAATAAAGATTTCCCATGATTGTAGAGTAGCCTGTGAGCGAGTCAGCTACCCTTGTTGGGATTGAAAGAAGAGGTCGCTTGTAAGAAGGAGGTTTACAAAAGGAGAAACGAGAGTAGGGGTGGGGTGTGGGGGGGGGGGGGCGGGTTACTCCTCATATAGGCTATACAGACCATGCTGTTCAAACAAGCTAGGGTATCCTTTTTTCCTCTCTGACTTTGGATCATGGTATAGTTTTAAAGGGTTACCCTCATAGGGGTGGAGGCAGGGAAGGGCTAAGTAATATGCATATCCAATTTTATTTTTTTAAATTTTCCTCCCCATCAAAGAAAAATACGCTTTGAAAGTTGCTGGGTTTTCCGGAAGTGGAAAGAGAAATAACATTTCTGTTTCTAAGGAAAATGACTGCTCTGTAACCCATGATGATATTATTATGATAACTAAAACATTATTTTTGTGATCTTGAAATCATTCCTGTAGAGCCCTGAGGTTGGTCAGTCCTCGGGTTGATCTCATCAGACTTGAAGGAGCCAGTTTCTTACATGTAAGAAAAGAAAAACCAAGACAAGCCCTTTTCTGCTTTTCTGAAATGAGGGAAAGAGCAGATCATTGTCAAGCCATGCAATATGATACATGTACTTCCAGAAAATTCCATGTGGAGTGACAGGTTTATCAGTTGTGTTGTTGTATTTGCAGAAATGTTGCCATTCTTTTGGATCTGGAAGACATTGATAGTTATGTGGTACGTTTGTATAGTGCTGAAGTTGTTGCATTTGTACCATTTCCTATGATGTTCCAAAATAATTTTGTTACTCCCTTAGAGATGGGATAAGGGAGTTTCCCAAGTAGTGGGAATTTTTGGGTTGGTTTTTTGGAGTGAAGAGATTATAAACTTGGTGCTCCTATCTACTGTAAAGGTTTGTGGGAATTTTTAGTGTAACTTTTGCTACCCCTTGTCATGGTAAGACAACTGTCTGTCAGAAACATGTTGGTTTTCACTTCTGTGCCACATCCTGGATTCATCGCATTGTTTTTCTTAGCAGGTCTGTAAATGAGGTATTTTGTAGTTTGCATCTCACCCCACCCACCCCACCCCTGCATGCATGTGACAGTGTTCTTTATACTGATGAACATGTACTGTTTTGTTTTCTTTTAGCTGTGGAATGTAACAACACCATCAAGTAGTAGTACCTGTGACAAAGAAAAGGTACCATTTCTTATCAGTCAGCGCATCAACAGATCAGTTGCACATTAACAGCATTGCTAATGAGACAATTTTGAATCTTGTGGTCCAGTTGGCTGGTTGTGTTGTTTGATAGTCATGAAACTTATATGTAGCTCCCTTGTTCTTCTTCTTCAGGCGCTAGTTGTTCAAACACTGGATAGTATAGTTCTATCCACTGAATAAATCACTATCCAGTGGAATATAAGTACAGTGCAGAGCGCCATTATTAATACAGTCACCAATGGGCAAAAAAAATTGGCCGTATTAATGGGTGGCCATATTATTAGGGTAGGCTCAAATTTCATGACTTGAGGGCTGTAATGACAACTGCACATCACATTCACATTTCTTGAACAACTGTTCTCTTTAAGAAAAAACCTGAATGTAGATGTTGCATACAGTAATTGGAAAAACTACTTAAAATTTTCTTTCAGTATACATAAAACACTTTTAAAATTCGCCTTTAAAATCGCAACAAGTGCCCTTTATGTGTACTGTAGTCTTAAAACAGTACAAAAACAGGCTTAGCATACTAGATTTAAAAAAAAAACTTTAATTTTCTGAATTTCGAACAAGTGGCTATATAAACGGGGTGAAATTATAAGAGATTCTACTGTTTGGGATTTTAAAATGTGGCTGTTGGCTGTGTTAACTTGTGACTGCATTAATGGAAGGTTTTTTTATAAGGAAATGTATGGCTGTTTTGTGGGGTGAAAAAAGTAGCCATAATAACAAGGCGACTGTATTACCGAGGTATCCGTAAGGTGGGGTTCCACTGTGTTAGGGAAAACAACTGTGTTATCCTCTAGATAGAGATTTTTCAGTGGAAAGTACTTTCCAGCTTTTGAACAACTGGGGCCAGGGGCCTGTTTCTCGAAAGTCCTGGTAACATTTCAAGCCCGGAAAGCTGTTTTATGTTTGCACAGTTTACATTCAAGATCAAATCTGCAATAATTTTGGAAACAATACATTAAAACTATCAGTTAATGAAGCATAAATTGACTGGTTTGTGAGCAAGAACTGTACCACTACACAACAAGTTTTGATTTCAGAATTTGCCTTTGGGCCCGAAAACTTTCCGGGCCTTTCAAGAAATGGGGCCCAGGTATGGGTAGGGTTAAGTTTCTAGATCCCCTTGGGAGGGTGGTTTGGTCTCCCCAGGGAGGGTTAGACGGGATGTAGCTCCCCCTCCCGCACAGTAGCAGTCCCCACAAGTGAACCCTTTCAGTGCTGGCAGAAAAACATGGAGCAAAATCCACAACTCTCTAAATTGTGACTATTTTAGTCGTCATGGCACCTACAAATTTGGTACTGCAGTGGTGAAGTCAGTGATTCCATAGAACTTCCCTAAGGTGGCATGTGCAGATTAAGTGATATCAGTCTCCTACACAGCTAGCAATTAGCTGTCCTTTGTTTTGTCATGCATAAATAGATTTATTCATTCCCATCAAAGCATGTCTATGGAGAGAATTGTTTCTTAAAGGTACAAAGAATGCTGGCTGTGTGAGAGACCATGAGGACTCTGGTTTACTTTTTTAATATTAGTCATTGGTTATAGGTATTGCTTCATGAATTGAGTTAAATTGTATTGTTTATCATCAGGATGACCTTTGCAATAATTACATCATGGCGATGTTGCCATTTGAAGATCGAATTTACCTTTGCTGGACAGGACAAGCACCCTCTGCTGCCTGTTCTTGGAGAAATGTAGGTGTTGACCAACATCAATGTTCTCTTAACAAGTTCATCACATAATTTAGACAGAAGTGTATGAGAACTACAATGTAACAACATCATTGCTGAGAAAAAAGCACCGTGGGGCTTATTAAATTTTTCATTCCTTAATTGCGGTGCTTATTCAAGGGCGGCCTTTATTTGAAAATTGGATGCAACAAAAAATTGTTTCCTCTAAGTTACCAGTATTATTTTCAGTAACTAACAGCAACGTCTTTTGATTTTGATTGCATCAGGCCTGTGCTTCTAATTTGGGGGGGTGGCGCTTTTATACTTTTTTTTGTTCCAACTGCGGGTGTTATTCTAGGGCAATGCGCGGCGCTTGTTCAAGTAAATAGGTGAACACTTCTGTTATGGTGTTTGTCTCTATCTCTTCAGAGAACAAACTTGAGTGCGGCCCCTGGTAAAGACAGCCTAGGAAATGTCTTTGAATCTGATGCAAGAGACTTTGTGCCCAGGATCAGCCCTGATCAAAATGACACAGCTGTTATTACAGGTAGGTAAAGTTTTAGAAAAATGGACATTGTTTTGTCTAGTTTCAAGTTAAAGCTCTTGAAAGGACTGGCTCCCCCTTCCCCCAAAAAGCAATGTTGAAGTCAACTGGATCATTTCTGATCCCGACTGAATAGGCATGGAGTAGGATTTCTGTGGGTAAGAAAATGTGCACATTTAGGTAAGAAACAAAATTCTTAACACTTTTTGGCCAAGATTGTAGAAATGATTTCCTGTTTCAACGCTGGGAAAGGAAGTTTTCGAAATGTTTTCATGACATTATTTTTTTGAAAAATCTTTGAGAATTTGGATTGCTGCTAATTAAAGTCGATTTCAGTTTTGGAGGTGTTTTCGCGTAGTTTCATAGTAAAAATAAAACCTTTTAAATGCACGACTCTAACTTCTAGACGTTTTTGGATTCTGATTTGTTCTTCACTATATGGAACCCATTCTTTTCGAGTAAAAACGGTTGGAGAACCGTAATGAGAACTTCATAAAGCAATCCTGTTTGTTCTGAAAAAATTCCAAAAAATATAGCAATAATAATAACAGCAAAATGGTATAATGATGATTTTTTTATACAGAGCGAGGAATCCTCTTCACTGGCACCATTAACCCAAACACAGGAAAGTCAATGATTTACAGCAGGAGTTTCAATCCCACGCTGAACCCAACGTACAGCTCTATAAGCCAGGGTTGGTTTTACAGTGGTGAGTATGTCTTAACATCCAGGCCTCAGTTTTTTGAGAGCTGGATATAGCATAGTCTGCTACACAGCCGTTTTTAGAGTCGTCACGCAACGCTCCTCCCCACTTTGTGGGGAGGAGCGTTGCGTGAAAGTGGGGAGGAGCGTTGCGTGACGACACTAAAAACGGCTGTATAGCAGACTAGATATAGCACTACCCGTCGCGTTAATCTCAGTCCAGTGGATATGTAGTAGGGAAACCAGTTTTGTTGTCCACTGGATAGAGATTTATCCGGTAGATAGCGCTATTCACCTTTTGAGCATCTGGGGCCTGGGTTCATTTGTTGACAGTGATATAGAACTGTTTTCCAAGGTAATGCAAAATGGTGAAATGAGGGACCAATTTTGGCCCACTTTCTTGTGTAACTTCTTAACCCTTTAAACTCTAAGATCGAAATTTGAATTCTCATTTGTTGCCCCTATTCATTTCCTACAGAAGTAGTGGGGAGAAGTTGATAAAATATCAAGCAAATTCATCTTGTGTGATCATGTCCGTAATTCTCACTCTGTTTTACAAAGCATTGATTTAACAAGGAGATATTTCATGCCGATCACTCTTAGGGCTTAAAGGGTTAATCCAGGGTCCCGTCCACACGTATCCAATTAAGCGTTCCGTCCACGCGTAAAGGGCATTTTCGAGCACCAAAAACGCAGGTTTTCGAAAACAGTTCCCAGAGTGGAGTTTTTTGAAAACGTCGGGTGTCGTTTCCGTGTGAAGGGACTAAAACGGATTTTCGAATATGACGTTGTCTGCGTGCCCTGTAAATTTCCATTTCTTGAGCGTTTTCGGGTCGACGAGCGTAAGCGGTTCGAATACGCTCCGTGCGGACGCGTATTTTTTCAAAAACGGAGCAAAAAGTCAGTGTTTTCAAAAATGTACAGATACGTGTGGACGGAGCCGAGGAAGTGATAGCGTCTCCCAATCAGTCCCATAATGCACTTCGATACAACACCGACCCAGTCCTCACTCCCTTGAGCGTAAATTGGCCAGTAGGCCGTTTGCGAGTTGTCCAAGCCTCTGTTTCAAAGCGAGGCTAAGTGCGAAGTCATATGAAAATTATTTGTTGTTTTCCTGCAAATAAAACTTATTTTCACAAGAAAGATTTTGCACTAAGCCTCGTTTTGAACGTGAGAGATTCTGGAACTCAGAAGTGGCCCAGTTGTTTTAATCAAATGTCTACAAACATGTATGGAAGTGAACCCTTTATTTTTCCAACAGATGTTCACTTTATAAAGAGCTTTGACATCGGCCTTTACGTCTATTTCTTCTTCCGTGAACGGTCATATGAATGCGCAAGCTGTGGAAGACAAGTCTTCTCTAGGGTAGCACGAATTTGCAAGGTACAGTGGAAACCGTTTTGATACTAGTCTTTTCGATACGAACTTAAGCAGTGAAATTGGACGAAATTTCGTTCACTTCATGTATATTTTGCGCTTGAACAAGAAAAACTTCTCGGGTTAATATTCTTCGTTCTTTAAGCCAAGGACGTGAAACTATTTACACCTTGTATCGAGAAGTCTTACGTCGAAACGATCGTTAACCGGTACAACTGATCTTTGCTACTAGAGTCAGCTCTCATAAGCGACCACATCGTGAGGTCATTTAAGTGTAATCGCAAAAAGAGCTTGTTCTTTACGAGAATGGGACTCTGTTAAAACTTAGCGCCGGTGGCCGCATAAAGAAGCTTTTAGTGAAAATTTGGGCAAATGTGGTGTGTTGTCGCGGTCGTTGACGAGAGGTATTCATTACAGAGCTTTACAATGTAGTGGCCCCGGTTACAGTAGTCCTACTCACTGGCAGTAAGAGTATGATTGAAGTTTTCAAGGTAAACTATAAGTTGTTGCTATTAATTTTTTTCTTCAGGGAGACTATGGTGGCTACCACAGTCATCAACGAACTTTTGTGACATTTCAAAAGGCTAAATTAAGCTGTTCTGATGGAAAAGATTACCCAGTCAATTTCAACGAAATTCGTAAGTAGTAGAGAAGTTTTTTCTCTCTGATTTTATGATTTTGTTATGTTTCCTGTTCAGAGACAACAGGCCATTTCCGAGTCGCCCTAGCCTCTGTTTCAAAGCGAGGCTGAGTACATTGATATGCAAATGTATTTGGAGGCAGCGGGTCCCGGGTTCGAGTTCCGCTCTGGCGTCTCGCATCCCGAGTTCAAATCCTCGGCCACGCTTGTAAATAGCCAACTGGTTGCCTCCTACCAGTTGCGGTTTTTAATCCTCTTATGTTGTATTGAATAAGTTGTTTCTAAGTTTTTGAATGGAGTGCCTGTAAACTAGCTGGATAAGCTAAATGCACTTTCCACCAGAAATTACTTGTTTATTCTGATGCAAATAAAACTCATTTTCACAACAAAGGTGTTGTACTTTGCCTCGTTTTGAAAAAGAGAGTTTTGGAACTCGGTAATGGCCAATAGATTTGTTATATTTGGTGCTTGGGCTTTAAGGTTAAAATTCCAGCCATGTGGCCCATTTTTATGTATTTGTTTTGCAGAGGATGTATGGTGGGATGAATCAACGAACGAGTTTCGTGCAATTTTTACCTCTCATCGGTAAGCATCTTATAGCGGCAATTCATTACTTACTAATAATCTTGGGTAATAATTTATTTTCTGTTTCTGGATGAGCGATGTCCAGTTGCTTCCCTTGAAAATCGTGTCGTTTCAACGTGTCGATTTTCGTCGTTAGCTCTCGACTTCTGGCTTGGTAAGGAATGCAGAAATGCGGGAATAAAATCGTGAACGCATACCTTTAAACTTCTTCAAGTTTTTCTCGTCCTTGATAGATGAGTCAATCTTCGAATCTGCTTGTGTTTCCGGCAAAATCCTCCATGTTTAGTTATGTTTGGATAGGGATGCACGTACGAGTTAAAAGCTCTGGGGTGGCCCCCGGGACTGATAAGGCAAGCAAATGCCCCGCAATTGCCTGAGGGGTTGGGGGGGGGGGGGGGGGGGGGAGGAAGGAATGGGCGATCCTGGAATTCACTGACGAATAAATTCAGTCGTGTCGGGTTTGCATACCAGTGGCGTGATGCATCGCGGCCCACGTTTTAAATTTTTTTACCCGTCTATAGGTCAGTTAATGTAGTTCACCTCCCCTGATTGTTTGCATGCTTAGACTCTTGCAATCGGTTCCCTGCGACGGTGTGATAGGTAATACAGTGCGAATATTTTACGGAGACGGAAATTTTTCCGAGCTTCGTGTACGGTGTTTATGTGAAGAAATGAATACTTTTTTAGATCCTTTTTGAGATTAGGCAGGATTTCCGCCGCTGTCTCAGGTCCGGGAGCGCGGGCTCATTTCCCAAATTGTGGCTGGTGATCTAACCATTACATCGCATCGGCCTAAACCCCCCTTGGAGACCTTATGATATTTTCCCAACGTATTATTCCTTAACGCGTCGGTTTCGTGCACTGAGTCTGTAGCGATTACGGTAAAGCACTGAATCGAAACGGTTAGCTTCTATTTAGAGTTAGGGTAGCGTGCGTAGCAGGAGTCGAAAGGGGTAGGGGGTAGGGCTAGGGTTAGGGTTGTTGTTATATAGCTTCGAATCAAACCTACTCTCAGCAGCAAATTGTCAGTGGCTTATTGGTATTGAGGGTGGACTACAGACTCTAATCCCCGGGTTCGATTTTTACCCACAATGCTCTGAGAGAGACTTACCCTTTCATGAACATTTGCTGAGCAGAAATTTCAGAAAACTTGGAAACTTCAGTTAATTGTTGTGTGGAAGCAATAGCACGTTGTGTAGACTTCAGAAGATCTCTTAAGGGTTTTAAGCCGATGCAGGGGCGGATCCAGGAATTTTTTATTGGGTTAGTACAAACTTTGTTTCAGAAAGGACTCAGAGACTCAGATCATAGGAGGGTGCCCAAAAACATTTGCATTTTATAATATCCCTGGAATTTAGTTTAGTGGCAAAATGCAACGCGCGTTTCATTAGAAAATCACCCAGTTAAAAAGTGATATACCATCCTGTCGATGTAATACTTTTAGTCTCACGCAAGCATCAGCACCCTCCCCCTGGATCCACCACTGCGATGGAAGGCGATCAAAAAAGTGGTTTTTTTGTGTTGCTGCTGCCAATGACTTTGTAGGTTAACGAATCATATCCAGCGGCTGAATCCATGACTATACCGTCTTTTGTGTGTGGTAGCAAAGGGTTCATTTTGTGGCTAAATTACTGGGGTACAATCAACTTCTGGGTGACTAATCTGTATTTTTCTCCTGTTTCCGTTTCCTATTGACCCTAGTAACGGACCGCCAGCGTCAGCTGTTTGCGTTTACAGTTTGTCATCCATCAAGAAAATTTTTGTAGAGAGTAAATTCAAGTCACTCAGTAGCAGCGGAGAATGGACCACGGTTGACAACAACTACCCCGAGTACTTCCCTAACGTGAGTATTATGGAATCTGTTTTGTTCAAGGTGGGGAAGGGGAGGCGAGGATGGGGCTGGGAGGTATTTGGCTAGCCTGCGTAGCTGACGGGATTAGCAGGAGTGCTGTAGATTGTTTGGCAGCGAAGCCGCGTGAAGATTTTGAGCCGCTTGCGAAAAAAAGTCCTTTCTGGGAAACTGCCCACCTACCGCTCCCGCAAATCAACATTTTGCCTTAAACGAGAAGTAAGTGCGGGAGCCTGAAAAGTGTTAATGTTGGCTTAGGGGTCGCTTAGGGGAGGGTTAGGTGAGCAGTTTCCCAGATACCTAAATTGATCCCAGCTGTTTCCTTTGCAGTGTAAAGTAAATCCACTCTACATAAACCAAGCTAGTAAACTATCTGTTCCTGATGGTATGATGGCAACACAGAAGATGACAATTAATGCGTATACAAGTCTTATGCATGATCCTTTGATGGCTGATCCAGTACAACCAACCAGCTCTCGCGCGTGGTTCATTAAGGATGGAATCAGGTTATTATATACAGTTGCATTGGTTATGGCAGATATGCGCATGCTCAGGATCTCTTCTAGCCTGTCCCAGGCCCTCAGTCAGTAGGGATGTCGTAAAAACCTGCGTGTGGTCTGGGAATAGGGGTTGGTAGCTTCCCTTCTCCCCGTGCGCTGTTTTGCACTAGTTTGTGCGTGACAATTTTCTCGCGCGTCCGCGTGATTCTCTGGCTGAAGATGAAGAACATTTCGTAGTTAACATTCCTTTTTAATTAGGCTGAAAAAGATGTTGGTTTATTTAAGGATGTTGTTTTTCTAAGGCTTTGCGATGCTACTGTGACCGAATTGATTTTTAATTTTTTTCAAAGGATGACTGCTATTGCCGTAGAGAAAGTTGGTGCAAACACGGTTGTATACAGCTCAACAGGTAAAGTGCTGTTACGTCAGCCCAGAGCGGTGATATTACAGTATCAATGTTTAGTCTAATCCAAGTAAAGAGTTGAGTTATGCTTAACTATCTCAAGTGACGCCGATTTTCGTCTAAATTTTCTTTTTTGCATCGGCTAGGCTTTGATTCAGTAGAAAAACATCCCGTAGTTACAAATATCTCTGATGGTAACTGCCTGATGTTCAGTTTTATTGACACAGCCAGTATAGCTTTTAGAAAACCGAGTTCTCCCAACGGGAGCCGCCGAACCTAAGCCAGACCTTCTGCTTACTAGTCCAGATTCTCTACCACTGAGCTAGAAGAGACTCGTGGGAGGCGACAGAGGCTATTAATTGAACTAAGCTTTTTTATTCTTTCTATTTTCGCAAACTTTTATCTTAAGATTTTTGCACTTTCCAAGGCAGTGCCTCTAAGAAACTCACAACTTGCGGTGTGGGATTTTTCCGGATCAGTAGGCCTAAATCTACGTAAAGTTACCGGCATTGCGTCTTTCTCTCCTCGTTTGTAGTTTTGTTGTGATGTAGATCTTTTTGCTTTTATCAGATCGGGGAACTGTACTTAAAATTTCACAACCTGAGGGAAACGGTGATCCCTGTCTTCTCACCGAAATGGATGCCTTCCCAGTAAGTTTTGTTATAAATGTTACTTTTAAACAGTTAATTTATTGGATTAATTTAATGAATTTGCTGCTGTGACTCAACACGATGACAGGAGATGAAACAGGACTTACGTCCCAATTGATATCAACTCCTTCATTACCCACCCAGCCCATGAAAGGTTGTACCATACGGTACTGGGGTCTTAAACTCTTTACCCCTACTCTTTACGAACAGCAGTGTGGGTTGCTGTACGTCCCACAAGAGTCAGAACAGTGAAAGAGCTGTGAGACGGGGCCTACGGTTTTTTTTTTTAACAAAGGCAGCACATTCTCCTTAGTTATTTTTAGACTCTGAGTGTTTGAACTGGAGCGCTTACCATTTGTATGGAAAACTCGGAAATTCCTCGGAGAATTCAAATGGAGCGGTTCATCCCGGTGGAAATTTTCTGGAAAAAAAGTAATACCTTTTGAGGTATTACCGTTTTCCCGTTTTTACCGAAACGACCGAAATTTTCTGTACCATTTGTTTGGATAACTAGGTTTCGTGTCAAGAGAAAGCGAAAAATTGACCAGTATTTTGTAAATGGTACAACTCAATCCCGTTCCTGTTTTCGGTGCCAAAAAAATACCAGTACCATATTTGGCAGAAATGTTTCACCGAAATTTCCGTACAAATGGCAAGTGCTCCTAGTGTCTGGGGTTTGAACTCGCGATCTCCCGCTCGGCAGACCGGCGCTTATCCAATTGAACTACGGATACAATGCCCGTTTTTATCTCAGAGAGGTTAAATTTTTAACGTTATTTTTACTTAACGAACTATTTCTCCTTGTTTAATTCGCTGTTAACACTTAACATCAAAATGTGTTTTGTGCGAGTGCTGCCAAGTAGTAATAAATTTTTCGTTTTTCAGGTTGGCAAGAAGGAAATAATAAGAAATATGGCACTTGATACGAAACGAGTAGGTGTTATAGTTCACTTTTCATCATTTCAGGGGAAAAACAATGAGTGTACCTCATTAACGCAGTTATTCTAAACAAAACTGGGGGATTACTTTTAACGATTTCTTTAGATATAAACACCTTTTTTGTGTGGCTTTTTGTGCTAATGTCCGAGTCAAATGATGGATTAAAAATGTTATAACCAAAACAGGGAAAATGTTCCTTAACTTTACAAGAAAAAATGCAAAAATCGTTACGAATAGGCTTCTTGTCCTTGTGATGAATGTTCTTTCGTAAATAACGTCCTTCTTACTCGTCAGTTCAAAGATTTCATCTGTAAAAAGGAGTTAATTTCCTTGTTGTTTGAGTTAACTGCTCCATAAGAAGGCTAAAAGATTATTCCATTGCAATAAGACTGACAACATTATTTCAAAGTTTAAACAACCTCGAAAAGTTATTTTTCTTAATCTAATATTTAAACTCCACCTCCGGGTTATAGAAATTCTTTGAAATTCACTGATTCTGTATGGAAGTTGTAAGTTGAAGTATTTGACTGTTCTACGTTTAGTTTGAATGAATTTTTGTGGTTTTAATTTTCAGCATACTCTTTACCTGGGATCAAGCACAAGACTTGCAAAGTTGAGCTTAGAGCAGTGCGGCAGCTATTTGAATATCGGGTGTGTATAACTTTGAAATTGCCATCTTAAAGCCGCGGTGACGCTTTGCTCTTATCTGATGTATGTTTATTTTGTGCAGCTCTTGTATTTCTGCTGGCGATCCGTACTGCGGATGGGACAACAAAACAAAAAGCTGCGTGTCGGTTCTTTCCCATGGGTAAGTTTTCCATTGTTCGTCAGTCTAACGTTTGAGTCTTTGAACGAAATCCAACGCTATGAACATTCGAATGAAACCTCTTCAGCATTACTTTCACATGGTACTATTTATTTAGTTTGTAGTTCTAACTTTTGAGTCTGTGGATGAAATCCTATGGTCTGTCACCATTCTTTTAGTAAAAGCTATATATTTCTTAAGATTTACAAAAATGCATTTGACTTTTTGGTGACGTTCTTCTTTGACCACAGTAGGAGTAATAGTTTTAACCTCGGCAACCAATCGAACAATGAATGGTATTTTGAACAAATTGGCTGAAACGGTTCGAGAATGAGAAATAACTGTTTTTTAATGACTCACTTCTTGTCTCCTTTTAGAGAACCCAGTGAATTAAAGCAAGACCTGAACAGTTGTCCAAAGGCCCAAGGTTGGTAGTTTCAGTTGGTTCTTTCGTTTATCATCGACTTTGTAGCTATTACTATTACTTTTTATGAATAACAATATATTTTAATATATTGATATTTGCGAATCAGTTAAAATTAAAGAGAAATTTTATAACATTGTAATGCTAATAATAGAACAAAGAATTACTTCTGATGTGAAAATTGGAGTGTTAGAGATGAGGGTAACTAAAACCTTAAGCGTGTCCATTTCAATGAAAGCAACTGAGTTGCAGTACTTTCCTCGTGTGGTCAGACTATTTATAATAATGTATAAGGTGTTTTGAACTTTTGAGTCTGTGGAAGAAATCCTGCCGAGTGTTACCATTCATATAAAAGCTTCTGAGCAGCACTTTCCTGTGTGTTTATTATTCTGTACAAGGCGTTTTTACCTTTTGATTCTGTAAAAAGAAGGAACCATAAAATGAGACAATTCAAATGTTGTAGCACTTTGCTGTGGTACTGCTTGCTTTGTTGAGCGTAGTGGTTCTAACGTTTGCGTTTGTAGACAAGGAGAGCCACTTGCCAACTCGCTCAACACCTTCGTTTTGAGCGGTCGCTTACTACTTTTCAAGTTCATTTAAAAGTCTCGGTAAAAACCCCTTTCTTTGTGTTTTATTAGGGAGCTTACGCAACAACGACGGCGACGACCTCGAAAACGTCACTTAAAAAGTGAAGTTGCGCTGCTTCAAACTTTGTCGCGCTTATTGCCTCGGGTTCAACTCTCCAAATGTTGGCAGTTTTTTTTTTCGGGAGTTGAATAGTGTAAAAGATTGTATCGAAGTTAACCCTTTAAGCCCCGGTATCCACATAGAAATTCTCCAAACTGATCTCCATACATTCTTTAAAGAATTAGTTGTGAGAATTTGATAATAGATCAAGGCATTTTAACTTGGATGATGATTTTATTAATTCTCATAACTTATCTCTTGACAGTGTATAGATATTGTTACGAGAAAATTGATCTTTGTCACTATTGGGACTTAAAGGGTTAAGGAAAAAAAAAAGAAAGTCGTTGTCATGTGTTCACGTCCTTCACAGAACGTGAAATTAGGTATTTTCACGTCGTAGTCGTGCAGTGACGGCAAGGAAATGTACAAAAAAGCATGATGCACTTGCAAAGTGGTTGTCTTGCTTATTAAACCTACGCATTTTTGCCGTCGTGGTGGTTTAAGCTCCCTATTAACTCTCTTCTCCCACAGGACCTCTCAGTTTATGAGAGAGTAAACTATCAGTTGACTCAGTTTTCTCCTTGCCACTGCAGGTGTGAGCTGGTCACCGTGGAAAAACTGTCTGCAGAATGATGGGAATCTCTGTCGGTGCCAAGTGCGGCCCTGCTTGCAAGACACAAACAGCCATTGTGAAGGAGGTTTGGAGTATCGTTTGGAAAATTGTACAGGTGATTAAGAAATCACACTCAAACCTACTGACCTAAATGTGGATTGTAAGAATGTAATACATTATTATATTCTAGAAATTAATCAAAAGAGTGCATTTGATTTGGTTTAATGAAAGGTTCAGCTTGCGCTTTAAATTCACATTTTTTGAGTTTTAACACTTCTTTCAGTTGTAAACCTCCCAAGAAAACGGTTGACCTCTTCTAAACCTCTTCTAAATCTACACTTCCATTGTTTTCAGGGATCCCTATCTTTTAAATGGGTGCAGATTGCCCCCAAGAAAAAAAATGTCTGGGCTCTGGCTTTGTATTTTTGTGGGTGGGACAGCCTCATTAATTCAACGTTTTCTAAAGAGTTCAATCCAATCGGCTTATGATAGTTTTCATTTCTTAGGGACGGTTTACAACAATTCTCTTTATTTTCTCGGGTATTCAAACAAGACAGTTATTAACTTGGCTATGATTTTGCGTGATATCTGAAGAGAAAGAACAGAAACAATAGAAAACAAAGTAGAAAACAAAAAACGACAAAAGAAAGTATGTTGGCAGGTGTTTACAACTGCTGTTTTGATTTGCTCCAACTTTCGTTAATATTTACCACTCAAAATCGATTGTCGAGAGCAAGAGTCTTCCTCATTTCAATTTAGGTTTTCTGCACTGATCGCTTCTTCTTACAAGCGAAATCGCAGTGAACGGTAGAAAATATTATACTGGGTTTTTAAGACGTCGTTAACAAACGATATGTTGCCATTGTAGTTAATATCAGTGTTGGATGGGAGGGAGTGGAATCATGGGAAGCACTAGGAGTTCAACATGGCAACTGGAGTGTGTGGGGAAACTGGAGCGAGTGCTCTGCTAAGGCCTGGGCTGGAGTGAGGAATAGATCAAGAACCTGTACAAACCCAGTCCCCAGGAGGGGAGGGAGGCCGTGCCTGGGCGACTCCGTGCAATACGAACCTTGTAGTCTTGGACTTGAAGGTAAGGATATACTCTACATATTTCACCATGCAGAGTTTGGATACGTATGTTATATCAAAGAATGTAAAGGAAGTTAAGTGTACGAGTGACTTTGTTATCTTCTTGCTCTCTATTGCATTACACCGTTATTTCCTTGATATGCGTTACTGTCCCGAACTGCGAGGTCAAGGTGGCTGGAGGATCCAGGCCAATATTCAGCCATCTTAGGAGCCCCATAACCCGGAGTGAGCAACTTCCATGCGCTCATGTCACGGCGTTTTTACGGACAGTTTATTTTTAGAACGATTTTGGCGCGAATTTTGAATTTCTTTCAAATTCCACAAACCAGTCAGCAAACCTACAGACCTAAAAATGATATTTTTCAGTTGCCTTTTTACAACGTTTAGTTTTCGTTTTTGATATCTTATACTGCGAATGCGCCCATAGACATGGTGGAGATTCTCTTTTCGCGGGAAAAAGTGCCCTAGAAATGTGTCTAAACATAAACTGATCCGTAAAAACGTCGAGACATAGGCCTAGTATTCGTCACTTTAAAAACCAAAAGAAAACTGGGTCGAGTTAGCTTTCGCAAAGACTTCTGGGATCGTTACTCGGTCAGGCTATTGAGCCGTGATTGGCCAATTTGTTTTCCCTGTCTCCAGAGTAACAGTCTCAGTTTCCCTCTCGTTTTTATAGTGGCGAATGTGAGTTGCTCGCTCTGGGTTATCGGCTCCTGGTCATCTTGACGGAACGAGTTTGGTCAATAAGTATTTTTTTTATGGCTAAGGAAACACTTTTCTTGCGAGATCAGGGTGTGAAATCCCGGGGGGGGAGGGGGTAGAAAGTCCCATCTTGCCTGCTTGGGTAGCTAATTATAACAAATGATTTGCTTTACATTCCCAGCCTGCCAAACCGGCCTTATAATACGCCTATATGCTTGGTATCATGTGCACCCTAGCTAAGACCAAAAACTGAGCCTAAAACGTGTCGGATTGTCCCGCCCTTGCCTATTTCCTGTTCGGCGTCTTTCCAGGCTTTCTAGATCAATGCACTTTGGTGACGTTTCCGAGACGAAGAGGCAGAAGACTCTATCGGACCACGTGACCCGAAGCGCAATAATGAGTCTCGTCGTGCAAGTACACTTAACCACAGGCAAAAAAACTAGCCTGATGTCGGACAGTACCGTTAATTTTCTTTTTCCTATTTTTATTTATAATTTCAGAGGTGGAAAAAAGTCTCAGCACAAATTTAACAAAAGAGCTGAATCCAAAAGTGAACATGGCTGTTCGCTTTCATGTTAACTGCAGAGCTAAAGGTTATAAATTAACTGCTATCAGTGCTGAGGTGACCAACGAGACGATTGACTGCCAGAAGGAGCCACAGACTTGCGGAGGTAAGAAGATATTCTAGGTCAATCAAAGTTTCTGAATACAGACATATGCAGACGTACAATATAATACAATATATGCAATCAAAGGGTCAGAACCAACAACAACAACAATTCCAAAAGCTTTATTTGCATGACTATAAAGGAATTACAGTATTGCAAAAGCTATTAGTCTATTAGTCTATTAGAACCAGTGGACTGCATTATTATAACATAGGAGATGGGTCGCCTGTGGTGCAGGTGTAGTTTACAGGCAAGTGAGCGCTAACGCAATTTCGAGCGTGTAATCTCAGTGGAAGACTTAGGAGAGTGAAAATGTTGGAGATGAGAGCTTCTCTCCTGTCATATAACACTTTTCAAATCACATCGCGTGAAATCACGTTACACAAGTTGCATTGTGTGAAATCACGTTACACAAATTACATCGTGTGAATTCATGCTACCTCAATTGCGTCGTGTGAAATCAAGTTACACAAATCACATCTTGTAAAATGACGATACAGAAATCAGATCGCGTGAAATCACCTCACACAAATCACATTGTGTAAGATCACGCACGTGTCTAAATCACATACAGTGGAACCTCGATTTAACGAACCTCTATACAACGAAGTTCTCGGTATAACGAACGATTTTCTTCAGCCCGGCCAATATTACAGTAAAATGTATGGAAGACAACCTCGATTTAACGAAATCCACGTTATAACGAACAAAATCCACAAGCCCAAACGTAAAATTTGCCTCGATATAACGAATAAATGTCACCATGCGATAAAAGATAAATGCCAAACAGACCAACAACGATAAAATTTATGTGTACAACAGTTTTAAGCAATTTTGTTTGCCTGTTCTTGAGTTTCTAGTGCCATAGCTATGCATAGCTCGGTACTGAAGTGTTATTACAGTAATTTTTCAGATCCGGAAATAATGGGTTTTGTAAATTAATTATTAACTATACCTCGATATAACGGACATTTTGGTAGTTTTCCCGAAAATTCGTTAATGTTCGATATAACGAACCCTCGATTTAACGAGCTAATTTCCCTTGACCCTTTGCACTTCGTTAAATCGAGGTTCCACTGTAGCGTGAAGTCACGTTACTTTTAATTAGTTACGTTCGGTGAAATCACGTCAAACAAATTGCATTGCGTCGCATGACATAACATTACATGACATGTCCTGAGATGCAACCACATCTCATGCATGACATCGTTAATTTAGCCAGCAGGATATTTTTCTTACACGAAATTTGTATTAAATTCTTCATGCTGCCATTTCTCAGTGTGCTTATCAAAATCCTGTTTTTCTCTAACTTCTTGTAGATGGAGAGTGGAATCCCTGGGGTGAGTGGACTCCGTGTACTGTTGAGGGATTTCAAATAAGACGAAGAAATTGCAAACGAGAGCCTTGCGTTGGAGAGTCACTGCAGGAGCAGAGCTGTTCACCACCACCCACGAAGTGCGAAGGTAAGCTCCTCTAGTGATTAGTATTTAGGAGCGGTAGTTGTCAAGCAAAGATTTGACCCTTTCAAGGCAGAAAAATGGTATTTTTCAAAATAGTCTAATGTCAGTTACTAAAATGCTGAGAAACCAGTGGCACTATGTAAGATTACTGTTAAGAGGTTTTATCTGAATGGTCACACCATAGGATTTCATCCACAGACTCAAAAGTTAGAACTACATACTAAATAAATAGTACCATGTGAAAGATCTACTGAAGAGGTTTCATTTGAATGGTCACACCATAGGATTTCATCCACAGACTCAAAGGTAAGAACAACATACTAAATAAATAGCACCATGTGAAAGATCTAATGAAGAGGTTTCATCTGAATGGTCACACCATAGGATTTCATCCACAGACTCAAAAGTAAGAACTACATACTAAATAAATAGCACCATGTGAAAGATCTAATGAAGAGGTTTCATCTGAATGGTCACACCATAGGATTTCATCCACAGACTCAAAAGTAAGAACTACATACTAAATAAATAGTACCATGTGAAAGATCTACTGAAGAGGTTTCATTTGAATGGTCACACCATAGGATTTCATCCACAGACTCAAAGGTAAGAACAACATACTAAATAAATAGCACCATGTGAAAGATCTAATGAAGAGGTTTCATCTGAATGGTCACACCATAGGATTTCATCCACAGACTCAAAAGTAAGAACAACATACTAAATAAATAGCACCATGTGAAAGATCTGCTGAAGAGGTTTCATCTGAATGGTCACACCATAGGATTTCATCCACAGACTCAAAAGTAAGAACAACATACTAAATAAATAGCACCATGTGAAAGATCTGCTGAAGAGGTTTTATTTGAATGGTAACACCATAGGATTTCATCCACAAACTCAAAAGTTAGAACTACATACTAAATAAATAGTACCATGTGAAAGATATGCTGAAGAGGTTTCATCTGAATGGTCACACCATAGGATTTCATCCACAGACTCAAAAGTAAGAACAACATACTAAATAAATAGCACCATGTGAAAGATCTGCTGAAGAGGTTTCATCTGAATGGTCACACCATAGGATTTCATCCACAAACTCAAAAGTTAGAACTACATACTAAATAAATAGCACCATGTGAAAGATCTGCTGAAGAGGTTTCATCTGAATGGTAACACCATAGGATTTCATCCACAAACTCAAAAGTTAGAACTACATACTAAATAAATAGCACCATGTAAAAGATCTGCTGAAGAGGTTTCATCTGAATGGTAACACCATAGGATTTCATCCACAGACTCAAAAGTAAGAACAACATACTAAATAAATAGCACCATGTGAAAGATCTGCTGAAGAGGTTTCATCTGAATGGTCACACCATAGGATTTCATCCATAAACTCAAAAGTAAGAACTACAAACTAAATGAATAGTGCCTTGTGAAAGATCTGCTGAAGAGGTTTTATTTGAATGGTAACACCATAGGATTTCATCCACAGACTCAAAAGTTCGAACTACATACTAAATAAATAGTACCATGTGAAAGATATGCTGAAGAGGTTTTATTTGAATGGTAACACCATAGGATTTCATCCACAGACTCAAAAGTTAGAACTTGGTACTAAATAAATAGCACCTTGTGAAAGTAATGCGTACTATGGCATACTATATTAAACAGTACCAGACGACCGCTGCGCCCAATAGCTTCATTAAAATGGTCACAAGACAGGATTTGGTCCACAGACTTGCCAGTTAGAAATCTGCTAAGGTGTATTCATAATTTGATCCTGATTAAATTATTGAAGAGTTATGAGACTGGTGTTCCTGTGATCCTGAAAGAATGAATGCTATTGGTACCAATAGTGTTCCTGGTGTGACTGGGCCTCGAACCATTGTTTCGACTTCTCTCCTTTACGTGTAGCTTTAAAACGCGTTAAATATCCGTAAAACGGAGCATTGACGGAAAGAGGGGGTAGAATGAGCGCACCGTCGGTGTCTGGTCTTTGCGTCTAATATAAAGTACCGTCCCGAGTTTAACCAGGGACCTTTTTGAGCGACGCACGACAACCGCGGAAGTGGACTTTTTGCAGTCTTGGGCAGTGCTTTTGCCCAATTTTTGATCAAAATGTCTCTATAAGAGCAAAGACACTTAGCAATTTAAATGTGGTAGGGAAAAGGCCTTACTTCTGGTTGACGTTCGTGGTTCAAAGGAAGTCTTTCTTAAAAGCTCCCTATCGACCTTTTTTTACTCTTTTCTAAAATATGCTGATTTGTAAAGGGGTCAATCTTGCTGGAACCTGTCAATATATATGTTGTGGTTCAATTTTATCCATGGTTTAAGTTTTATTTTCCTTTAATGAGTTTGAAACAAAGGAAAATTAAATTAAAACCAAGGATAAAATTGAACCACAACATACACATAAAATATGAAACTGAAAATATGTTTTGAGTGCGTTTTCATCGGTCATAGCGAACTCGACGTATAAAACAAGAAATTTTCTGACTGGATTTGATTTTCTCCAGATGATTCTTGGGACGAGTGGTCAAAATGCGTTTGCGATCACAACTTACCCGACGTCGAAACTGGTTTACGATACCGAGTCCTTAAGTGTTGCAGACTGTGTCCTAACCAAACTTCATGCTGTCATACTGTTGAGTTTGGTGATTGTAGCTGTAAAACTACCAGTAAGTGAAGTGAAGGCATTTATCCCTTTAAACCCTAAGATCAAAATTTGAATTCTCATTTGTTGCCCCCATTCATTTCCTACAGAAGTAGGAGGGAGAAGTTGATATAATATCAGGCAAATTCATCTTGTGTGATCATGTCCGTAATTCTCATGACCACTCTGTTTTACAAAGCATTGATATCACAAGGAGAATTTTGATGCTGATCACTCTCAGGGCTTAAAGGGTTAATGGAATTTTAGGCTATGGTCACACGGCATCGGACCAATTTTCGGCCGGCTGAAGAATTTGACCCTACACTTCGTTCATACGAAACAAAACCAGCCTTGAATTTCAACATATGACAGTGGTCACACGCGATAAATCTAATTGATAATTCAAGAAATTCCCCCCACACTTCTATAGAAGTCAACAAATGAGAATCTGAATATTGATGCTACGGTTTAAAGGGTCAAATATTTTTTATGTGTGTCTTACAGGTGTTGTGGGGAGGCGAACTGCTCCAAATGTACTTGAGAAATCTAACTTTGGATTAGGACACGTGATCGGAGCGGCTATTATCGGCTGCGTTTTCACCATCACTCTGTGCGTGGCAGCGATTTGCTTCGTGAATCGCAGGAAAAAACAGTTTGATGTCTCAAAAATGGGCGATAACAGCCTAAATGAAACAGGCAACGACAGCAGATACTCAACTTTACCCGCACGAGAGAACGTAGAACTACTTAAGAATTCAGGGACGCCCGGAATTAAAGACAAAAACAGAAACTCAAGTAAGAAGACTCCTTCCCCGCTGAAAATAATGTTTGAGAAGCGGAAGAAACGGTACCCCGTAAATAGTTATCGGGAAGAAGAAGTATAGCCTTGAGGAAGGGAAGAATGGGGATACCATGTCCGTGTGTCATCTGGTGAGTGTATAAAGTCACGTGATGGAGCAATGCCAATGCTTATCTTGTAAAGGCTACTGGTAATGTAAATATTTGCGCCGCAATAGAGTGGCTAGGGAGTGAATTCTCTGAATTTTAACTGCAAGAATTATATAGATATTTGGGAGGATAGTTGCTAACTGAAATCATAAGCTAACGTCGGTTGGTAGTCGCCCCATGTAATGTAAAGGAATCCAAGACAGTCTTGGATTCTGGATTCCACGCCGCGGTTTCCGGATTCCAGGTACTGAATTGCAGATTCTTTGTCAGTGGAACTTGATTCCGGATTTTAAGCCGTAATCGAATTCAAGATTCATTGAGCTGTACTCCAGATTGCAAAACCCAAAATCCGGATTCAACAAGCCAAAATTTCGCGGGTTCTATTACTTGGGGCGATGGTAGCTTTCTGCTCTGAACATTAACGCGTAACCATCAAGAAGAATTAAGAAAATGTAATGGAAACCTAGGTGGGAAACATTTACGAAAGAGTAGTCTGCAGCGTTGCTAGTTTACAAGCGTCTAAAAATGAATCTAATCCTCCGTGTGAGTGGTCGTCTAGGGGACAAGAGCGACATTCATTCATAGCTGAGCTGAAGGTCTTCTGCGACATAGTCGCTTTGCCTCTTGGACCCCACTTTAAAAAGGAACTTCTAGTGTACTCTAGGACTTAACAAAAGTTGCGTAGGCCTCAGATGTGACGCGACCCCAAAATAACATTGCTTTTAAGCTCTCCTGGAGCTCCCGGTGGTACAGGGGTGGGGAGGGAAAGCTCCCGGTGGTACAGAGGTGAAGAAGGGAGGGAGAGCTCCCGGTGGTACTGGGGTGGGGGAGGGAGAGCTCCCCGTGGTACAGGAGTGGAGAAGGGAGAGCTCCCGGTGGTACAGGGGTGGGGGGTGGGGGAAAGAGCTCCCGGTGGTACAGGGTGTGGTTGGGTGAGTTCCCGGTGGTACATGGGTGAGGAAGTGAAGAGAGGAAGTAGAGCGCCCCGGGAGAGCTTGCTCAGCGGCTAGTACCTCTTCAACTATTACAGACCGCTTGAAATACTGCTTGTTAGCGCTGTTAGAAGTTTTATGGGTCTTGAGGTGTTATTTTGTGCTATATCCTTCCTAAAATAAACCTTTTTTCATCTCGGGGGTAGTAATTGGTGTGTCTCGGTTTCACACCAAAAACGCTGCTCTAATGATTCGCAAGCTCAGTTGTAGGGAGAAAATATATTCGTTTTGGTTTTGTTAAAGGGGCTATGTCACGAAGATATTGCTATTTTACGTCAATTCTTAGCTTAATTTCATTAAAACATAAACAAAATGCTCCTAAAGAAGAATCAAACAAGGAAGGACTAACCATAATATTTTTGCACTCATAGCGTTAAAAATTACCCAGTTTTATCTCAAGTTTCAATCCAAATCCATCTTTGTCATCTGTAGCGACAGACGACAGGAAACAGTGTCAAGGCATAAATAAGGTTTCAAACAACAAAACTGGACCATTGGTTTTATAATTCAAATGATGTGAAGACATGTTTTAAAAGGTAGCAAACAGCGTGGCATTGCCCCTTTAAGTTTCGTTTTGTTTTAGTTAGCTTCTAACTTGCGTTGATATTTATTCAAGTATTTATTATGTACATAAGTACGTTAGTTCTTTTTTACAGAGAAAGCACAACTTTCTCAATTAATTTCGCCATATGTAAGAATAGTATATATGACGACAAATGGTTTATATTCCATAGGACAGATATAAAGTTTTTAACTTTTAACGTAAGGGATCAGATTGTATAGGAGTATATTTTAATTGGTTGATTTGACGTCTCTTTTATAAAGATGTTACGGTAATGTCAATTTTGTAGGCAGTTTTGTAAGAAAAAAATGTCGGGGAGACAAAGAAACTTAATGCTTAGTGTTGATTGTAGAGATTTCCAGATAATGAGGTCCTAAATTTTGAGTTTGTCAATCTCAGCTTCACAGTGTGGCAATGCTTTCTAGTTAGTAAAAAGAAAAATCTTAGGAATTATAATTTTCAGACAGTAAGATTAAAAAATGATTTACGCATTGACACGAAATAATAACTCTCTCGAATAAGCGCCGCTCTTAGTTGCAAAATCTTACCGGTAGTGTTGATCTTAATTTTTATTGCTGGAATGCTGACATGGCTCATATTATTTTTGCTGAAATTTTATCTACCAGGTGTGGTATTACTGTTATTACGTTATCTCCTTATTTTCTTCATGTTTTTTGGACAAGACAATTCGGGAAACTAAATTAGCGCGGCGACGCTCTTTTGGAGTGTATATGGTAGTCACTTGGGGTCGAGGCATTCTCGTCCCCAGAGCCCTTCGGCTTAATTTGTAACCGACATGTCAGAATGGGTTGGAGGTCAAATCAGGTTGTTGTTTTTAGGCTTACGCATGCGGGTCGCACAGGACCCCGGAAGACGTTATCATTCCCAGGTACTTTGTTACCCTTGCCCAGCAAAACGGTCAACCGACGTTTCGATACGCTGACCTAAAGGACTGCAGCCTCTGGGATTGACATTGTCAAAATCATTCCGTCATGATGTTAATGGGACAGCTTTCCTAACTCAACGTCCGTAAAGCCATGCACTTGATTTTATGAGAATGATTTTGCCTTAAGAAATATTCTAAAACGAGTCCCCCAGCTTTAAGAGATGGATCAATGAGTCTTGTGTTAAGTTATGGGTCATGTCAGCATTTGAACAGTGAAAAAAGTGACCAGGGTTAAGCACTGACTCGAAATGGTTAGCATTTGTTCAGGTTTAGAGGTTCGTTTTTACTTGAGTCATGACTCACTAACTCACGACTTGTTAACCCCAGATTCTCCAGCTTAAAAAATAAACAATTTCTGATGTTTATGGAATGCACGTAGTGTCTCTTTGTGCGTTTGTTTTTGTATAACCTTTATTCACTAGGCTTCTTTAAATTGTTATATTTTTTAACACTAATATTTTGATAAAAATACTATTGCTTCCAGAGGACCTTTACTTCTGAAAGAATTTGACGTTGATTTCTTTGGATAAATCCGCCCATTTTGAAAGTTTGGAAACAATCGTTGTGCGCCTTCATTTTTAAATCCCTGCACTGTGCCATTTTGAGTTTTTATGACATAGGATCGACCTTTAACACTTTTCTCTACTTAAAACTTCGCGCTCAAAAATACGGGGAATCACATGACGTCATAAAAATTCAAAATGGCGGCGCCCAGCAAATTGAAGTAACTTTGCATCAAACTGTATTCTTAGAAATATAACGTCAGTTTGTTCTAACAGTGGAGGTTCACTCTAAAAATAATTCGCTCTCGTTTGGTTTCAATTCTTTTCACTTTATTTCAGTAAAGCTGAAAGCTCATTGTTCAATTTGACAAAGTCACTTACGTTTTGTAGAAATTCTGATAGAGTTGATTTCAGTTGACACGTGAAGAGGTGTATGAAGAGTTTTGTCGTCTGACCGTTTGATGACATCACAACGATCTCTATTGTGATTGGACAATTCACACGTGCGGGCTCGATAATGGTGGTGGGCAAAACACTGACCCGCAGTCCATGGACTACCCATAAGGATTACCCTAACTAAAATGGAGTACGCCGCTGAAGTTCAGTGATTAGGCTTAGGAACCTGAGTGAATCAGGTTCCATTTAGGGTCATTATACTGGGAAAACTGACCTGAGACTTGATTCACTCAGTATCATAACCCTAATTACTAAACTTAGGGTAGTCCATGTGGGCAGTCTATGGGGGTAGTCCATGGACTGGGGGGGTGAGTGTTTTGTTCTTCACTCTCGCTAAGGAGACAGCTATTTTTGAAGAATAGTGCATAATGGTCTGCGACATGAAATCCTGCTTCTAATTTGGGCCTTCTACGCATTTCATAGGTTAACTGAAACAACACTTTTTTTAAAAAAAACTGCATGTAGTTACATGTAAACCAAATGTCATGTAACACATACAAGCATCAAATAAATGGTTCCATGGAAACCTGTGTCAGACGGTTATTTTATCACTGGGAATTTGTTTCACAAATGCAGCATAAAACCTAGAACTTACCAGTTTTTAATCTTCCTGTTTGTGACGTTTTTAGAAGCCAACCAACAATTCTTTCCGCAACACAAAGACACACCCCATTTTCGTGAGTGTCATAAGTGATATACGAATAGCCCATTTTTATACAGTCACAGGTGAAAACGAGGCTGGAGTTGACCCTGAGCGCTTACCTTTTGTATGGAAGACCCGGAAACTTCGGGGAAAATTCAAATGGAGCGGTTCATCCCGGTGGAAATTTTCCGGAAAAAAAGTAATACCTTTCGAGGTATTACCTTTTTCCCGTTTTTACCGAAACGACCGAAATTTTCTGTACCATTTGTTTAGATTACTAGTGCCAGGCTTCATGTCGAGAGAAAGTGAAAAATTTACCGGTATTTTGTAAATGTTACAACTCAGTCCTTTTCCTGTTTTCAGTGCCAAAAACAATACCAGTGCCATTTGATGGCAATTTTTCACGAAATTTCCGTGCAAATGGCAAGCGCTCCCTGTTTGGATACAACCCGTCCTGCTCTGTTATGCAAATCGTGTTGTTTTTATGCTATAAACTGGAATTTTCAAAGCATAATTTCCATAAGAAAACGAGGTCAACCTCCTCCTCATGTTTACTCAAAGGTACGGATTCTAATAGACTGCGAGCATCCCTCTTTTTCTTCAGATTTAGTGAGAACAACTGCACGCGCGCGGGAGCGGCGAAGCCGCGAGACGAGCGAAACGAGGGCGGCAGCCCGAGAAGAAAAAAGAGAGACTGCCCACTTAGCCAGAGCCAATGAATTAAGCGTTGGCCTCACAAGGCAAAATACGATTGGCTGATTTGTGTAGCGTTGACAACAAACTGTCAACAAT
Organism: Porites lutea; assembly: GCF_958299795.1. Taxonomy (NCBI): domain Eukaryota; kingdom Metazoa; phylum Cnidaria; class Anthozoa; order Scleractinia; family Poritidae; genus Porites; species Porites lutea. The sequence continues at coordinate 33,365,521 of NC_133203.1, read as the reverse complement.
CGAAACAATTGACAAGTTGATGATTGCTGAAGCACTGTCAACACTTCAGTTTTGACGCCAAAAAATCACTAGACCCTGAAAGACCATTCTCTCCGGCTTTGCGGGAAGTCTCTCTTTTTTCGTGCCTCTCTCGTCTCGCGCAGTTAGTCACGCGCGTGACCATTTGCGTTTCTCGCGTTTTGCTCGACGGACTACAGAAAAAAGAGAGACTGCTCGTAGTCTAGGATTCTAAGCCCCTTAATACTTTAAAATGGTATATAATTGCATTTGTTGATCACGTGATCAACTTTCGGTAAACACGAAAACAGTTCGCTTTTGAATTCTGAATTTTTTTAGCACGAACTGAAAGAGCATATTACAATTAGGTAACCTGTATGTTTTCAGCCCTATATCTTAAAAGGAGCGATTGCAATGGCCGCCGAAAATTAGAAGGATTTATATAAAAAAACAACTCTTGCCACCCAGTCACCCTTGAATGGTTTTGAATGGAATATTTTCTAAGCATTACTAGGCTCAAATCTCCTATTAATTCATAACAGGCACTTTGAGCCCTTAAATGCGTAAGGGAAAGATTTAAAGATAGTTTCGGAATTTCAGAATTTACAAGGATTTGTATGGAAAACCACTCGTGTTTACCAAAGGTTGATCACGTGAGAAACTAATCCAAAAGACCTATTCAATGCTTTGTTTATAGCGGAGCTCTCGCGCGCGCACGGGAGCACCATCAGTAAGAAAATTTGGTTATCTACCGATCCGAGAAATTTTGGTCATCACGTGACCGTATAATAAAATAACTCAATCAGCAGGTATGGCAACGGTTTCTATGGCAACCCAAATGCAACTCGAGGTTATTTTGGCGGGAAATTGCATAGCCACCCGCGTCTTGTAAAGCAGAAACACATAAAGAGTCAAAGACGAAAACGAAAAGTGGAAATTGTTTCTGTATCCGTGTTGCCTTAAGTATTAAGCTTAGATTAATTGTCACGTCCACAAATTTGGCAATATAGAGCAAGACAACAGAGATAAAGAGAAACGAAGCGAAGCTCAGCGAAAAAAAGAGCGACGGAGATCTATCTAGAGCGAGAGATAATAAGAAGATGAAAAAAGTTCTAAGTGTCACAAAACATGGTTTCGCCTTCTGAGCCCAGCGTAAACCAAACACTAAACTTGAGATCTATAAAGCATTTTCAGGATCGCTTGACTTTTCTTAATCGACATATGATAATTTAGATTAGCTGGGATTTTTCGACTTTGTGAAGATTTTGACAAAATAGGACTACCGGTCATTTAGTGTTTTGAAAACCTTGACCGGTTACCGGCCATATAGCCACAGCGAACAAGAAAAGATCCATTCACCCTGCAAGCACTCGCCGTCTTTTCACTTGCTTGATTTTGGCGTCCTTGAGAAAGACTCCGCATAACAGAGTAATCGAGTAAGATCGTCGTTGAACGTGTGGTTTGTGTGAAAACGACTTGATATACTGCTATATGGTTTGTGGGACTAGGTCGATTCTCAAACAAAGCATTTAATCGATACAAGAATTAAATATACTGGTCCGTGAAAACGCCACAAGACTAATACGTAAGAGTTGCTTGCTCCGTGAAGCTGGGTCTACATTCAAAAAGGCGTGATTTCTCGAAATTGGACCAGTCTGGATTTTCTTTACTATTATCATTAATATTATTATTTAGCAATTTGAAATAATTGCGTTCAAAACCCCTGCCCTTATTAGAGAAAAAAAAGGCAAAAGAATGTTTTGAAAATATCATCTTTATTCTAAGTACGTAATTTTCTACAGTTGTGTCACTCTACCACTATCATAACATTCATGCTAATAACTATAAACTCAATATTGGAATTTTTCTTTGGGCTGATGTTTGTAATACTATATAATTTTCATCGAGAGGTTAAATTTGACTGCAGTTTTTAATTGCTGTACTTATATTTTGCGGATCGAGGAGAAAACCGTAAAAAGTAAAAACCCGCAAAACTATAGTGCTACTACAGCTTAAGGGGGCATTCTGGTCGTTTTTCGGCGAAAGAGGTTGATTTGAGGGTAAAAAAAGGCTGGAAAAAATTAAAAACACATACCAGTTGGTCCGCTAATGAGTTCAGGGGACCTTTGTTGTGGTTATGCACTATCTGGGATTCGACTGATTGTAGACTAACAGACCTCTTGACCTTGTATCTTTTGTTTCCCAATGAAGGTCTCGGGAATACACCCCATGTCCTCTCATAAATTACGCTTACTTACGCACGTGAATAAGACGAAATTTGAGAGAAACAGTTCTCAAGAGCATTATCTCATGACCTAAATTGGGAAAACAAACCATCAACAGCCGGCCCCAAATTTAACATTTTCAATTTCCATAATTTTAAGCAGCGAGAAGAGACCGCTGCATTCGCAGGATCAGAAATAAACGAAAAACAAGGCTTTGGCTAAGTGAATTAGAGATCTAGACCTGCAGTCGTAAATCAAGAATTTATAATACACATTTCTGCGTAAAACAAGGGCATTTCCGAAAAAAAGTAAATGACTTGCCAACTGTAGCGGAAACCGGTCATTTTGATACAAACTCAAGCAGTGAAATTGCACAAACATTTTGTTCACTTCAAGTGTAGTTTGCGAGTGAACAAGAAAAGTATTTTGGGTGAATATCCTTGCTCTTTAAGCCAAGCAGGAGGAACTATTTACACCTCGAATGAATAAACTTGTATCGAAACGACCGGTAATCGTCATAGCATAAGATCTTGTAATCTTTTCCGTGTGTGGTAAAACGGATCCCGAGGTTCAGCCACGGAGGTGCACTTGTCACCTGCTCAAAATACGTTTTAGCAAGGTTTTTCTACTGAGAACTTCGACTGAGCATTTATCTCGGAGTTAAGATTTCAATCCATCTGTGAATTTTATCGTCTTTGCCGCAGTTGAGCCTTCATTTCTTGAATGCGGTTCACCAACGGACGATTTGAAGTTGCACATTTTCCAAGGACTAGATCCAGGCCATCCTCGCTTTTCTGAGCAAAAGCTGTTTCCGCCGCATCTTCGTATTTCCTGGCACAAAAATTAAAATGTCGCTTATAGGTGCAATATGATTAGCTCGTTTCTCGAAAATCCCTGTCCCTTTTCGGGTCCGAAATCAAATATTTAAATCAAAATCAAAGGAATTAAATGACGAGTCCTAGCCAACAAACCAGTCAATTTTGTTTTTACTGATAGAAAGCTACACGTCACATCAGTATGGAATATCTGCGAAAATTCTTCAGACCAGTTCGTGAGGAAACCAGTGGTGGTGTCACAAATTGTTAGCTATTTTCTCAGGGTAGCATCAATTAGCGGTGCAGAACTCGAGTTATTGTTCCCAATCCCTTACGAATTTGCATTCACACAGGATTATAAACAGAATTTTGTGGTCAGTGCGCGCTTCTTGGTTCTGGGGGGAAAGGATGATCGGCATAGTCGCAACACAAGTGACCACTACTCAAGGTAAGTTTGTTTAGCCAGCACTTTGACCACAGTAAGAACTTCAATGAACTGATAAACTCACCCGAGTTTCACATAACACGCCACCTTGTTTTCGGGAAGAACTCTGGAGACATATTTCTCCGCTTCTATTCTGTTGTTGGATTCCAGGCATGCTTCAAAAAATGGCTGTAAGAAAGCAATGTACATAAAATTTAAAACGTCTTCACACTGGAATGTTTATTCACAACGTTTGACTGAGTTATGGAAACTCATGAACGTAGTCTTTAATAATAAAAAAAGAATTAAATGCTTTTTGATAAAAACCGACGAATCTGTACCAACGGCCATCTTTCCAAGACGACTATCATTTTCATTCCGGCAAACAGTCCGTACATTCACTCTTGAACATTTAATATCTTACACAGTGGGGTTAGGGTTTCTTTTTGTGTTTTTCATTTTACCTACTGCCAAGTTCCGGGGGGTGTTCCGGGGGGTATTCCGGAGAGTTCCGAGATGCCCCCTTTTTCACCACAATGGCAACTCCTCTAGAAAAGGCACTTTGCTGTCAAGGGAGCCGTTGTAGAAAGGTTTGACTCTGGTACAAAGCCGTTTCCGGTTTCGGGAAACCTAACTTGCGATCCGGCGGTCCTTCCTCCCAAAAGAACGTAACGCCTGATGTCAGGTTACGGAAAACCTTGTCAATGAACTTACCTCGTATCCAATTAGAGATTTACGAGCTTTGGAAAACTTGTCGAGTTCCAGCCAGTTGTGACTTTCAGCCAAGGATCTTACTTTCAGCCAATAAAACCTGAAGACAACACAATGCATGACTTGCAGCAAATGAGCTGAACTATGAGGCATGAGTTTGAAGGGGTAGGAAAAGAAGGAATGACTGAGGTGCTCGTCAACGTGATGGCTGCGCGAGGACGAAGGGAAGGAATCACTGTCTGCCGTTTTTCCGTCTTACGAGGTCCCTGATAAAAAAAAAGGATGTTACAAACCTTTTGTCCGGAACCTTGAATTCCTTTTTCAGTTGCTCAGCGACTTTTGGTTCTCCTTGAAGTATGCACTGAAAAGTATAAGGTAATCCTTAGAAACTAACCCCAGGACAGTACGATAGTGTATGGGAATTAATTGACATTGAAGAAAGCTACTTAATAGTACTTTCCAGAGCGGTTTACTGTGCTTTGCAAGGTGGGTTTAACTACTTTAAGTTCTGGATAAAATCTTTAAGAACGACAATTCGAACGAAAGCTACTGAACAGAGATTTCCTGCGTATACTGTTGATTCCAAGTTCTAAGATTTGATTCTGTAGGCAATCTTTTAGTATGGCCATTCCAATGAAAGCTTGTACGTGTCGGTACTGTTTATTAAGCATATTGATGACATCTTAATTTTGATCATTCAAACGAGAGCTACGGTCCAGACGATTTTTGGATCAATTGAAATTTTTGAGTAACAGACTACCTACCCCTCCCTTAAGTTACAATTTGTCCCTAAATAAGAAGTAGGGGTTAATGTTGACTTAGAGGAGGGGTAGGTGGTCAGTTAACCGGCCTCAATCCACAGTAAAAGCTAACACAGTTGATTGTGTTACTGATCGCACCTGGTAGATAGTATCACTCAAGGACAGATCCATAAATGTCTTTCTGTATTTCTCTTCTAGTTTGACTTGATATTCCATGAGTTTCATTTGTTCTTCTGTTGCCTGGAAAATTGAATCGCGCGTCCTTACAATGCATCACTGACAAGAAATGTTTTGATTAATATTTATAATATAGCTCAGATCAGTATAGAGTGTTTTCACTCACGTGGCCAGCATCTATGCAAATTTGTTGGAACAAAAGATAGCGTTTGCATATAAAGAAAAGCGTTCAACTCCCAGAGGATTGGTTTGGGACACCAATATGGACGCCATGACATCATGTGAAAACACTCTTTTAACGCGCACTCTGATTGGATGACAAAGCGTGTTTATCAGGGTATAAAACACGGAGCTTCAGCTTTCACGCCATCTGCCAATAGTTTGTTTTGAAAATTAGAAAGAAATGCGTGGCGAATTTAACGGATTCTTTATCATAAAACCAATAAAGAAACCTTTACTGTGCTTTGTTAGGTTACAAAGCACTTAAGAACTAGGGATAAACACTCTCAACTAAGTCTTGTGCTTCCCCCTACACTCCTTTCGTGCCCCAGCCCGGCGCTTCCTCCTGCGTGATTTATATCAGTTCAGAGTACAGTCAAGGTATTTGTTAATCAAACACAGCTAGAGGAGTGGAGAGTTTCCGTGGGTGCTTTTGGTTCGAATATCGCAAGTTTATCCCGTATCCTAGATTACTAGACAAGACATAACGTCCGTCTTCCGTTTCTTCACATAGTAAGGAATGAGTGGCTCTAGCTTTGAAGGAGTTTGAAGTATTTTAAATCAAAGCAACAAAGTGAAGAGCACACACCTTTGAGTAGAACTGAAATCCTCCTTGCTGGTAAGACATCTGTGCTTTGGACAATGTGTTCATCTTGGATTCTATTGTCTAAATAATAACATAGAAGAAAATCAGATTTTATGTCAAGTGTACTAACAAGAGATATCAAAACGATGATTCTATTCTATGGCCGGCAACAGTTCATAGATAACGAATTACCTCTTATTTCTCAAGGAATAAAAAGGTGACCGCTAATCTCTTTTCCAAGGATGTGATCCTTTTGGTTTAGGACTAAAAGTAACCGCTCCGCCCGACAAGGTTAATAAAAGCTCTGCGGAGCAGATTGGGAGAGAGACCGGAAGGCGTTACGCAACTAAACAATTAACCCTTCGCGTGACGGCCTTTCCTGCAGAGCTGCGATTTTCAGGCGCGTGCGCTTTGTTCGCTGTACGATCCCTGTGAAAAATAACAGATAACTTGTAGTCTTATGTCTCCTATGGTCACGTGGTCGCTGCATGTATTGAGGGCCACTATTTACAACGAAGAAATGGACAGCAACAATTAGCGCATGTGTAGTAGATATCACTGGTTGAATAGAACGAATTTTGCTAAAGGTTTCGAGTTTAAACACGAGAAATGTGCGAGTTAAATTACAAATAAGAGTTGCTACACGTATTCTTGGCTCTTCTTGACGCTCAAAATAAACAAGATGGCTGCCGACCATTCGTTCACAGGGGTTTATCCCATTTTCTAACCGGAAAACGTCCCGGCAATGAGGTTGAGGGGAGCTTTGTGGCCACCTACAGTCATGGAAACAAAAATAATCTCTGACGCCATGAAGAAACGGAGTGAAGCGTACGCACCCCTTTGCTCAGAACTGAAACTACATATTAAAGAAATAAAATAATAAAACAACATTCGACGAGATACCCTCCTAAGCACGATAGCATTCAAGCTACTTATGATACCTTCTCGTTGTAGCTGTCCTGCACAAAGGCATTACCACTGTTCATAAACTGGTCATCCTGGTAGAACAGGTCCACAAGTGTACGGCGATCCTGATCCTTACAGTACTGCAGACAAATCACAGTCATGCCAAAGTGAATATATAGGTTTCATAATAGCCTGCGTGGCAGTTTGCGTAACAGGTGCAAAAACGAGAGAAGAGGGGAGGGGAGTGAAGGGAAAAGAAGCAGAAATGAAAAAAGGTGTCCTTTTTTTTTCTCTTCCCTTTACCCCTCCCTTTTACACTTTTTTCAATACCTCTTAAGACGCCTGCCACACAGTCTAATGATTTACAATAACCGAGTGATTTACGCGCCCCGATTGGTCGAGAACTTTTGCTTATGACAGTACAGAGAAGAGAAACAGAACTGAAGGTTCTTCTCTTCTCTGTTTCTTGAGTGCGATTCTCCGGGACATTGTAAAAAACAAATAGATACGTAGCCATTTTTCACTGCCGCGACTCCGACATTTCAAAGAAATGAGATTAAAAATGCTCCAAACTTTACCGTAAAACCTCTCACTCCTCCACTTAAGTTTTAAACATTATAACGTCATTTTTATGACCTTAAAAAAATGAACAGATAAAGGAAAAAATGTCTCCTGGCAAACAATGGCGGATTTTCTCTTGGTTGAAGCCTTGAACAAATACGCACTCATTTACGCAACTTTTTTTATAGACTCACCTTGATGTAGAGGCTGAGTGCCACAGGATGGTAACGTATGGCCATCAAGAACTCACCAAGAGTTAGATTATCCTTCAAATGCATAACAACCATATACACTAGAAAGAAAAAGACAACACAAATGAAATGTCATCTAGATACAGGGGAAAAACAATTTGGCGGGTTTCGGATGACGGCAATTTAGATCCATCAATTTTGATCACCTGACCAGAGAAAGCTGTTACCATTGGAGGACAGCACGTAAGGATCAAGATGGTTGAAATATACTTGAAATTGTGTCAACGGCGAGGGAAGATCCAAATAATGAGCAACAAAACAATCTCAAAAATGTTTTAAGGTTTGAGCCTCTGTCTCAGCTTGTAACGCCGCTGGTGTAACGCCAACTTTTAAGCTGAGAAAGCTTATTCTAAATTCTTGAAACCTTTGGTACAATTTCAACATTACGATAGATCTTTCTATACGTCGGCTCTTGCGACTACGACGAAACAAAAACGGGCTTCAAAAATTGTTCCCATCCACTATAAAGTTAGCTGTAGTTCTCCGCAGTGGTACCCACTTATAACTCACCCAGGTCCGTGTCTCCACTCATAATGGCCTTCTCGAGCGCTAGGTCATCTTTATTCATGCGCATGAGCAATGGAACTTGGTCAGCGGCTTTTGCTTCATAGTCCAACAGCTACAGGTAAAAAGTCAGACCACGAAGATGTGAGTATCTTGAAAGATACATTATGCATCATGGCATAGCCTGTACACAGACGTTGTTTTATTTTTCTTTTCGTTCTTTTCAAATATAATCCCCTGCGGTTTATATTTTATCACCCGCGCTCGACGGACTTTGAAGAGAAAATAGAGGGTCTGTGAACAGGCTATCATGGCATGGCTACGATAGGCTCGTTTACCGATTGTCAAACGACGAACTTACTATGGTGAGATTGCTCCAGCTAGAGGTCAAGGCTGGCTTTAAGCCAGGCTGTAAGCAGGTCTCCTCGTGGAGGCACAAACGGCGAAGCCACGAGAAAGGCCGTATGCAAAACCTGGACCGCAGAACCGGATCAGATCATTCCCAGAGGCACTATCCCTTACCTTTCGTTATTCAGTGAGTTACAGGGGTTGATCTGACCCGGTCCGTTCCAGGTTTTGTTGACGTCCTATGAGACGAGCATGTTGGTAACCCCTGGAGAGAAGAATGGTGAAAGTTAAGAAGTTATATTGATCAATGGCCCACGTTCGATATACTAAAATTCTAATATGATTCCGAGGCTTCAGGGTCCCTTCTTCGCTCTGACGAACGGCTAGAGCATGAAACTTGTTTGTATTTAAGTTATCAACTCATTTGTTAAATCTCTCCATATTCCATTCCCCCATTGGTCTTCTTTGCAGCCGTACGTTTTGTTTCTCGACATGAGTCCTTTAACAATTGAGTAATATTTCACCATAGTGGTGCTGCTGGTAATAAAGCGGACCGCTGAACTAATTACAAAGCGCGGTCCTCATACTCCGGATACTGAAAAAAAATTCTTGATTACCTACAGTAAAAGCAATCTCGTAGATAAAAAAATCCAATTTTATACCAACCCACGTTTGTTTAAGCTCAGTGCATTTAGCAAGAAAATACTAACGGAGGACACCGCTTTATGCCTCAAATTGTCCTTGGAACGTCTATAATAAAACTGTTCACATGTGAATGCTCTCAACTAACCTTGATGGCCAGGTGAGTTCGTCCACAGTCCACTGCCTTTGAAGCTATTTCTGAGTAAGATATCCCTGGAGTCTCTCCGAGCTTGGAGTTGATGGCACGAGCAATCTCTTCGTCATCAACATTGGCTTGCTGAACCTGTTTAAACAAGAAAAGCAACTTTTGAAGAAGTGAAGGATCGAAAGAGATGTCAATATATTCAACACAAGAAAAACTATTAACGAACACTATTGTATTCTACAAGGGCGGAGAAGTTAATTTCAATGTGATCATCCCAGCCATGTGAAAGTCCAACTGTTTATTTACTGAGGAAATAGAACACAACAGGATTAAAAACCGCAACTGGCAGGAGGCAACCAGTTGGCTATTTACAAGCATGACCGGGTATCTGAACTTGGAAATACCGGACCGCGAATAAATTCAGCAAGTGGCTAGAGTGGGACTCCAACCCGGGACCAGCGGATTGCGAAAACAACGCGATGGGCGCCTGGCCACGCTGTGTTCACCGCGTACAATCCAGTCTACTTGATCTAGATCTTTTTATAAGATTGAAAGAGAAGAGAAATGTGCCAAATTCAGCTCATGAAATAACCACGGGGCACCCAACTCCAGTTATGTCTACTGCCACAACCATAATTTACCATTACCAATTTTATCAAATTACCAGCAATAAGCTGATTGCAGGAAGACCCCTGCTTTCATATAGGTAACAGCCAACCGGTATCCGCTGGTTACACTCACTTTATAACAAGCCCAGTGTCCAAGGATGCGACTGGCACCCTCCCCCTTAGGAATCTTCAGGTAATCACAGATTCTTATGGCCAGACAGTAGTGACGCCTCAAAACAAGCCTACAGGAGCAGAAAATAAACGGTAATAAAATAAACTTAAGGCAAATAATTCCCGCTCCAGATCTGATGGCGGGAAAATCAATTTAGTAAACATGGGTTAGACACGGAAAGTAGGCAAGTAAAAAAACAACAACTTTGCTTCAACTTGTTTTATATTCAGTAGAAATGCAAATAATCTTGATATTTAGAAAGGATTTATGTCCAACCACGTCACCATTTTAGTCGGGCAAAAGAGAAAGATTATCGGACATACATCATATTCATTTTGTTATTTTTTTCTTAAAACTACTATTTCGTACTATGTACTATAGCAGGTCTGGTGTATAATCAATAAAAATTTCGACTCTGCACACTATAGAGCCCCCCAGCAGCTCAGTGGGTAGAACGTCCGATCTCGAACTCGGAAGGTCGTAAGTTTGATTCTTACCTGAGGCTCGGAACTTATTGAACGTTTCACATTGCAATAAAGACTTAAACACTTAATGACTGGTCTCGAGGGAAACAGTTAAATTTGTTTTCCGAGAATCTTAATGTTTCCTGAGGCTATATAGTTGGAAATTCATTAAACCTCGCTGTAACGGTAGTCGTCGGTCAACATTCGTGGGTAACAATACACTGTTCCCCTATGACGTCATAGATTTGCAATGTTGCCCGCTCAGAGATTTTGGCGGGAAACAGTTTCATTGTTAGATGTCATGTGACCTCGAAGAAACCAATGAGAGCGCGCACTGTTATGAAAAAGTTTCCAGCTACGTAGCAATACACCTTGTTTACCACCCCCCTCCCCCTCAAAAAATGCATAAGCATTGCACGTTTTACTTTTTTAAAAAGACAACAAACAGCAGCGTGACAAAAACAAAACTTACCTGTCGATAAGGGTTTTCATTGTTAGTTTTTCCAGTCTAAGACGATCGTCAAGGCATCAAAATTGGCTAATTTTTGAAAAATAATCAAAGAGTACTCTCAGAGGACAAAAAAGCAAAATGGAGCCCACTTTAAGAACTTGATAAGAGCCACAAAATTGAAAACTGTGTTAACGTACTTTTAACATATCCGTTTCAAAAAAAGAGAAAAAGCAACATATCTCGTTCGTTCCCTGTAAAAAAATGTAAGATTTAAACCCCGCAGCTTTGCTCCCTTACATAAATCGCACCGAAATGAGCGTTCTCTTGTGGGGACAGAAACACGGTATGGTTTCCGTGCCGAGGCAAGAGCTATCTGGCATAGTGTTAGCCTGCGTAGAAAAGGTTTCCGCGCAAGTTCGTCGAAAAAGTTGGGATCAGAGCAATGATAACTTAGTTGAAGATGATGTGAACTGCGGAAATGCAAGTTTAAATGAAGATATGATCGTCGCAGCGGAAATTACAATTTAAGCGATTGCAAATTAACCCGAAAAATAAAAAAAAAAATTCGTGTTGCTACGGAGGCTAGCATAGATTAGTGTAGACTTGCTGCAACACACGCTGCAATTGGGCAAAATCCAACCTGTGAGACGACGCTCTTGCAACAATTGAAAATTTGGTTCACTCTTGAATTAAGATAAAGGATACTGTCCATATGTAAGTGGAATTCCAACCATGTAGTCCCGCACGGCGTTTAACACTCTAAGATTCCGGCACATCGAAACAAACGCGTGTGGCGGCATATCAGTTAGAAAACTCTTACCAAAGGAAGCAGCCTAGCAAAGAGATTACAGCGAAGATTAGTAAAAAAAAACGGTTATACTAAAGGTAAAATTTTCCCCAACAACGACCGCCGGAGCGCTCTTATTGGTTACTACGAGGGCACATGGCATGTTACACGTAGCCTGCAGAGCAGGCGTTTTTTAACGAAAACTCGGAGGTACATTGATCGTGGCCGCCATCTTGAAAAGCAACGAAAAAGACTAATGGGGAGGGGCGGTGGAACCCATCTACCATCTACCTCTCCCTTAAAAACACTTTTTGACTCGTCCCAACTCTCTGGTAGTATTAACGTCCAAGATGGCGGGACAACGTCATTCCTGAAATCATGGATCACGCCCCAAAATACGCCTGCTTTGCAGGCTATGTTACACGAGAACTATTTCCCGCCTAAAATCTCTGACCAAGCGACGTTGCACACTTCGCTGGTAGATGGTAACAGAGCAGTGTTATCTGCGAATGTTGACCACTCGCTGAGATTTGCTATACTTTCAATTCATCCTGTATAACTGAAAAATCACCGAATGACGCGTTCGTCGAAAGCATTAATAAAGTCCTTTATGTCTCTTACTACACTCCTCAAATAGAAACATAATGGACGAACTATTTGCGCTCTTTCGCTTTCAATTCAAATTACCCAGATATACTGAGTACAGATTTTCTTTTCACGGCATCACGTTCAACGATTTATGCCCAAGCGAATTTAAAGGAACTTCAGCAGATTAACTAAAACTTTTTTAGTAGGAGGTGGTGATTTTGCCACGGAAGACAGATAATGTATTTTTTTTTTCAATGCTAAATTTATCTGGCAGTTTACAGAGCACCAATCACTGTGTAAAAAACCTTAAACTTGTCAACAACTCTCCCACCCCCTGGGGGCGGGTTGCTGTGAGAAGCGAAACGTAGCAACTGAACATAAGGATCATGTGGTTACCATGACTACCTCCAAAACTATACTCACCCTCAGCAGTCCTCTTTGTATTGCAGGCTCATGTTCCCCAGCAGCGGCGTGGATACATTGCTGGACAGCCTCAGGAAGACGTTCTTTGATCATCCGAATGTACTCCTCTGCTCGGGCGCTCTTTTTCTGTTTACAGGAATATACACGAAAGAATCATAACGACAGCTAAATTTTTGAGGGATTTAGTTTTTAGTGCAGTTTAAAATCTTTAAGTTGAAACTTTAACGTTGTTCGTCAGGTATTCTTTTTATTACCATGTTATGTTTTTCTTTATTCATTATTGTTCTTACTTATGAATTCTGTAAAGCGCTATTGAGGTTTTGGACTGAAATAGCGCTAGAAACAAATTTGAATGTTTAGTGTACGAAAAAGCCCGAGTTTTTTTAGGCTTTCTGTTCGCATATAAATAAAGTTGATTATTTTTTATTATATGGAGAAAAGTTGGCTCAGCTAGGATGGTGACCTTACCAAGGAAAACAGGTCACCCAACAACAGGCTCGCCAAGGGTGGCTCGCAGTGGAGAGTCCAGACCTTCAGATAAGGGGGAGCCCTGTCATTCAGACCCCTGAGATAAGGGGGTGCAGTCCCACCCCAGGATCCTCACCCCTCCCCTGGATCCGCCACTGGCTCAGGTAGGCGGCTGAGCCTTTTACCCGAGACAACTTTTTCTCAGAGAGAGTGAAGCATTGCTTACCTCAAATTCCTTTGATGCATCAAACAGCATCGCACCTGGTTCCATTGAACCGATTTTAAACACTTGTTCCACAGCAGCTAAAAGATTAATAGAAATAGTTGCTCTAGTATCGGACATAATTATTCACATTCGTGATAAGAGGTGGTTCTGGTTGAACGGTAACCGGTCAAGTCGCCCGTAAGTCATATCGCCCAAAACCAGAGTCATGTCAACCGAAACCATAAGTCATGTCGCCTAAAATTTTATCGAGTGTATAAACTTGAAGAAAAGTAACATCTGAAGTCTATCGCAAGGAATTTAGTCGAAAAATGTTGACTCAACTGTGTCCGGTAACCTATGCAAATGTGAAGTTAAACAAAGACGCAAATATCGCTATTTATTTCGAGCAACGTGACTCAAGATATCGGGCGACATGACTCTGATTTTGGGCGACTTGACCGTAAACCGATTGAACAAGTCGACTGGAATAAAGTTTAGGGCTTTTTGCTTGTTCGTGACAACAGGGCACCCATTTTCTTTGGAGGGGGAAATACTGAATGTAGAGTCAGTTCCATCTGCTTCCGGGTAGTAAGTTGAAAAATCGTACATGAGCACAGGAAGACCACACTGAGCTAAAGGTTCAAGTACCTACAGGTAACGACACGTTTTAATAGAAGGTAATTTGGAAAAGCATCAAATGTCTGTGGAGAAGAAATAAATCTCAAGGACATCCCGGCCACCAACAAGGATTGTTATTTTCGGCTACTTCGATAGCTTTATGAATCGAGAACAAGACAGAATATCTGCGAGTATTTTGAAACCTTTCACTTGTAGTCTGCGAATACAGCCGTTTCACCTTGCTCCTTGTCGCTAGGGAGGTTTCGCCAGGAGGAGAAACCGCCCGCAATCAACGTAATCATATTTACCAACCTGGAACTCGCTGAAGCAGTTCATGAGTCTCATTACCAATGATTCTTACGCCATCTAACTCTTGAACTAAATGAACAGCACTGTCCATCTGATATGTGAAATATGTTAAGAAAGTGTGCTATCCGTAGCATATGCATATTTATTAAAACTGAACCATTGAATAATACAGTTAAAGAGCTCTGATTGGCTTAGCCAACATGGTATATGAGCCACATACCAAAAATTGAAAATCGGTTGTTCTTACAAATAAAGTCGGGAAGAATTCACGATATTTTGTGGGCGTTTTTAATAAACAATTATTCCACTCATATCCAACGCGCTCTCGCGCAAAAATTGTTAAATATATGGCAATAGCGTGCTCAATGAAAAAAAACTACTCGTATCTACCGTACAGTCGTTGCATCAATGCAACGCGCGCGAGTATTTAATGCATGAGCCTGACCGTTTAATGGCCCGATCTCGAGAGTAAATGTATCTTTATTCACCTTGATTGTACGCAAAGGCAAAATTTCTCCATTACGGAAACGTAATGGAAACAAGAAAGAACGGAAATGTGATAAAAGAAATGTGGCGGAAACATGATCGTTCGTTTCCGACTCGGAAACATAACGGAAACGCGTCCCGTCCATGGAAAACTAGATCACCATGTTTCCGCAGGGTGGAAACGAGACGGATTTAAGCAACTTCACGTTTCAGTCGAGTTTACAAAATACGGAAACACGTTATTTCGTCCTGTGACAGTAGTAACAATTGTCAGTTCAAATCAAGGGTGTTTTAAGTAACACGATCAATATACAATTGCAGCATGACAGCACAATTACCAACTTGGTCAAGCCAACATTTACAACAACAAGAAGAACAATTTTTAATCCTAGCATGTTCTAGCAGTTAGATAGCTTGCCCCGCAAATAGTTGGAAAGCTAGTCTGATCATCATAAAGAATGATCTTGTTAATCAAAGGATATCTAATAGTGTCCATTGTCGGTCCAACAACATCCAAATAATCGTCCCAGTAACATATGACAGCGCCCATTGCACACCTGTAAGGTAAGTTGAAATAAGTAAAGATCGGAACACACAAGGAGACAAGTTGCAGCAACACTTGTCGGCGACAGAGTACTCCCTGTGTACAGGTCAGGCGACTAGTCGCTGCAACACGTTGCGGCGATAGATCACTCCCTGTGTACATGTCAACACGTGTCGGCGACACGTCGCTTGATGAGTGGCGGAAGAAAGAAAAACACCGATGGCTCTTAGTTTGAATTCAAAAGAATAGCCTGCGAGCAAGCTCTCCTATTTGGGCAAGCAAAGCGAGCCTCGCGAGAACGCGCGAGCGAGGGGCCGAGGAAAGGAGAGCTTGCAACCATCTCTTATAAATTTTTATTTCCACCCCGGAAACCCCGAGACTCTGCAAAGCGTGAAAACTGTCACCACAAACGTGCCGCAGATTAGAAAAGTGACAACCGCCTGTCAAGTAAGTTTAGACAGCCGAGGGCGCGTAGAATTATTTATTTATGAATCGCTTTCGCAACAGCATCAAGGCAATGTTTTTAATCACTGATATGTTTTTTTTTTTTTTCACGGGGACATCGAACTTCAACGTGTCCGGTCGGATAAGAACTCACTACTTTGATTCTCGTTTCGTTTACTTTTGAAAAGTCGTCCATACTGGAGTGTAGAAGACTACTCCCCATCGCAATCACAAACAAAAACATCATCTATTTGCCCGTCTGGAACTGGAGAATAGCGTTTTCCTGCACTTGGTTCTCTTAAGGTTTATTCCAGTTGCTTCCAACTCTTTCTCTTTTCCTTCTTTACGGTCAAGCTACACAGCTACACTGTCAAGTACATGTTTCTGAATTTTTCTACCCAGCAGAATTCAATCGGGCGAAGAAACCGATGTTGGAAGACAGCGCTTTAATCACTCTTAACTTTCACTCTCCCGGTTTTCAGAACTAAACAAGGCGCTGGACACAAATGAAT
Source organism: Porites lutea (assembly GCF_958299795.1). Classification (NCBI taxonomy): domain Eukaryota; kingdom Metazoa; phylum Cnidaria; class Anthozoa; order Scleractinia; family Poritidae; genus Porites; species Porites lutea. Next base: position 33,349,170 of record NC_133203.1, on the reverse strand, counting down.
ACAACTGATGAAGGATTTTCATTGTCTTTCCACAAGAACTACAAACTCGGTCCGACTTATCCTCGGCACGCAATATTCTCTTTGCGAGAATTACATCAAACGAGCCCGTCTGCATTGAGGGCTAAAACAGGTTCTCGGTACCAATCTGATCCCCCTGAGAACCAAATTTGACACACAGACGAAGCGGGTGCCAGCTTGGCCTGTTATCAATCAACTTTGATTTCCGGAACGTCATTTTTCAGCTAATGGTATTTCCCTTCGTCTGGGCGAAGTACAAATGAAAATTTGAAAGAGATGGTTGCAAGCTCTCCTTTCCTCGGCCCCTCGCTCGCGCGTTCTCGCGAGGCTCGCTTTGCTTGCCCAAATAGGAGAGCTTGCTCGCAGGCTATCAAAAGAATGGCCCGGCCAACCGGGCGAGAATTCGCCATAAAAGACGAGAGCCTTCATTCTAGAAACAACAATTGCTCCCTCCTTACCAGGTTAGTTGCTTGGGTCTTGATGGACAAGAAGTGTTGAACTCACAGTAGACTTTCTAAAGAAGACAGAAATACAACTATAACTACAAAATTCAAAGAACTGCGAAATACAGGCGTACGTAAGTTGAGCTCTTCAGGGCCTGGCCTAGCGGCCCGGGTTGCTAAGCTTACTCGCTTTGCGGAGATGTCGGCAAGTTAAATGAACACAATAAAAATCAACTTTGCGATCACATGAAAAATATTAATTGTGTTTGCAAGGTTTCCGAGGAAGAAGAGGCTAAATTAAATTAATGATGATATCCCACCATGTAGAACTAAGGCAGATACGGGTCTTTATTTGTCACAAGAAAAGATACCTCAAATCCGAGTAGTATAAACAAAAGCCTTTTTACACGCCTCCTTCAAACCTTGGTATAGAATCAAAGTTAGTACTGCCAGTTGAATTAGACCGCCATTCGTTCTCATTTTCTAAGAATCCGAGTCAACCCGGTGCTAGCTACTGAAACTCGTCCTCTGATAGCTGAAATTGCGGGCTGAACAAATGTGACAGTGTTATACCCACCTGTAAATCTGCTGATCCTATCCATAACAAACCAGTGTCTGTAAACATTGCTAGGTATTCATAATTGTAAGATATGGCCATTTCTATGATGGAAGTGACCGGGGCCCCAGCGCTGAATGAAACAGTCTGAAAATTGAATAATATCAAAACTATTCAACAACAACAGCAGCCGGCGAGCATACTCACTAGTGTGACTTCGGGGGAAAATTTGTCAACATTATAAACAATCGAGACTTCGCTATTTCATATTTAAAGTTGTGACACTGATAAAGCCGGAGATGTACAATATTCTCATTGCGACATCTCAAGACACCTCTCTATTTTTTCCCCACGGTTGCTTCCTTCTCCCCGCACCCACTGCTTTGCTACGCCCTGTGCCTGATACAGGATCGGTAAAAAGTAGCAACCTGTCTTACACTTGGCTCTCAAGAGGAAGTTTACGATGTCGAGACAGCGACAGCTGCAAAGAGAAAGTCAAAAAGGCAACCGGGCGAATTTTTGACCGGCTGAAAATGCGAACGTTCAGTCGAATTCGCAACCACGATTTTTCGCGCAAGCCGCAACACGGCGTTGCAACATTGTTGCGATATTGTTTCGAATGGTTGCAACGTTGTTCCAACATTGCAACGCTGTGTTACGGCGCATCGTCTCCTATAACATCACCTTAAGCGTACGAAAATTCAGACGCATAGCCGTTCAAAGTTCCGTGTAAACAGCGAAAAATATTGAACGGTCGCGGGTGAACGATGTGTCCGGTCAAATATTTTTAGCCGGTCGAAAATTCTTTAAACAATTACTCTGCACGTGCATCACGCTTCTGGCAAATTTTCCCAAGACGGGAAATTTCCTAATTCCACGTTTTATCGAAAAAGTGAACACGATGATCAATTTTTCTCTTTTTCGCTTAGGTGGGGGTAACCCTTCTGTCCATAATTATAATCTCTCGTTTTAATTTGAACATGTTTACGTGGAGTCTATCTTTTTGTCGAGGGTCGAGGGTCGAGGGTTCCATGTCGAGGGGGAGGGTACCATGTCGAGGGTCGAGGGTCGAGGGTAACATTTTTTTTTTCCAAATTTTTTTTTGGGGAAAGGTAATAATCGATGCAATCAATGTCATTAAAACAAATAAGAAGAATCTAAAAAAAAAATGGCGCGTGAACATCTTCTAGCTGTTCGGTAGAGGAGGCGGGGGGTGGGGGTGGAATAGAGAAAAGCTCCGGGACATCCCAATTTGTTTTCGAACAGAACAGAACAGAACACGTTACTTGAAAACACTGATTTTAAAAAAAATGTTGTAAACAAAATTTAAAATGTCGTAAAACAATCAAAGAAAGACTATCGTCAACTCGTGGGTACGTTGTTTAGAAAATAATCAATTAGTTGTCACCTCTGGTCTTCCCACAGTGAATTTTAGGGAATGATAGAAATTCATATTATAAATATACTATCCTTGTTCTGGAAACACAATACTTTTCTTGCTGTTTATTGCACTTTAGTAACAGTTATTTAAGTATATATTTAAAAAAAAACAAAAACAAAAAACAGCAAAGCAAATAAGCAAACAAGACAAAACAAAAAAGAAAAAAAAAGGAAGAAGGGAAAAAGAAGGTATTCAGCACGATTTGAACCCGGTACCTTCGGCTTGACCCGATCTCACATAGTCACTACGCCATTGAGGATGGTCACATGAGATGGTGAAAAAGTCTCAAATTTGATGCCTTTTCCATGGAACTTCCGCCGGCAAACGACCGGGGCAAACGATCGAGCCATAAAAACGACTCGAAGCAATGGGATGAAATTAAGGCTAATTGAAACCAGGCTACTGACAGTAAAAAACAATGTAAACGCATTTCATATGCGATACAAAGCCGACACAACTCCTCCGCGAAGTAGGACGCAAAACATTAGCTTATGTTTTCTTATCTCGATTTCCGCTGTTATTTTAAAAAGGTAATGCTCAAACTCACATCCATTTCCCCCCGTGATCTTGGGGAGTCCTTAAGAAGAAGAAGAAGAAGAAGAAGTGCCTTTATTTACCATACATTTCACCAGTCCGTATTTTATAGTCCGTATTTTATACCCAGTCCGCAGTCCGTAGTCCGCAGTCCCTGTTTTATACTGACCGCCATAAATTCATTCATACACATAACCTACTACAGTACTACAAGGTAGGAGATCAAGCCAGCGTCGAAGTTGAAGGAGTCGAAGAGCAAATGCTCATCTTCTTGTCAAGTTTAACGCCTGGACGGGTCAAAGGCTTTTGAATCGTACTAATTTGAAAGATTCCTGCCTGTCTTAAATTTGGTAAGACCTCTATCCTAACCGTGCTGTAGCGCACGATGCACGCTCGCAGCGAGGAATTTGATGCTACCGAATTTCGGCGAGCGTGTGCTTCTTTGGAAACGATAGATCTTCGCGCTCTCGAGTTCGGACCCGATTAATTACGAAGTGCGTCTACTACGAGTGAGTGAGTGACTCATTTGCATATCTCAGTCCCTGCAATAACTCGTGGTACGCTCGCGCGTACCCACGAGTTAAAAATGAGTGCGTTGAATTATGAATTTCTGGTCCAACCAACAAGAATGGAAGGAAAAAACTCTTATTGCGTTGTAAAATGTGTTATAAAATGAACAATGCAATCGTTGGAGTCTATCTTTTAAAATGCGCGAACTCGCATGGAAATCGCCACCCACTAACACTAACGCAGAGGTTTAAAATAGAATAATGCCTGGTAGCGACTTTCTGTGAGGTGAACATCGGCATTTGCCGACGCTTTGCCATTAAAATACAATATATCTTTCTAGGCCACAATCGGTCATATTTATTTGTGAACGTGGACGTGGTGGACGTGAATAGGAAAAAAAACAGACTTACCGTCCATGTCCGGGTCCATGTCTTCCATTGATCCAATTAATTGTTTTACATTTGACATATTTCTACTAAAGATCTGTTGTTTTGCCAAGTTGGACATGAATAGGAAAAAACGGAGTACTGCGATAATGCCTTTTATCTTGAACCGTGAATACAAGTTTTTTATTCCCGAAAAAAAATCGACTGTGTTGCAAATTCTGTTTAACTGTTTGAAATGTTACAATGTCACACAAGGCCATTCCTGTACAATTTTTCGGTCGGTCGGGCAAGAAAAAATGGCATTGGGTTTGTGGAGTGATTTTTGGTTCTGTTTTGAGGATATTTTCCCTGGTATTTCAATTCAAGCTTTCTCTGTGATCTATTTTTCCGTGGTTTCTGATGTAAATTTACTACTTTTAACATCCTGCAAGAAACTGGACAGTGTATTCCAAGTCTGTCTTTTGAGGAATTTTTTTTTCTTTAAATATTCATATAGTGTACACTCTTTTTTCCTTTTTTTGAAAGTTCGCATAATCGGTCTGCTTCGATCTGATCGCTGTTCGTGAATAAAAGCTCCCCTTTTCGTTCAAAATAGGAAATAATCGCTGAGCCGTTGTGAAGAAAGTTTTTGCGCAGACACCTCTGATTTCTGTTGGAAATGCACAATCAAGGGATAAAGATGTGTACAAAATTAGTTTCGCCAAATGCATGACTTCCTATTGCCCCAGTCAGCCCAGTACCGCCATCAACTGCGCCGATAAGTGTTGGTTTTGCGTTCCTTTTGTGTTTCAGGGTGTTTCAAATTTCTGCAGTGATACACTTTTTAAGCTGCAGAACATAACGTTGGTAATTAAAGGAGTTTACTATTGCGGCGAGACTCGGGCGATAGCATCAACCATCTAATAAAATTATCACTCTAGCTACGCACCTACGTACCTAGGTCACGATTTCCGGTGTCGGTGATTATCGATGACTTGTATTTTAAAATTTCATGGCGAGTTTCTTCTTTATTGAAAGCACGACAATTCGGTCGCATACAGTGGGATAGCTTAAAAAACAAGAATCAGTGAAATATCCATATTCAAACTACCCCACTGAACAACCAAGCAAGGCAGAGAAGAGGCAGACGTGACTGAAATATAAGCCACGAAGCAGGGGCACCCAACCACGGTTACCTCCTAAATGTATTGAAAACACTTTTTCGCTTATCCAGAGTACTTTCATATCTCTAAAAATGCATTCTAAGCGGCGCTATAAAGTTGTATCTGTTCGGTCGTCCTAGGGTAACTTGAATCTTTTCGAAATCACTTAGGGCCTCAGAATTATTTTCCCGAAAATTTTAGATGCAATTTTAGGTTTTACGAAAGTGAGAATTTTTCTGATTCCTCTCTCCATCGCATTTTCTAATCCGAAAATTTTAGATTTCCTTTTCCAACGAAAAATATGCTAAGTTGGGGGCTGAAATGTGAAAAACTAAACTTTAGAAAATCGTAGGGAATTAATTAGATAAGCTACGAAAACTGTACATGAATGGAACGGTCATCTAGAAATTTTTAGCCTTCCTCAAGTAACAGAAAATTTTAGGCAATTTTTGCTTCTCCGAACAGATATTTTACAGAAAACAGTCGTTCGGTGCCCCTGCCTAAGCTCTATGACATTTTTTTTAGGCACAACCTGTCTACCTTCACAGGAAGGGAGAAGGTTCTTTACTTTTAAGCGAATTCGAATGCCCACGTACTACTTTAATTAAACAACAACATCACATTTTCTTTATGGATGTCCCGGAGCTTTTCTCTATTCCACCCCCTTCCCCCCACCCAACAACTAGAAGATGTTCACGCGCCATTTGCTTTTTAAATTCTTCTTATTTGTTTTAATGACATTGATTGCATCGATTATTACCTTTTCCACAAAAAAATTTTGGAAAAAAAAAATGTTTCCCTCGACCCTCGACATGGCACCCTCGCCCTCGACATGGAACCCTCGACCCCCGACCCTCGACAAAAAGATAGACTCGTTTACGTGATAGGCAGGGTGACCCACCGCATGTTACCTCACCTATCTGGGGTCCCCCATCTCCATGTAAACAGTCCCTAAGAATTCATCTCCTAGACAAGTCCAGGACTCGCCTGTATTTGAAAAATTATGCGAGTTGGATTCATCGCCATGAAGTTTCAAACAACACGAATTTTCTTTTTGAGAGACGTTTTCGCCACCGTTGCTGAGTTGCAATCGGTGTGCGAATATCTGCTAGATACACGTTTCTTCAAATCCTGAAACTGCCGACGAAAAGGCAGATGTTGTAAAAAGATAGGAACTTTACCAAAAAAACATGTCTCGAGCTTGGAGATATCTTGAAAGGACTGGATTATAAAAGGTTGTATCACGATAACAGTTCTACTGGATACTACAGCTCACCAGTCTATTACACTGTCCCTTTTCTGTAAGGTATAGCAGATTATCAATTGCCACTAGCAACGATGAACCTCTGTCATGCGGCATAATGACCCAGCTGCTGGGTGGAGCATCCAAACCTTGTTAAAAACATTATGATGTATTATGGGTCGGTTATTTAAACGAAGTTGAATTTAAGCCGGGGTTTAACGAATCTTTGGACCTCCAGATCTCTTTCTTAGTGCGTTATTTTAAGAAGATAAGTGCTTTTCTAGTCTTTTCTATATGCTTCCATAAAACACTTCACAATAAACGGCGTTTAGATTAAACCGTTGGGCAAATTGAAAAGTGGCTCAGAACGCGGTTTTGTTAAACAGTGGGTAAACTACGTTTAAATAACTGGTCCTATGTTTCTCTAAGATTCATGACTGGTCATTTTTTGCCATCCGGTTAGCTCAGCTGGATAAGTGCCGGTCTGCTGAGCGAGAGGTCGCTGGTTCAACACACCGGCCGGATCAACACTTAGCTGGGGGTCTTTTAATGCTGAGCAGAAAGTGCTGCCTTTGTAAAGACATCTGCAAACGATTAGACTTTCTAGTTTTCTCAGATAAGGACAGCCCTGAGGTATTTAGGTGAAAGAATTTTAACCAGTAGGGATCGAGAGCAATTATTGTTTTCCTTGAGAAAAATGTGGCAAAATACACATTTAACCCACGACAGATCATTGCAAATATGTAAGAGAAGAAAGTCTGAATAAAATTTGATGATTTTTAAAGTTAAAAACCCCCATCCAGTTCAAACTTATCACCAAGAAAGGAAAGTAAAACACAGGCAGATATTGAGTTCTATAGATCACAAAAGCATGTGAGACGAACATGTAACTTCAAAATTATTAATCTCTCTGAAACACTGAAATTTATGAATTTTGTTACCTGGTGGATCATAATACCGTCGACTCCTGACCTCTTCCACGTTGTTTGCAACATAAAAGTGGTAATTACTAGTCAGGATAGCTATGCCAGTCCTTCCAGCAAAATTATAGGTTTTGCAGTCAATAATTTTGGATTCCTTGGCATCCTACAAAAAAATGCAGATAAAAACTACCAGTTCAGTCTCCTATACCCAACTAAACTCAAGCACCAGATCAGACAATAAATGATTCTATGAAGTTGCTGTGTATTTGAGAAGGCCACATGCAAAAACGACACAAATATGTTGCAGGTCAAAATCATACTCAGATTAAAATTCTTTAACCAAGGTTGATTCTTGATTTCCTTTGTCTCATAGCCCTAATTTATGAATAATTAGGACCAGGAGACAAAGGAGATGAAGAATCAACCAAGGCTAAAAACTTTTGACCTGAATTGAAATTTTGACCTGCACTGTAAAACATACAAGGTACACGGGTATATTCAATGGGTTTGCCTTTACTACAGAAAGTGTATGTATGTGTATAAGTTTTATTTAGTGTACAACCCCTCTAATAAAGTATAGCCAGTCTATAGATGACTTTTCGTTTTGATGATTATAATTCTAAATAACACGTATTTTGCTTATGGTCATGGAAAAATCAATGATTATTAAATTTTAATTTGTCAAAAAATTTATTTACTTGGGGATGGGGTGGTTAAAGAATTTACTGACATAAGATATGGAATCAATGGTCAAGATGAGCTTCAAGTTGACTAGAAGTGGTCAAGCTGTGGTGCTTTCCAACCATACATGCAGCATGACTTCTTTTTCAGTCTTTTCATGATGCAAAATGATTTAACACTGACCTGTCCCATTGACAAGGTTTTCTTGATTGCGCCATGGATATCATACACCATCACAGTACCATCATCAGCCACACAAAGTAGGTCCTCTGTGATGGACCATCCCATCTGAACTATGGGGCCTCCATCCCACTAAGAATAAAAAAGAACACTTGATCAATAGCCTACCGAAGCAGAACATACTTGTTTTTGGTCTTTTTCCCATGCAGTGATGGACAAGCCTGTTTCACAGCAATTTTTGATGTTGTCACGCAATGCTCCTCCCCACAAAGGGAGGTGGAGAGGAGCATTGTGTGACAACACAGGGCTTGAAAATTTTTTGGATGTATTTATAGCTGTGGGCTAGCTGGCATTTCCTACTTTACTAGCCCAGAGCCTGAGAGTTAGCTCTAGCCCAGTACACATTTGCAATGCGAGCCAGTCTTAAGACTTGTAGATGCTAACGACGGATATTTTTTGTGACACGTTTCGCAAAACATTACGCCCTTTTCCTCGTCATACTCCACCCATGGCTATTTTGTTTTCCTCTGTGGACGAAACATATGTTTTCGCTGGGTATCATACTTCTTGTTTTTGGTTTGAATTTGATCTGCAGCAGCTGGTCCATCTAATATTATTTCTTTTCCTGTTGGAAGTTCAAGACTCCGAGAACCAAAATCTCCTGAAAACTAGACTTGGAGACCTATCCAAAATGCTTCTAAGATTTTGAGATTGGGCCAAACTTTTTGGAGACCCACGAATTTCGAGGAACCAAGCTTCACCCCTACAAGTGGCCTGCTCAGCCTGATCAACGCTCCTCTTTGTTTGTGTTCACAAGTTAAACAACAATAAGGAAAACACATACCTTAACTGTGGCAAGTTCCCTTCCAGCAGAGGAAAAAATGTGAATGATGGGTTTATTAATAGCTGATCCTTGGACTCGAGCAAAATGCTTGTCATCTCTTATCAGAGCTGAAAATTTTTAATAGAAACAAATAAAAACCTTCCCTCAAAAAAGGAAATGAGGGGGGCTGCAGGACGTTGTAGATATTCAGGTCTACCGTCCTCACTCCCCATGTATGTAAAAGTGTACATGAGTTAGCAATTAGTAATATTGTGCATATTTAGCAATTAAACCTGGTTAAATCTTAATCATCGCAAATATAGCACCACAGGGACAGGGGGTAATTCAGCATGGAGCCCTTCAATAATAATAATAATAATAATAATGACTTTATTCAGCATTTCCACTAAGTGGCTCTTTATTTCTTTTTAAACTATTACTGACTGTTGAACATCTACATGCAACATGGGACTGTGGGTAGAAAAATATAATATTGTATCAATTGCATGTTCTATGCACTAGCTGTTCTAAAATAATAATAAGAAGCAGGATGTTCTTCAGAGTTGTTTTCTTCCTTTAAACTTTTTCAGCCAAATCCCTTGACATGAACAGACAGTTGATTGAAACAAAATTCTGTGACTGTTGCAGTATAATGGACTCTTGCTGCTATAAATATAAATTATATTTATAGCAGCAAGAGTCCATTATACTGAAACAGTCACAGAATTTTGTTTCAATCAACTGTTTTACAAAACCGGTACTTACAGTGCTGTTACGATCATTTAGACCTATGGTTCTGGCTCTTAACCCTTTAAGCCCTAAGAGTGATCAGCATCAAAATTCTCCTTGTGATATCAATGCTTTGTAAAACAGAGTGGGCATAAGAATTATGGACATGACCACACAAGATGAATTTGCTTCATATTTTATCAACTTCTCCCCACTACTTCTATAGGAAATGAATAGGGGCAATAAATGAGGATTCAAATTTTAATCTCAGGGTTTATGGGGTTAAACTTTCACCCTAAGGGGGGGGGGCTATTTACCATAAGATAAATGCAAGATGAAATCCTTTCTGTACACCCTGTGGGTTAAAAAACACTTAGAAGGAGTCTGATGTACTTACCCATTGGACCACCAAAAGGTGCCGCACTCACAATAAACCGGGATAGATCCACAACATCTTGCCACTCCATACTGTACAGCTCTACTTTCCTTTTGAAGAAAAACACATTTTGTGAAGGAAACTTTTGATGTAATTCAATATAATTATGGCTACAGGGTGTACATTTAAAATATTTCTCCATCCCTGACTGATTGGCTTAAATTCCATGGCTGCCTGAGTATTTCTTTTCTGACGCCAGCTGGTTATTCTCCAAAATTGAAAGATGTTCGCTTTGATTTAAAGGCTGATGTCAAAAGTTAAGTCTCAGACTGGAAAAGATAAAAAAGATTAAAGGCGCACACAAGCCAAAGGCCCAAAATGGCTGGAACTTCTCCCGGTTTCCTTAGCATGAAGCATGCTACTCTCCCCTTAATGGGATGCTAGTTCATCACATGGTTACCTCTTGGCAGTGTGTGTTGCCAGTATCGATTTATACACCTGTGTGAAGAGCGACAAAGTGGAGTAAGGTTCCATGTCCAAGGAATCAATTTGACAGGCGAGGATTGAACCCTGGGCCTCCAGATCCAGAGTTCAAGGTCTTAACCGTCCTGTCAGACACACCTCCAAACTGGAAAAGGATGCACAGAAATCAAGCAAAGAAGCAGAGTGATGGTTTGGCTGTTTTGGTGATAAAGACCAAGAGTAAATGGTGGAAGATTTCTTATGTTATGGGTAGATAAACACCTGACTCGCACATGGAGGTTAGGTGCCTACAGGTAGAACCTAGGGAATGGAGCCGTCAACC
>NC_133203.1:33318380-33333380 GCF_958299795.1 Porites lutea | reverse complement strand
GTTTCCTCAGCATGAAGCATGCCTAGGAGTATTGCTACCCCCCTCCCACTCACCTTGGACATAATCGCTGGGTTACCCTCCAGCAGTACGTCACCTGTGCCCATTTATACACCTGGGTGAAGAGAGGCCAAGTGGAGTAAAGTTCCTCGTCTAAGGAAACAATGCAGTGGGTAACTTTAAACCACAGACCTCCAGATCCAGAGTTTGAGGTGTTAACCACTTAACCACACATATCAAGATGGCTCAAATGGACTTTTCAGAGTTAGAGCCTTAACTATTGTCATTAGCAAAGATGCTGGAAAACAGTCTCCTTTAATAGCTGTACTATTACCTAGGAATTTGTTGTGACTGATGTTATTTTGACACAAGAGTTTTCATCACAATGTGTAAGTGGCTTGTAAGTGTGCCTAAGTGTAGTTTTTGCAAAAGAAGTTGCGGATTGTTGCAATGAAACCTTTTTTGATGTATAAATGGTAGGTTCTATATCTTTACTTACATTAATAAGATCTTTTTGTGAGAGTTGCGAGGGAGAGGTTTTGTAACAAGAACAGCAGTGTTTCACAGAGTTTTTAAAAGCTGCTGACTATTAACACCTGATGCAAGGTGCTTGTTACTTTTCATGTTCGTATCAGGTATTTTTTTGATCTGTTACACATGTACTACATCAGTCTTCTAGGTAACACTAAGCAAAATTTTTAGTTGGTTTCTGACTGGATGTGTGTCAATAATTTTTTGCCAAAAATTGCCACTTCAATGATTCTTGCACTACGCGATTCTAGTAGCGTGATGATAATCACGTAGTGTGCGACAAGATTCTCATCGCGCAGGAAACGAGACATGACTGGTAACTTACTTTTGAATGGTACTGTATGTCATGTGCTGTACAAATCATTATTTGCAAATCTTTGATCAATGAGAGCATGCATTTAAGATTTGTTATGTGATAAAATAAATTATAATTTTTCTATTAATTTGTCTATCACAGGAAATGGGACTGGAGGAGAGTCAATTTATGGTGGCACATTTAATGGTATGTAGCTTCACAGTATTAATCTCAACAACAAGACTTGCACTTAAGAGTCACATTTAGTTGCAAAAATTAGTGACGATTGGGTTTTGTGAACCTTTAATATCTGAACTGATTTTGTGTTATAGTCAAACAGGAATTTTATCAGTAGTTTGTCAGGCCTCATTGTAAATGTTGTAGTTCAATTTTTTTTTCTGGTTTAAATTTTTTTTGAACCAGTTCAAAATTTTTGAACTGGTTTTATTTTTTTATACCAGTTTAATTTTTTTCAAATACATCACTTTTTTACTCAAGGGGAGTTTATTCTATGTAATCCTTAAGTAGTGAATTAAGTGATTAAGATTAAGCACTCGTTTTACTGATTAGGGTTAAGCATTCATTTTACTGATTAGGGTTAAGCAGTCATTTTAGGGTTAGGGTTAGGGTTAGGTTAGGTTTGGTACCCAATGCTTTTCCACTCAGTCAAAGAAACAACACCAGTATTGGTACACAGTAATGGCTTTTTTACTTCTTGAATCTCGGTAATAAGTACTACTTGACAAATTATTTAAATACACTACATAACTTTCTTGCACGCTGCAGAAAATGTCTGCTCAGTAGTGTAATCAAGTTCAATGTTCTGAGTAGCAGCTGTGCAAGGATATAATCAGGTGGGTGAAATTAATGTGTTTATTCTACCAAATTTGGTCACAACACGTGCATAGGTGTTTACAATTTCTTCAACTTTTCCTAGAGGAAGATTGGAATGCAGAGGTGATGTCTTGTCAACACGGTCAATTTTTATAGAGACAATGTCTCCAACTTTAAATTTTCTAGGTTGGTTTTTTTTGGGGCTTTGGGTTACCATTTCCTTGTTGTACTTTTCTTGATTTTCAGTTATTTTTTGTCGTTTTCTGGATTGTTCCTCATGATGTTCACATTCTCTATGGCTTGTAATACCATAAACAGCCTCATATGGCGTCATCTTTATTGCTCGATGGTAGCTTATGTTTCTAGTATAAGCTGCTTCTGATGCTTTTTCACACCATTTTTGTACACTTGTGGAAGAGGTGCTCATTATTAATGCTCTCATATCCTCTTTCCAAGATCGATTTGATCTTTCAACCAAACCTTGAGTGGTTGGTGTTCGTGGAGAACCATGAGCCACTTGAATGCGATTTTCTTCACAAAATGCTTCCATCTTTTTGTTTGCGAATTCTTTACCATTGTTGGTTAGGATTTTTTTCGGAAAGCCATAGGTGTAGCAGTAGCATTTGAATCCGGTAAGTACTTTGTCGGCAGACTTGGCCTTCAGAGGTGTTACGTAAACATACTTAGTATGATGATCAGTTATATTCATGGCCCATGTGTGCTTCTCAGTACAATCACAAGAACAGTTACGGAAGTCCATTAAATCTATCTCTAAGAGAGATAGAAATGTCGGAGATTGAATAGGTTTATCAACAAGCTTAACAAGGCTAGTTACTGACTGCTGCTCCACACGAATTGGGCACAGGCCAACAAATATCATGGCTACCACCTTCACATTGACTTCGGAATAGTTGTTACTGATCCATTTAGAAGTAATTTGTCGACCACGATGAGCAGTGCGATTGTGAGCGAGGGACAACACATTGTGAATGTCTCTTTTAGGGACCACTTTTCTCTTGTTTTGTGTTATTATTGAGTTGTCTGAATAAGCCCACTGCTTTCTTATGACTGTCGATTTTTCCCACTTCGACAGCATGGGTTCTTTGGATTGAATTCCAAGCTGCATCTCAGTCTGGTATTTAAGATAGGCTTTTGCTTTATCGAAGAATGAATCCTCGATAAAAAGCGTTATCTGTGATTCGTTTTTGGTCTGTTTGTTTTTCAAGGCATCCAACTGTTCGTAAAATACTTCTCTCAGTACACATGGTACATGTACAAGAGGTTCGGCCATGTTTCGAGCTCGAAGTCCCACTCTAGACCAAATGCGCATGTTTTTTGCTGTATGAATAAATTATTTTCAAGAACAAATTTGGCCGAGCGAAGGGGAGTCTGGGGCTAATTACTTATAATACCAACAAATATTCATTGCTCTCCAACGAATTCTACCGTGGTCTAATGGAGAGAACGGATGGCAACAGATCTGGAGGTTGGTGGTTCAAATCCTGATAAGAACAATATCAAAGTGAATAAATAAGTAGTGTAGAGGCAGAGTGGTAAATAAATCAGGGGGGGTAAATGAAAGATCCTGTGGGGTGGTAGGCTAGGATAAAAGACTAAGAGGAGATGTGTAGATGATAAATTGCAGGAAAAGTTCCATTCTTCTTCCCTCTTCTCTTTCATCTTGCATCTAATTCTTTTTCAGAACCCCCCTTAACCCATTCGCCCCTGAACCACCCGTAACCGCCCGTGCGGATCCAGGTCCTTTCTACCCATTGTGACGTCATCAGTTTTAACGGTCAAGGACAACTTTCTTCGCTAACTTGTGCAGAGTGAAGAGATCTTTCAAACCATACCAGAATGAGCACAATTCAGTCAAGGACACCGGAGAAACAAGCAAAAAACCACGTGACATTGACCTGAAAATCTCCATGAAAATCTTGTTCCATTACCCACCTACCTTTCCTTTCACCTAATCCTAAGATCCTAAAAGCTTTCCTACAAACTCTTCCCACCAAAATCAAGCCTACTAAATGCCCAGCAAGAGAAAAAAAAATGAGGCAAGAAAAGCGAAAAAAGAAGGGAGGAGAGAAAGCGAAAAGTAAAAGTCAAGACTGCTGTGTCACTTTCTCGAAATTTTGCTTTCTGCACATGCCCGAACTTTGCAAGCTGATATTTTGCATCTGGATCAGAAGGCCGCGAAGTGTTCGACCTGTAAACCAGTTTGTGGTAAGTTTTAGCTCTTTATAGCACGACAGTGACCAGAAAACCACTCGACTAGCTTCAAAACGCGTTTTTCGGCAAAATCTCCAGGAGCGAATGGGTTAAAAAGCCAAGCCCCAATTTTTCATCCACACCCCAAAAAGAAAAGGCCCTTTTTCAGACAGTTGATTAAAAACTGGTTAACAAAAATTAAACTCGTTCAAAGAAATTGAGCTGGTTTGGAAAAAAATAAACCAGAGGTTAAAATAATATTGAACTACAACATAAACATAAAATTGAGTTGACTACAGTCCAACCCTGATATAATGAAGAGCCAAGGGACTGGCAAAATATGTTAATGTCTCTTTCTCTATGATGCATGTTAAACGTGAAGTAATTTAATTATAAAATAAGTAATGACCAGTTGGCATTGAATGGGGGAGCACTGCCTTGCGCTAGGTTACCCTGTGCAACTTCTGGCGATGGTGTGACCAAAGAACCTCACTTATCTCCCCAGCACTACGAGCTGAATGCATATACAGCACGTGCTGGATTGAACAAGAGTTTAGGTTTGCAGGCGATATTAAACAGCAATGCAGCCAACAAGCTTGGGGGAAGTCGCTGCGCAGACTTAACCGCACCTCCGAGGAGTGTCCCTAGTTTATTTGATGGCATAGCACAAAGCCCAAACCTCAATCGGCTCCAAAGGGAGGGAGGGTGGGAAAAATTTTTACAAGAAGAGTATACTGAGCGCTTAAACTTTGCTGAACAACCCAAGTGAACTCTGAACAGTTGTTCTTGGCTTTTATAGCTAGATGAATGTCTGCTGGCATAGCCAGTAGGAAAGGCTGTACTACAAAACAGCTCAGTGTTACATGTGCAAACTCTTAGCCATAAATAGTGCTTTCAAAATACTGGCCAATGCTGTGGCTGTTACTAGCCTGCTTAAGACAACAAGGCCGTATAGTTCTAAACTAGAATACAATGCAACTAAGAGCTTGCTGACCTTGACACCTTGACTACACAATTGCTTTATTGAAAAATAACCGCCATGAAAGGGTTTCTGATTCGTACCATTAACTACATTTTACTGGCGTGACAGTAAAATTGCTTTTTGTTATAACAAGGTTTCGTTATATCGAGGTTATTTTCCATATGTTTTACTATTACTGGGGTTAAAAGAAAATCATTCATTATATTGAGGACTTTGTTATATCAAGGTTCTACTGTTCTGCAATAACTCTTATCTCAGGGCTGTGGCTAAAATTTCAAGGTTCAGGGTAAATGCAGTTAGTAGGAGGGGAATTGTACTGAGCTGTGTAGGAATTAGTTCTTTTGGTTCTGTTTTCTTTTTGTTTCCTATAAGAGAACCCAGGGCTCACGCTCATAGTACCCAGGTAAAATCCCCAGCCCCTGGTTCATTGTGATGTCCAGCCCTGTATCTTCCAGTGAACTTACACCTTATGCAAATCTGTGTCTTACAATTTATTATCTTTTATACAAGACATTCTCAGCTTTTGATTGGTTTATATTAATCTGTCAGCCAATAATTCAGCTTGCTCATGATGTGGAGAATGAAACAATGTTATGCAATATTGGATTATGCAATAACATTGCCGATCTCAGCATTATGACACTCTTATTGATCTTCATTACTATAATAGTAAAAAGGGCTTAATTTGCTTATTAACAATATTAAGCAAATTACGCCCTTTTTACAGGAAACCCTTAATTTGTTATTAATATTATAAAGCTGATCTAATGGGATGTATATTTTTAACTGCTTATCTAAATAATATATGAAAATAATTAATTTTTTTGTTAACTGGGGTTGAAACTTATGAGAAGTACAAACATGTAATTGTGATAACTGCAATGATTTACATGTCATATCAAGTTTTTCATTTTTTTTGTTTTCCCTATAACAGATGAAGGATTCCATCTTAAGCACGAGACAGCAATGTTGTTGTCCATGGCTAACAGAGGTCCAAACACTAATGGTTCTCAGTTTTTTATGTAAGTATTTGATCTTTTAAGAGATAGAAACCACCCTATAAATTTGAAACCAACTATAAAATTCAACTGCATTCATGCATGTAGATGTGTAGTATAAGTCAGGTCCTGATCACTCAAAGATTGGATACATGTAGTGCCATCCACTGTATAAATTAATTATCGCTATGGAGTGGTTAGAGTGTCATGAAATCCAATTGCCTTGCTTTTCTAGTTTACCTGATGAATAGCATTACCCACCTTCTGAGCAACTGGGCACTGTTAACTTAATTACACTGGCAAAAATGGTTCAGTTCTTTTTGAATTTCCTGCTGTAGTCTAATTTTCCCCTCCTTTAATTCTCAATTCCTTCCTTTTCTCAAGGCCCCAGGTTCAAGTTTAAAAGGTGGTTTATGTACTTCAATGTATCAACTTGATAATATTAATCTCTATCCAGTCATTGATCCAGTTGTTTTCCCTAATTAATGTTTATCCACTGGATATTAATTTATCTGCTAAATATCACCTGATCCAAGGAGTGAACAACTTGGGCCAGATTTCAGGTCTTCCAACTGGCATCTCTGTGATACATAACAATATTGTAGTGTGAATAAAGACAAAGTTTTAATGTTTTAAGTTTTTATAGTGTGTTTATTTTGCTTTTCACAGAACAACTCAGGCTGCCCCACATCTTGATGGGTAAGTTTTCTTTTAACTTGATTCAGCTGTTCTTACTGATAGAAAGGAAATTTCTGTTAGCATTATGACCTTATTGGTACAGACAAGACAGTGTTTCACATGGTTTCATTTTTTCAATTTCAGTACCCAAATATAAAAAAGGGCATCAAATTTTGCGATATTATTTTTCAAACATCTGAATTTCTAAAAGATATGAAGATAAACTGTAACGAACAAAATGCGTATTAACAATATTCCACAACAGATTAAAAATTACCAGTAAAACCAGTTAATAATTTATTGTCGATACACCTAGGCTCTACAGTAGAAACAGTTGTTGTTATTAAATCTTAATCATTTTTATATGATTTGAATTTTCTATGGGTATTAAATTAAAATTTTGCATGTTTTCTTTTCGTAAGGATATTTATTGGCGAAAACAAATTCATGAAATAAAAAAAATGCTAAGTTAAGTAATGAAATTGTACATGACTTGTATACATTATGCATTTTTGTTTATTGCAGTGCCACTCAAAAGCAAGTCACAGATCAATGATTACCCACACTTCAACAATGTTGCTCTTGCTTATATTGTGGTATATTTATTTTATTTGTAGGATTCATGTGATATTTGGCCAAGTATTGCAAGGTCAGGAAATAGTATCAGAGATAGAGATTCAAAGAGTTGATGACAAGAGTAGGCCCCTAGTGGATGTAAAGATTATCAACTGTGGTGAACTTATTCCAAAAGCAAAGGCTAAAGGTACAGGATATGTTTCCACTGACTAAATTTATGTACAGGGCTCAGTGCTCTAGCAGCGGTGCTGCCTGCTGACCCCTGGCACCATACTTTAGCTCTTAGGTGATGTCTTACTGTTATTTGTTAACTTTCAGCTGCAGAGAAGAAGGCTGAAAAGAAAAGAAGGAAATCTAAGCGACATTCTGACAGCAGTTCATCAGATACTGACTCTTCATCCAGTTCTGGATCAGAATCAGACAGTGATCAGTCATCAATTGATGAGCGGGAGAAAAAGAAACGCATAAAAAAGAAAAGAAGAAAAACGATGAGTGAATCTGTAAAACACAAGGAGAAGAAGAAAGCAAAGAAGAAAAAGAAAGAGATAAAAGACAGGTAAGTGGCTGTAACTACACCACAGTACATGGAATAAAAATACATCAATACACAAACATTTAATAAATACATACAAAAAATGCAAATATGATAAAAATGAATACTGTGACTAAAATAATTAATGACTTAATTAAAACATGAATGCATATACATATAATTTCAAAAATTAACATTGTTCACAAAAAGTACAGCATTCAATAATTCATTCATTACACTCAAATGACAACATCTACATGTAGATAGATTTAGTTGAGTAGCAAAAAGGACTGATAGAGCCACTGTGCTGAGTGCAGAGCATAACCATGGCAATCAACATGTTGAATTCCAAAGAAGTTGAGGAGTAAGGGCAAGTCAAAGAGGTTAGGGAGAAAATAGCCTGTGTAGCAAGCGTTTTTGTGTGGTTTCGGAGCAAAGAAAGATGGAGGAATGACATGGAACCGGATTTTTGGTTTTGGCCGCACCAAAAATAGAACAAGAGCAAACTCTTGCTACACAGGCTAGGGAGAAGAAGAGAAAACAATATATCATTTTTTCTCCCCTCCCCCTTCTTACAACCTTTTTTTACCCCATGACTAGTCAAAGAGTTGCTATTTCTATTCTCCCCTGTCTTTCTCAGTGGTCAAAGATGGCAGCCATGTCAATGCAGACAAGCAGTTTTTGCCCACCTTAAGAATTTGCCTGCATTGCTGGCTTCCCTGAGAGTACTTACACATACCTCACACTAACCCAGGGTTATCTTAACCCAGCTTTGAACAAACAGGGCCAAGTAAGTGATAAGCAAAGGAATCTGTGGTTACATTTGAGGTCCCATATTACATCATAATGTTGCTTTTACGCCCCCTTCCCTGTTAGTTAAATATTGACACTAATATCAGCAATTAATTTGAATTCCAGTCCAGGAGATGTTAAACCAAAGAGTCCTGAACCTTTTAGTTCAGTGACTGTGGATGAGATCCCAGATGTTCCCAATAATTCTTTTCTATTGAGAAGAAGCCGCACCCCCTCCCCTGTCAGGGAAAAGAGGTTTCAGCAGGCAAAAAATAGGTATGTTTCCTCTGAGGTACACCTGACCTTAATCATTTCTACGAGAGCTGGGCTCATTCCCTTTTCGGTGCATAATTATCATGAATTAGGAATTTTTGAGCATGTAAGTCCATACTAAATTTGCAATGATAAATTTTGCCCAAGGCAAAGCTCTTTCTTTGTTCAAAACTCTGAGGTATATACCAATAAAATTAATTGTGACATACAAAAGTACTTTGGAATGGCAACACAACTAGATTTCATCCACAGACTCAAAACTAAGCACTACATTTCATCCAACGTGCCTGATTACACACTAAGGAAATGGTACCATGTGAAAGTACTACTGATGGAAGAAGTTTCATTTGAATGGTCACACCATAGGATTTCATCCACAGACTCAAAAATTAAAACTACATAGTACCATGTGATAGCACTGCTCAATTGATTCTGATGGCA
This sequence comes from Porites lutea, assembly GCF_958299795.1. Taxonomy (NCBI): domain Eukaryota; kingdom Metazoa; phylum Cnidaria; class Anthozoa; order Scleractinia; family Poritidae; genus Porites; species Porites lutea. The sequence continues at coordinate 33,324,240 of NC_133203.1, read as the reverse complement.
AATGGTTCAGAAAAAGTTGTTCAGATGTTGAGAGATAGATGGCAGCAGTATCTTCAAGTTGTTTATATTATTTTCTGTTTGTATGACCACAGGAAAAGTAAGTCTCCTCCAGGGTATAAAGCTCCGCCTCAAAGTAATTCACAGGAAAGGACCAGGGTATGTACACCTGCTGATATGATATTGTTTGGGAGATCAGTAGACCTTATTTCATTGTATCCACCATCTTCGCATGCCCTTCAGGACTGATTAATCACGTGACATTGCATTTATCCCATCAAACCTTGAACGCCTACAAAGATGGTGGTTGAGGTCTATACGTTCAACAGAAAATATCCATAATTATTAATAAAACAATTACATCCGAGTCTCTTGGTTCTTAAAATGGAGCTCGGATTCTGCGGGTAACTATTTTTCTTTCTTTTAACACAATTGTAAAACTTTTTACCCTCTATCATCTATCTCTGTTTGTCTTTCGTATCGGCAGGTTTCCAGGTCGGGAAGGATTCTACGAGGACGAGGAAATATGGTGAGGAAATTCCCAGGGTATTAGTTAAAACTTCCTTACGAGAAAAACAATACACCATGAGAAAAGGAAATCACTAAGTAATGAATCATTTAGAAGCGGTCAGGAGACAAGACAAAGCAAAACACATCTCTGAAAACCCACTACAGTGTACCCCCCCCCCCCCCCCTTCTCCCTTCCGCCCCTCTGAGCAAAGAGCCTGGCCGGAGGCTACTCCATTGGTTTGAAACAGAACTTAATCACGTGATTTTTATTTTTCAGCGGTATCGCACACCCCCGCCTTCTTCTCCAGATGAAACCCGGAACATTTCGGGCCGTTTTTCCCCACCTTTGGTTGCTCGGTCAAGGTCTCCTATGCGTCGTGCACGATCATCATTTAGACAGTCAAGGTCTTCTCGAGAACGCTCTAGATCTCCCCGTCGACGCTCGAATTCTCCTCGAAGACCCCTGATGTCTTCTCGAACACGCTCGAAGTCTCCACAAAAACAACCAAATTCCTCACAGAGACGCTCGCTGTCACCTCAAAGACCCCCGATGTATTCTCGACGACGGTCGACGTCCCCACGAAAACACTCAAATTCCCCACAGAGATGCTCGCCGTCTCCACGGAGACACTCGGGGTCTCCGCGACAACGCTCGAGGTCTCCACGAAGACATTCGAAATCCCCACGATCACACTTACTTCAGAGAACAGATAGCAAACAGCATATGAAAGACCGTGAATCAGCGGAAAGAAAAATGAAACAGAGCTACTCAGTAAGAGATGGTGGAAGCAGTGATAAATTTGCAACAGTTGAAACACGAGGTGAAAGGAACTCAAATGATGAAAAAGCTAACGAATGTTCACCTATAACTGAAGAGCGCTTTCCAGAAAGGGGACGGGAAGAAGAGGAAAAGAGCTTTTCTAATGAAGGCTATGCAGGGTCAAAGTTTGCTTCAATCAATGAAACTGGCAGACACAGGAGAGGAGAAAAAACTAGCAGTAACAGCGACAGCGAGGAATTTGAACAAGCAAGTCGAGACATTTTGTACGGATTGGGAAAACAGAGCCATCTTGCGCGTAAAGACGACACCAGGGACATACGGAAACCAAGTTCATACCCGAACGGTGACGAGCAGACATGGAGAAGCTTAGCTCGTGATTATGAGTTTGAAGAAGGTCACGGAACTTTGGAGGCACAAAGTTATGCACCCATTCCATTAAGCAAAGAACGTGAAAATAACCGAGAACGTCTAGAATCTCGCGGTAAAAATAACGATGAACAGATTTCTCCAAACGAAGAAAGCGCAGGCAGTGAACAAGAGGACAAACGAGCTTTCCTTCAGGGTGAAGGAAGGTTTAAACATCAGGGTATCTCAGAACGTAAAACTGGCCGTCGACAGCGCAGTAGGAGTTTTGATAGACGCAGAAGCAGCTCTCAGGAGAGTGACCGGAACCGGAAGTCACGTCATCACCATCGTCGTCATCATCATCGTCATCATCATCATCGACACCATCATAAAAGAGACGCGAGGCAATCGGAAAGAAACATTGTCGTGACCGAGAAAGATCAGGACAGTTCAAGTGACTGACTTGATTGCGTGTAAACTTCTCAAACATCGGTGATATCGTGAACGTAAACAGCACTTCAATTTTCAATGTACAATATTATGTCCGTTTCTCTGTAGAAACAGTCGAAAACGACACTAAAACGTGAAAAAGGAATTTACGTCTTGAGACAAATAAGAAACGAACTCACATCCGTTCAAACTTTTTCCAACTTTTCTGAAACTTTAATTCAAACTCCTGTCTAGAGAGAGAAGAACAGGCATTTATTCATGACTTATCCTTTAACGACATATTTATTGTCTTTCATACTTGTATCAATTTTCCCTTTTGGTGTCTACTTATGGTAAACTGCCGCTTCAACATCTTGGTAAGGGGTTTTAGGAGGGTTCATAAACGGAGGGGCTTACATCCGAGGGAGCTTATCACAGGAATAAAAAACGCTTCGAAGCAATCTACAGAAGTGCTAGTCAAAATAATTTTGCATTTACTGGTTTTTAACTAAGCGTCAAAAGATCATAATAAATAGAATTCATTTCAATACATTTTGGGGAGTGGGATTGTAATCGGATGTGTTTTTTTTGTTTACGGGTTGATAGGCCTACAGCTGGTTGGGTTGGAGAGCTTTATAAGCGGCCGGTTGCAGTATATCCAGGATCGAACCCTAATGAGATGCACTATCATTATGATAGCCATCACAAAGTGTCCTAATGAACAGAACATCATCAAAATACATGTAATTCGATCAAATGTGAAGTAGTGTAAAAATGAGAAAGAACCCAGTCAAGTATGAAGTATTTTAATATAATGTGCGTTTAATCTTAGATATACTAACTAACTCTTAGAGCCGGTTTTGTGTCGTTACGCCGCAGGGGGCTCAGGTTTCTTTGAAGTCCTTTAATACACATGTACAGGCTCTTGATATGTGTTATTGACCAAGCGTGAGATCAAGAGGGCTGGATATTGATCAAGTTCTTGTTTTCGCTTTCACGGATCAAAAAAGACGATAATAACAACGCAAAGAAGAACGAGGAGGCCAATATCCAGCCACCTTGACCGAACAAGCTGAGTCAATAAAGGATTTATTTCATGGCCAAAAAGATATCTTTTTCTTGCTGGACCAAGGCGGAAAATGTCGAAAGGCAAGATGGGCACATCTTTCAGGCTCAGTCGAGTAGCCAATCAGTACACAGGTTTGGCGTCATATTGCCGGCTCGCGGATTCAGGCATACTAATAAATCCTTAAAATAGCCTGGGTGCCCTGTTGCTGGGGGTGCATCGTTTGCCTGTTTCTGTCAAAGCAATCCAGATTTTTATTTGCGTGATCAACTTTTCAACACGCAGTATAAAACGCTGTCGGAAAGCATCAAAAGTCTTTCATTTTTAACGCCTCCGGCGAGTTTTATGAACCTGTGGTTAACTGTCCCAGAATCTTTAAGGAATGGTAAGCAAGCAATATTCCGAAACAGCGTTATTTTAATTGTGACCTAAATCATAGAAATCTTTTGACCCATAAAAGGGTGTCGTCCGTGTCTGTTTATATCAACATTCTATAAAGCCAGAAAATATAACATCATTGTTTTCTCTCTTCACGGCTAATATTTCGTAACTGCGCTAGCCCCCAAAATTCCTGCGCTTTCTGGTGAAAAAAAAAAACAACCCGGTTTAACTCTGGGAAACTGGCTCCAGTTGTTTATCCACCGGAGAAATCGTTATCCAAAGGACATAAAGTATTAGGGACACCAACCACACTATCCGTTTGATACTGAGATTTATTCAGTGCATAGCGTTAGACACCTTTTGAACGACTGGGGCCTGGAGTTTAAACACAAAGGCGGCAAATTTGTGTTCCAGGAAAATATACACGTTTTAATGTTAACAGTCTTCGATGCAAAAATGCTAACAGGAGGAAGCCAAGAAAAAAAGGAACCGGAGAGAGGAATGCAAGATGGAGGAGGCGGGAGCGGTCTGGACCCCTTGTTTCCCCACAAAATAGGGTGTAATTTTAAAAATAAGCAGCAAAATCCAGTTTTAGGGAACACGTCAAATGTCAACAGTATGTTTGATGGTGTAAATGCAGGGAGAAGGGGCTACTCACGATAAGATTTACATAGTTTTATATACCATTTTCACTGAAAAGGTACCTCTAGATCTTTCGTATACAGTTCCATTGAACATACTACCCGGCCTTTAAATGTCTACCTAATAAGAATGAATCGCTAAGACAGGAAGTCTTTATGTCATTTTAGAGTAACGTTAATTTAATAAATGAAAATGTTTGTACCCTTTTAGATCTTTTATTTACTTTAACAGTGATTTCGCTGTCTTTGATAAACCTTAATTTTAAGCCTCAAAAATCCGGGTACCCCTTTTCAGGCAGAACCTCCGGGTATAAGCTATTGCAGGAAGCCCCTAATCCCCCCTCCCCGGGTGTAAAGGGTCGTTGAAAGCCGGCGGTTCTCCTAAATTAAATTTGACTTCATAAACTAGTCTCACGCTTGTTACTAATTCTAAAGCTAAATGTGGGACAATTTTCTAGCTTTGCTTGATGAAGACCTGAATGAAGAAGAAAACAGTACTGCACAAGTTTAAATTTGATTTCAAGTTGATTGTCTACTGTGAATCGAAGTGACTGTACGTTGTTCTGCACGGGTGGTCGTCCTGATGCTCGTATATTTTAGGAACGTTTTGTTGCAATACAGTAAAAACCCGCAACTAAGAACCTGCATTTTTCCAAGTTAGCCTAAACAAGTTCTTACAGAAATGGTAATTAGCACAAATTTAGGCTATTTAGGTTCTTATCTCAGGGGCACCCAACGAGAATATAGTTCAAAACCACTTTAAAAAAAGCATTGTTAAACGTATTTTAGTATTTAAACGGTGGATATAGGCATATTTTTATCCCCTAAAAATTTTTCATCTGTTCGGATTTCCTAGCTGAAAGTCTAGTGATCCGAAAATTATAGGGATCAAAACTCATCTTTTCGAAAATTCCAGCTTGAAAAAAGGCTCCCGAAAATTCTAGGTGACCTTTTTAGGGTAAAAATCCGTTAAAAATAGGGAATTATACAATTTTTTAGATGTTCGAAAATCCTAGGAGAGGCAGGCAAGCAAGAAGTTTTACAACAAATGCTCCGAAAATTCTAGATCTCAAATCGTCTTCCGAACAGATATTTTCCGAAAATTTTCGTTGGGTGCCCCTGTTATCTTCTAAAGAAAAAATAGATTATAGCTAAGAGTATGCAGTGGTATTCAGCTTATTCTCTAATAAAATCTGCATAGGTATTCAGCTCGGATTCCCTAATAAAATCTGCATACCATTACATTCAGCTGTACATTACAGTTGGACGGATAATTCTTCAAAGAGGATCTTGATTGATGGCTTATCTCATTTGCTCAATCTTACTGCGTTTCTTCTTATACATTTTGAAAATAAGAACCTGTTTCAAATTTTAGGTATAACAGGTTCTTGTATAGAAGGGGCCTAACTGGTAACTTTTAGCCTTAGCTTAAAAGGTTCTTAAAAACAAGGTTCCTAAGCCGCGGATTTCTACTGTTTCTCACTACCCTTTCTGTGAAATTTTCACATCCGATAAAACTAAATTCCTAGCAGCATTTTTTACCACTACGATGGAGACCGAAACAGGAATAGCTGAAAACAGCTGGGTTTGTTTTAGGAGCGGATGTTATTTCCACGGTTGGTCGATAATTTTTTAGTAATTTTAAGACTAAAGAATGACTTGATTGATCGAGGTCAGTGACTATACAATTCCTTTGCAATGATTTAATCA
>NC_133203.1:33308380-33313380 GCF_958299795.1 Porites lutea | reverse complement strand
TTATAGGTAGTACGTGAAGGCTACAACACAGTCACGTCACCACTTCACGTAGTATTATTGTTGTTTTATTGTTGTTTTTATTCATGTCGTTAATTTTCAGAGTGAAATTGATGCATATGGCATTGATCTGGATGGACCTGCACCTTCCGAGGAATGGGACGGTCCAATTAATGATGATGTAGGAACTGTTGAAGTGCCTTCTACAGAATGTCCACTAGTAAACGAAACATGGCAATTACTATCAGCTACTATTGGTCCATTGAGCATCTCAGATGTCCATGGCGTGGACATATACCTGGAAACAATCACGCTCATTCAAAACATGATATAGTGTTGATGTGCTTAAACGTAAGGTGTTCAACAGCTTTCTTTCCTACTTTTATTCGCTAAACTGAACAACTCACTAAAAGAGGTTTTGCACGGCGGTCATGTTGCATGGCAGGGACAATGAAAATGTTTTGCATTACAAAGAACAATTTTCCCCATAGGAAAAAGAATCTATTGTTCCTGCCATACAACATGGCTGCCGTGCAAAACCTCTATAGCCAACAGATTCCTAATCAAAATCATTAGGTTCAAGCTACAACTCAACTTTTAATTAAATCATGTGATCGTCATGTTGCTACAAATATTGCTTGAAACATTTTTGAGATAGCATGCAAAATATGCATGGGTGAAAAAACAACAGTAACAGAACAGTGACAGAGGTGTAACTTCAATAAAAAACTACAAGAAAAGGTTCTGACTTTCTACTCTTCCCTGAGTCTGTGATGTTTTAAGTGGGTTTCGACAAAACACTGACCCCCGGTCAACTGACCCCCCTACTGACCCCCTACAAAATCAATGGGAAAATGAATACTGCTTACTTAAGCCTCAACATCCCTTTTTAAACAGCATTGTTCAACAGTATTTAAGTCGAAGCACCCATTTTAAAAAGGTTAGTTTTCGATTATTGTTGTGATGGCCGATTACTTCATGTAAGCTAACCTTTTTAAAATGGGTGCTTAGACTTAAATATTGCTGAACAATGCTGTTTAAAAAGGGTTTTTGAGACTTAAGTCAGCAGTATTCATTTTCCCATTGATTTTATAGGGGGTCAGTAGGGGGGTCAGTTGACCGGGGGTCAGTGTTTTGTCGAAACCCGTTTTAAGTAACCTATCATGCCCATTTAAAGAGATGAATAGCCCCTTGCACCATATTTTAATGCTTTAGCAAGGTTACTCTTGAAAGAGACGTAGTCAGTATGCGATGACTGAAGAACAAGCCTGTGAAAACAAGCTTTACTTTCAGGCAGGCTTGTTACTTCCCGTGTGTCATCCAGCTGTAGCCAAAGTTGCTGTCCATATGGTGGCAAAACCTCCCATCCTGTCCAAAACGACAGTAGATCACGCAGACCAGAACCAGCTGCAATGAGAAAACATAACAAAGGCATCACTATAAAGCATCTGAACATGAAATTCCTCCTAGGCAACAATATTCGTAATGGCAAATATAACTTTTCAATGCTTTCACTTTTACATGCTCGGAATGTTTACTTTTCTTTAGCAGTAAAGACACGAGGTGGCTAATCACTGTTACCCTACAACTGAAATTACATCGAGCAATGAAAATCCTGCTAGTGGAATTATCTATCCCCCATACAGTGTTTGAGGAATGAAATGCTCAAGGATAAATGGCTTAAATTCACTGGGGAAAGAAGAGGTACTGGAAGAAGAATAGAAAACGTATAGTAGACATAGCTGAGGTAATCACTTACCTTCTGCTTCTCTGCTAACTTCATCGATGAAGCGATGCAAGAATCCCATGATAACTTGCCCTTGGGGGTTGTTTTCATCCTCGATGGAAATCCTACCCTTGAGTTCTTCTTTGTCAATTACTGACTCGCATTCCCTGGGAAACACGGCTGCGGCCATTTCCTTGTGTGCCTTTAGGTAATTGACAAGGGAAAGCTCATTCATTCCTGCAGCAAGATCTTTCAGTTCACGGTGGCGCTTTTCGATCACATTGTGCAGCATTATCTGCTGGAGAACCAAGTGCCGTTTCTCTCCCCTTAGCGGCACTTGAAGTACTGACGCTTCATCACGATAAGGCAAGAGGAATTCTTTAAGTGCATCTGAGGGTTCTTCATCCTTATCAAGACTTGATAACTGCAAAACCGTTAAATTGCTATGGTGTTGTGACTGAACAATGAAATGCTTCTTACGACAAATTATAAACTTATAGTGTCATTATAGATGTATACACCTATTTGGAACACACTTGTGCCTTTTTTCAAATATAAACAGGACAGTACAAGTGCCATATCAAACAAAAATTAACCAGAATAAATATTGTTAGTAACACTAACATGTTGCTGAAACATTACACAGAAATACGTAAGTAATGTCTGTACAAAACAAGATCATCAATGCGAGTACCTGCTTCAAGGCTTGTCGAAGGTCATAATCTGGGATGTCCTCCATGGTAACAGCTTCACTGATGCTTTCACGAGTCCAAAATTCAAGCACTGCTGGGGAAAGTCCATAAAGTGGTGGTCCTCCATGCAAGAAAGAATGTGCAATCATCCGTCCAACACTAGTGTACAGTCCAGAATTACACAGTAACGCATTTGGGACTGGAATTTTGTGGTCAGTCTGGCCCTCAAATAACATAGTCAGCCGCCCAGGATCATCCACGTAAAGACCATTTTGAACAAATCCCATTAATATGCTAAAGAACTCTCTGACAGGTCCCTCGCCAACTGCTCTTTCATTTTCAAATTGCACTCGAAGGTTTGAGCGAAAACATGGGTTGGCTTTCTTATAAATGGATAAAACATCTGCAGTGAACTCCTCCGTCATCCGATTTACATAGATTCTCAGTGGTGGGCCATTTTCATCCAGAGTTTCTTGTTTGTACTGTGCAACAGGGTCAGTACAGGTACTGACAGTACTTGAGGATACATGTGCTTCAAATGGTGATTGCATGAGGTCACTGTCTTCTTCTGTACAGTATTCATTACCTGAGTCCCCACTGTTCATTAGGGCACCTTGCAGAAGAAATTGCAAAAAAAGGGGAGTTCAGTAAATTATCTGTTATGAGACTCTGTAAAGCTTAGGTCATGTTATAAGTATGCACCTCTAAATCGAATGAAGGGCTCTTATTTCAAATGAAATGAAATAACAATTTCAAAACCAAATGAAAGAACAGATAAGTATAACTGTCTCCAATGAAGGGTTCCATGGTAATCAGAAAAATAATTATGTTGGAGCAAAAAAATGCACGCAACCTTACCACTACACAATACCAAGGACCTCTGCTTTGTTGTAATAACATCACAGACAGGTAAAGTTCAGAGATCTACCATTATTCACATTTAAGTAATAAACTTGTATAGGTAGCTTACATGTCCCAGCAGACCACTGGATAAGCCTTGATGCAGCCACACTTTTATCTCCTCCACTGTCTGCCAAGATTGCTCGGATAGTGTCTATACTTTTGTCTGGAAAAAGTGCACTTAATTCAGCCACAGCATCAGATTCCTACAAAAAATATTAAAATAGTAAGGGCATCCATATTCTGCAGGAATACCATTGAAGAACTACCAGCCACATTTGTCACTAGGATAAAAATTAGTACTTCTTACGGAAACCTATGAAGTAATATCCTTCATTCCATAATCCAACAGCAGCAGTATCGTTCACCTATTTATTACCTTTTTGCTATAATTTAGTGTCACCTTTACTACATAAATTGTTCACTTACTGGCTGACTGATTGAATGACTTACTACTTTTAAAACATTTACATCTGATAGACAAGTGGTAATGATTGTTATGCTAGATTTCAAAACCTGCATCACTGAATTACAAAATAAAAATTACTGCGTTATTGACATTTAACGTAGTATGAGGGTCAGTCACAACATTTAACATAATCATTATTTTATGTTACTCAAATAAATTGTAATGGTCCATTCAAATATCTGAAGAGAAAACAAAAAATTGTCGATCTCTTAATTGTTGATGTCAACACATTTGCAATTGTACGGGAAACAATGTTTTTTAAACTTGAAGTGGAAATACCTGGAGAAAATCTTGATTGCTCTCAGAAGGCAATTTATCCTGTGAGGTAGTATTGGCCATTGATGGGAAGTAACACTGGTCTTCAAGATCATCCTGCTAAGTAAGTGGTGTGTTAAGTATAAGTAGTGTAAGAAGTATAGCATAGTAAATTTGTAAGTATAATAGAAGCGCTGTAAGTAGTGTAAGCATTAATCCTGTAAATAAAAGTGCATTGAGAAAAAAAAAATTTTCCTACTAAAAATGGAAATATAATTCAATTATTAATACACCACTAATTTCTTAATATCATTACGATGTAAACTATTCTAGAATTTCGGCACCTGAAACATTTACCTTAGCCGCTAGGTTGAGGATGTTACAATACTCAGAACACCTACATTCTTCCACTCAAAACACATTGTGTAACGACTAAACTGTACCTGACTAGATGTAGATGGCACCTCCAAGGGGATGTCATGTAAGTCATCTGCAGGGCAGGCAAGCATGTGCTGTTTAATGGCTGTAACAGGCATCATGACTTTGCACTTCACACATTCCACTTGAGGTATATTATCTCCCACATGATGTGAATCCTGAACACCACTTTCCTAATACAGAGCAAGCCTTATTAAATTTTGACTTCAAAATTGAGGTGGGTGCAGCACATTGTAGGTTCTCTTTATTTTAGAATTGGTAAGATTGGAAAAATGTTTATGCGTTACAAACAACGAAAATTGAAGGCTAGATATTTCATCCTGATTAAATCTTGCATCAAAACATTCAGCTCTCCTTTAGTAATATCTTAAGTTCTCATGAATTATATGGAAAAGGATAGGGACAAAAACTGGACATCAAAATACAATGATTATGTGGAGTAAAATGGATAGCACTTAACCTAAGTCTACAGGGGTTTCAAATACACAAGGCCAGAAATTAAAGACAACAACAAGTGGTGCAT
>NC_133203.1:33238380-33305880 GCF_958299795.1 Porites lutea | reverse complement strand
ACTATCGGCCTGTTGGTGAATAAAGGAAGAGATAAACTGGCAGAAAAGTTGAATGAGGGTGATGTTACAGATCAGAAATTCCGTGGCCTGATCGTCCGTGAAATCGATGAAATAAAGTCGAAGTTGGATGGTTTAGCAAGAAAGGATTTGTTAGCGAGTATCAGCCTTTTTAAGGAAGGAATCGAGTTGTTGTATGACGTGTTTGAAAGTGCCAGACCCAGTACCGAGCTTCGCGCGATAGAAGCCGCTGCAACAGCTAGTGTTGAGCAATTCGATATTGCTAAAGCAATGAGAAAATTGGATCTTTCTGCCTTGGATGAGCCTTCCACAAGGAAGCTTACCAAAGCCAAGAAGAGATTTGAAGAAGCTCGTTTAGGAGCGACAAATGCTTTTAGTAATGAAGCTTTAGAGTTGCCTGATCGCCTGTTGGCTATGCAATATCGAGTGATGGCAACAATACTGGAGACAATTGACAATCCTGAAGACTGTCTACCGGCTTGTAAAGTATGTATTGAAGACCTACAAGATGTGTCGGGTGTTAAAGAATGCTTCAAAGTAGAGCTTAGGAAAGGTCTTTGGGCTCGGTTTGGTAAAGAAGAACGCAGAAAAATAATTTCCACGGTATGTTTCTTTAATCGTGTAGTCTACGACGTCACACTGATGACCCGGTTTGGCACCAAGGGTCAGCTATCGGTAAACTGGCCTTGTGTTAATACTGGAGAAGAACCAGTCAATCCACTTCGAGATCAAAGAGTTGCTGAAGTACTAAATAAACAAGGTATGGTACATTACAGCTGCTTACCATGGTCATTTGGTCAGGAGGGTGATCAGGAGCACAAACTGAAGGATCCGTGTGGTATCGCTACAAACCATAGAGGACAATTCCTGATAGCAGACAATGGGGATAAAACCGTGAAGGTATTTGATAGCAACGGAAAGTTTGATTTTAGGTTTAATCCTCAAACTGATGACGGCGATACAGAGTTACATATTTTGGATGTCGCCACTGCAGGCGAGGACGACAGGATTTATCTTCTGGTCGGACTGGAGAAGCCTGGGGCTGTGGAATGGGAGAATGAAGTGCAGGTTTTTAACAAAACCGCTGACCTACAGCACAAGTTTCCTGTGAGGAGCGGGGGCTGGAACGGCAGACTAACAGTGAGCGGCAAACAACGCGTCAAAATTCTGTTGAGACGTGATGACGTTGTTGATGTTTACCAGGAGCCGGGTGGCGAGCTTGTTTGTAGCTTTGGTGGAGGAGTGTTCAAGGATGTAACAGATATCACTGCTACTTGTGATGGTCGCGTCATGATAGTGGACTCTATAGATGACAGTTTGTACATATTTGATGTGGAGGGACACCAGCTTGGCAAATTTAATATCAAACATGAGAGAGATCACTATTATCACATTGCATGTCACCCGGCAAGTGCAGACCATGTTGTCCTTGAAGGTGGTGAACGAGAGACAGGCCGCCTGACGCTGGCTATATACACTGTTAATGGCGAATTTGTTCGCAGAATTCAGCTGGATGAAGTAGTACTTTCAGTACGTGGAATGTCAGTACTTTTTGTAACTGGAATAACAGTGACCGTGGAGGGTCACATTGCTGTGGCTTTACAGGTTATTACATACGAGGATATAATTATTGCAAAGGTAATTGTTGTTTAAAACTAAAAAATTCGAAGACACAAGTCAACAGTTCTTATTTTACTTTTATGAATAAATGTCATCAAGGCAGATGTTTAAATTTAATGCTGCAGTTGATTGGAATCACTGGACATGACTGGATTAAGCCACATAAACTGGCTTAAGTTTACTGATGTTTGTAGTAAGTCTTGTGTTATCGTCGCTCTAACCTTTAAAAGGAAACCAAAACAGATAAAATGAATGCGATACATGTACAGTAAACACTCGCTAATAAGAATCTAACTTATATATATATTTTTTTGAGGTCTGGCAAAAAGGGTTCATTTATTTTGGGGTACGTTACAGAGTAATTAAGGCTAAGTACAGCTTTAGGTTCTTAATTAGGTTTTTAATTTCTATGAAGGAGATGTACAGGGTGTCCCTAAAGTTTGTTCCTCTAATTTCATGCTCAGTGTTAATTTTTGATCAAAACTTCATTTTTACATGAAATTTCTAAAGGATGTTTATTGCTCTATCAAGTACATGATTGTATTCAGAAGTACAGTAAGCTGCAGGTCCCCTTTTTTTTCTTATCACGTTCTGTAGCGTCTAGAGCCCCATATCCACTTTTAGCTTTTTCATCACCTGGTACACAGGAGCCACTTTGACCCCCAAACAATATTGTTTTTTAGATTAGGCAGCCAAAGAAATATTTTAAGCATTCATGTGAAAAAGGATAATCATTCCGGCCTCTCTCTGCAGTAAGGTTTTTTTAACTTCTTTGCCAAGGAGACTAGCTGAACGTTGCTTGGTGGACTGAGCAAGGTTTTTTTTTTTGCCAGCTCACAGGCCTCCAACCAATCTTTCCAGGAAACTGCCCCAGACTTAGCTTCCTAACCGTTTTGAGAGCCACCTCACTGAGTTTCCTTTTTTTTTGCCCAGCCTATTTTAGAACTATTTTAGATGCTTTTTTCAGGACTTTATGTTCTCCAGCAGGTTCTTAAACCAGTTTCTTATTAGTGGGTGTGTGTTTGCTGTAAGTTCATGCAGTAACATTCTTTTGTTTCTTTAACAATTTGTGGTTTTATAAGCATCCCTCAAAACTGTTTTTGCTTAACTGTAATCAATCCTGCCCCTTAAAAATTATTTTGGGGCAGGTTAAAGTGTCTGTTGGGCTAGGACATGCTAGATACAGCTCGTCCAAATGGCATGCTGTAAAACTGACTTTCTTAATAAACCCTGATAGATTCATGATTTGCATGTGAAATAATAGAAATGTAACTTAATATGGCAATTTTGTTATGTCTTTGAACTGTTTTAATAATGAAGTTTGGCATCTAAATTACTGCAGGCAAAAAACATACTGTTGGCCTTAATTAAAATTAAGTTTGGCTTATGAAAACTTTGACTGCTTTGCAGAGCCTATAGCCTGCTATATTAATAAAGAATGCATGATTAAATATTATTGTAAGTTTATATTTCGTAACCTAACAATTTCTTGTTAAACTGTTTTAGGTTTGGCTAATAATTTTCTGTAGGCTAAATCAGAGGTATACATACATCGTCTTTTAATTTGGTTGACCTGAATTAAAATATTAAGCTTGACTCCGGCTTTTAATGTTAGTATACAGCTGTAGGTGAAACTCTGCAGCAATCACCTTAAAGATGGAGATCTCTAAGTGTTTATTATGGGGAGATAGGCATATAAAGCCTGGTTTCCATATGATCATCCCAATCACCCCAGTCGTTTAAAAAAGTTTTGAGATGATCCAGACAACTGGGACGATAGGTGGTTTCTATGTGATCGTCCGGGTGCCTCAACGACAAGAGATACGGGGTGTCATCAGCAATGTCTCTGGGTCAGACAATAGAATTTTTGTGTGGGTTTCACAAACAAGCCAAACATACACGTAATGATGGATTTGAAATGGAGAGCAAATCTTGAGCTTTGCTATCTGCTTTTTCTCTCTATTTTGCTGCATCAACAAGCTAGAAGTCAGTTCCACAAAGATATAGTATCACGTATAGAACTTGATGAAACAGACTTTTTCTTTAGTTTCAAATAGCACCCATACGTGATGTGAACATTTTTAAATTAATTTTGACTTCAGCAGCATCCAGGCCGAATATATTCACAATTAATGGCATGATAGAGATGATTTCTGGGATGGCCTTTGATCGTCCTGATAGTCTCAGTCATTTAAGAGCATTTCCAGATCACTTCAAAATTTACATGATCCTCCCAATCGTCCACATAGAACTCAACTCTATTCAAGTGATCGATAGAGGTCGATCGTCTCTGTTATCCGGGTCATTTGCGGTCGTCTGGGTAGGGTTTTCATATGATTGTCCCAATCATCTGAACATTATTTGAGGCATCTGGGACAATCACAGCACAGCCAAAATGTGTCAATGACAGTGTTATCATGGACAGACATAATCAGGGAAAATCTATAATATAAATAGTTATATATATGATTACAAAATGAAATGTGATTTTTCCTGGCCAGGGGAAAATCAAGAAAATTTGCAAGTGGTCAGGAAAAGGCATAGGTGTAGTGAAGGTCTGTGAAAAGTCAGCCGCAAAGTTTATTTTTCAGTAAAAAGTTTTCAGAAAACGCAGACAAAATCATTTTAAAAAAGTCAAAAACGAAGAGTAGAGTAGTAATTGATCTTCTTTTGGGGGGGAAATTTTTTTAGAAGTTTCTGCTGCTGAGTTAATAACTCTATTGAACATAATTATGAATCTGAACAAGCAAACAAAACCTCAGGAAAAAAAAGTTGTTTAGGGAGCAAAACAAAGCGAATAAGGTGTTGACTGAGAGTTTATACTTCAAGTTGTTTTTTGCATATTAACTTGAAAAGAAGATATGACATCATTTCCTATAACAAAATGCTGTAAAATTAATATTATGGCCTCGTGCCAAAATCTTAGTCAGCTAACAAGGTCATTATTCAACCACTGCTACGATTTTGTCGTATGATAAACATGTGGAAAAAATGAAAAATATTAATGTAAACATGCCTATTAGTCTGTTATTCATTTAATAAAGTTATTATAAGCAATAGATGTTTATTATTAATTGGATAAACCTAGCTAGCCTGGTCATGTCCAGTGAAGCCAACCAACTGTATACATGTAGAAAAATGCAAAACTTTGCCTTTGATGACATAATTTCTTCACAAAAAATCTGCACTGTTCACTTACTGTTGTGTCTTCGAGCTTATTAGTTCTTAACAACAATAACCGGTAATAATGAAAGGGTGTGTGGAAAAAAAAATTGTTAACATTTTTCTAGATATTTTTTAGGGGATTTTTAGGTTTTCATGCCTGTGATTTGACAGACTGCAATTTTTATTAACATGTATATAACACTAAATAATCTATGCATTTGGTTTGGGACACGAATTTTCAATATCTAGATTAACATAATCAAGAAGCCAATTAGAAGGTCAAAATTCCTTGTTGAGCAAGACAACAAAATGACAGGGTGGTTTTATTGAATAGCTGATGTTAGTTTATACAAGTGCCAAACTTTCCAATTACTTTTTAGGGGCAGTGTCATCAAGGTTTTGTGCTACGTACTTCAAAATCCAACAAATGCATAATTATATCATTATGGAAATCCACTGATTCACTGTAATATTTCACATAGACTATAATGCACCTTGTTTGCCCCCAAAATTTTGCATCAACATTCTTTTCAATATTTAATATTTCTCTTGGGATGACTGTAATATCCAGCAGAAACTGAAAACAAAATGCAAAATTTTCGGGGTAAACAAGGTGCAATTAAATTATGGTCTATGTGAAAATGGTGAATATATAGTAACATTAATGGCCTCTCTAGGAGTCATTAAAAAGAGAGTTTATGCCATAAGAAAACTTAAGTGGACAAATCCTTAAAAAAGTTGGGCTGATCCATTTTCAAGTTTGCTGAAGTTACATCAATTGGAAAATCTTTTCAAAACCATTCAAAGATATTAGTATAGTTCACTTGCGCTTTTCAGAACGATTTGATGTCTTTCTCTTCCTTCAAATGTCATTTTGTGCAACTCTGGGTTCTAAACAGGCCTTATAGCAAAGTATGCGATTTCTCTGCCGGAGTATACGTGAATTTTGCACAAAACACTCAGGGTTGGTTATTAAAACAGAGCCTTACTAATAGAATGAGGTTTAAAAAAATGTCTGGGCCCCCAAAATAGTTATTAAATGATTTTTCAGCCTAGCCTTGAAGCCTTTTTGATGCTCTTAACAACAAACAATGTTTGTTAGATATGAGCGGTATAAGGATGGTAAATAATTGAAAAATGAGAATGCGAAAGTTCTGTTAAACACCACCTAAACTTTGTTTTAATAACCAGCCTTTAGTTTCAATCTCTAGATTCACAATTACCTAAAAATTTTAGAGTCTACATGTGCCCAAAGCATAGTGACCTTAAGGGGAACAGGTCGTAAGTTGGTTTTTGTGCCCAGATTATGCAGACTTTTGTACCACAAATTACGCGTTAAAGTTTATTTGTACTTAGCCTTCGTGTGTTTAACAGAAAGCTACATGTACATAAATGGAGTTAATATTTCTTATCTCTTAATTAGTGTTAGCTTTTTGTGGGTTACTATATAAACAGAAAGCTTTGTAAATATGCCATGTTATTAATACTGCCCAAGCGTAAGTAGGTCAAGATAGCTGGAAATTAGGGGTTTCAATGTTTTAATGAAACAATACAAAGTTTGTGATCAACAAGTTCTTTAACCTACGTAGACTTAAGCTGGTGGTTGCATTTGGGGTGTTTGAGAGACATCTCTCACTTTACCAACTACAAACAAAAACAACACCCTGCACAAAGCAAACAAACTGCCAGCTGCAGTGGGCTACAAGTTCTTGGAAACTCAGTGTTTTGTTGTAAGTTTTCCTTCGTTTTAATATGAAAGTTCTTTTTCTTTCTTAAATAAAATGAACCAAGGATGAAAATGAATTTCTACATAGGCATACCAATAATTTAAAGACGGAATCCGCCAGGAAATTGAGTAATTTTAATTTGCAGTGGACAAAAAAAAAAGAATAATTTAAAGAATTTTGCATTCTTTTTTTACATTTTTCAAGGGCTGAAGATGTAATAAATCATCTGTAGTAACACCAAAGAAAATTGCTCATCGAAGTCCGAGAAAATGAATGTCAAATTTCACGAGAATTGTGATTACATATTTAAAATTCTGAGAATTTCATGTGTAAGATGTGATTCCGTGAAATTTGACATTCACTTTCTCGGGCTCCCATTTTTTTCTGATGTCACTACAGATGATTTATTACATCTTTAGCCCTTGAAAAATGTAAGAAAGAATGCAATATGCTTTAAATTATTATGGTTTGAGATTTTTGTCCTCTGAAAATCAAAATTACTCAATATCCTGGTGGATTCCGTCTTAATTTTTTTCAACATTTACATTGTATCTTTATCATGACTGAACTGTAGCATTGTTATTTTGTTAATTCCTATGTTTTATTTGCAATAAAATTAAATGTGTTACTGGTTTACTTTTTTATAAAATACATGGGTTTTTTGTTTTGAACTGTACACAGGGGGGAGGGGTGAGGCGGTGGTCAGAGCACTCGCTCTCGTCAATTTGGCCTGGGTTCAGGTCTTGCTATGTACACTATATATGGGTTAGGAACCGGTCATTATTTTATTGCCTGGGGGGGAGGAGGGGAATTTTAGGGGGGATCACTAGATTTTTGGGAGAACAAAAGGGGCATCAGTCGGCTAAATTTCACCTTGTTTTGCCCGAAATTCTTTCCCGGCGATAAACAATGACCGGTCCCTTAGACCTGGTTAGTTTTGTGAACGCACCATTAATGAAAATTGCCACCCGCGAGGACAGGTGACCCGTGCGTGGTGCTCTCTTTCTTTCGCGCGCCACCTTTCTTGTGGGTAGTCAGGAAAATGACAGAATACTCGTAGTCAGATTGATACGAACTCCCCACTGGCGGATTCAGATGCTGAAGTAAGTGACCGTGCTAACTTCTCTGGTGAACAAAAAGTACAATGAGACTTTCTGGCGGATACAGATGTTCTAGGAAGTGGGGCACCACTCATCCACACCTAAGATAAACGGGGGTGGGGGAGGGAATGGGGGCTGCAGGTTTCAGCTACGGCCTAAAAATAAGGTGTGATCCCCGCAGAAAATCCCGAGCAGACTAAAGTACTGTCAAACTCAGAAAACCGTGAACACATGAAAAATTTCAGGAAAGTTGATTGTGTACCGGCGAAAAAAAAATGCACTTTATTTGAGTGTCAATGTATTTAGCAGGAAAGTACTATTTGGGGACATTACTTTTACACGGGACCGCCATTTTACATGGTCATCCGAGCCACGCGAAGGTCTAGCTGCTTACAGGTTAAAAGAGTACCTTCATTTCTCAGTTATTTTAAGACCTTGAGTATTGGTCCGCCCCCGGGAATCGAACCCGCGACCTGCCGCTCCGCACTCAAGCGCTCTACCGACTGAGCTAACCCTGCGCGGACAATCACAATAAAGTTTAGGATACGAAAGGAATCCTCAAAACCACAAACTAATTCACGGCCATTGGTGTTTGCTGTTTAGTTATCTCGCGCCTTATCGGGTAATTTCTCGCAACACAATAACATTCCATAAATATTTCTGGTGTTGAAATTGGAAAGGTCTTCCCTGTAATGGAAAAGTGAGCACGATAGGGACATACCGCTTTCACGAACTTAAACTTCAAGCCGTTTCTGGACACCCCAATAAGACGAGGCATTATCAGCTCTGGGACGAGGTCATTTTTAACATTAAATACAAACGAGACCCTCGCTGGTTCTCTCGGAGGGGTAAAGAAACGCTTAACAGCATCAATAGGGACAGTGGAATTGAGAATCCTGATACGATGATGCCTGCAGTCAGACACCGATCAGTACAACAGGACAGCGGACCGCTGAAGGAACAGTCATCTCCTCTAATGCCAACAATGCTTTAGATCGAACCCTACCAACCATGTCCTGGGTGAGGTTCGTGACACACCAATCACTAAGAACTACAGGGGTTTACTAATAGTCCCGCTCGGAAAATCGTAATTCGGCTATCGTGAAACAAACGATAAAAGAAAACCTTAAATAATATTGATCTTCAGATATTTCACAATTTTCACCACTTGAAAAGGGTTATAATGTTATATCTGCAGTAATTAAAGGTGAGAAATAACAAATTTTTACTGTGAAACTCACAAAACCGTGAACACAAGAAATATTTAAGGAATGTTATTGTGTTGCCAGAAATTAGCCAATAAGGCGCAAGATAACTAAAACGCAAACAGTAATGGTAATTAGTTTGTAGTTTTGAGGTTTGCTTGCTTTATTGTGATTGGCCAGTACACAATCAACAATCCTGTGTACTACGGTGGCAACACTAAGTAATTTGCATCACAACCTTTATTAGGTAGTTTTCCAGGAAGATCAAATTGACAAGCAAATTTACTTGTATCAAAACAATTTTGTATCGAAACGACCGGCCACTGTCATAGAATAAGATCTTGTAATCTTGTCCGTGTGTGGTAAAAGGGAACCCGAGGCTCAGCCACGGGGGTAGGTAGGTTGGTAGATAGATAGAAAGGTAGATACAGGTAGATACAAAATTCATTACAATTCAAATAAGAAAACATTATAAACTATCTACATTATAAAAAAAATATTAAAGAAAAAACTGCTTTCCATGAGTACTTGTTTAAGAAGACATTTGAATTTCGTAAGGGACTCTGCTTGCCTCACATTACACGGGAGTTTGTTCCATAGGATGGCGCCACTATTTATTTATTTATTTACCTTAAAATATATAGAAACACAAAAAAATAATAGTTTCAGAAAATACAGAAATATAAAAGCTACTTAAAAATCACTGAAAAATTTCCTAACTCTAGACTTAAAAATATTTACATTATCAGAAACACGAATGTCTAACGGTAGTTGATTCCACTGGTTAGTAATTCTATGGAAAAAACTATACTTCAAGACATTAGTTCTGGCATATTTCTTCTTTAAAGTTAAAGAGTGCTTAGCCCTTAGTGAGAAGCGGTCAGCTTCTGAGTGGAAATCTATAATTTTACTGATGTCAATATCAATGTTGCCATTAAGTACTTTATATAAGTAAGTCACGTCAGCCAGTGATCTCCTCTTCTCCAGTGACATGAGGTTTAACTTCTTCAAATGAATGTCATAGGGATCATCGCTTTTTAAGATAAGTTTAGTCGCTCTTTTCTGTACTCTTTCCAGCTTATCAGTATTTCTCTTTGTATATGGGGACCACACCACTGAACAATATTCCAAATTTGAGCGGACCAATGAGCAATAAAGAGTACGCAAGGTCTTAGGGTCATCCAGACCTTTACAAGTTCTCTTAATCAGACCGAGCATTCTGTTAGCCTTGGATACTACATAATCTATATGTGGGTTCCATGATAAGTGATGATTTGTAATAATCCCCAAGTCTTAAACTCTTTAACCTCTTCCAGTTCAGAGATTTCCCGGAAAAAACTAGAGGTGAATGGTTGAATCTTCTTAGCAATTTTCATAATTTTGCATTTCTTGACATTGAAGTTCATGAAATTCCGAACACTCCACTGATGCAGACTATCCAGGTCCTGTTGAAACAATTCAAGATCACCAACCGTGTCAATGATTCTAGAACATTTACAGTCATCAGCATAAAGAGCAATAGTACTGCGAGGAAGTACTACTTCAGGAAGGTCACTAATAAATATAACAAAAAATAAACGCCCTAATAAAGAGCCCTGAGTAACTCCAGATGAGACATCAGACCAGGAAGAGGATATACCATCCAGCACTACTCTCTGTCGGCGATTGCTTAAATAACTTTCACACCATTGTAATAATGAGCCAGTGATCCCAAAGTTGCACAACTTTTGCAACAAAACTGCATGGTTCACTTTGTCAAAGGCTTTGGAAAAGTCTAAAAAGACTACATCAACTTGTCTGCCTTCATCAAGGGCAGTAGCCCATTGATGATGGGTTAAAATCAGTTGAGTCTCACAGGATCTACCTTTAATGAAACCATGTTGCCACTCAGTTAAAAATGGTGAGACATGATCATAGATAGCAGAATGAACAATACGTTCTACGCACTTGGCCAGGATTGGCAATAACAAGATAGACCTGTAGTTGGTAACGAGCTCCCTGCTATCTCCCTTATGAATTGGGGTAATATTGGCTGATTTCCATAAAGTGGGCATTTTCCCGGTTCTCAGGGATAAATTAAACAAATGGGCAAGTGGAATAGAAAGCTCTTTTGCACAAGTACGTAAAATATGGGCTGGTAAGTTGTCCACACCAGGTGCCTTGTCTACGTTGATCTTACTTAGAATTCCTTCAAGCTCAGGAACTGTTGTTGTAACTTCAAATAACAAGTTCAGATTAACAACATCTGTGGCCAACAGTTCAATATCAGTAGTGGATTTAGAGTAGACTGAATGAAAAAACACATTGAATAACTCCACTTTTGAATTCAAGTCTCTAGACCTCGTGTCTCCATAGATAACAGTTTCAGGAATTCGTTTTGTCTTAGATTTGATAGAATAGAATGCCCAAAAATGCTTGGGATTTTCCTGGAGTTTTCCAGACAGAGACTGAAGATACTGTTGATAGCTTGAATTAATAAGCTTCTTGGTCTTCCTTCTAAGATCCTTAAATTTCAGAAATAAATCAGCAGATCCATTAGTTTTCAAACGTTTCCAAAGTTTCTTCTTCTTTCTAATTAATTTCATAATTTCGTTATCAATCCAAGGAGGCCTAGAACGTCGTTTCAGAGTTCTTTGTGGTATGTGATGGTCAATTGCACGAAATAACATATCCTGAAATTTATGTAAACTTGTATCAATACTAGTATCCAGGTTTGTTACTAAGATTTTAAGTTGCCGGGTAAATACAACAAGTAGGCAGGGAATCAAATGGCTATTTGTTTTGGTTCTATTTTTCTACTATTTTCCAATAAAAGTAGCCGGGGGCCACTCTCTTAGTAGCCAGGGAAAATCCCCGGCCCCCGGCTTTTAATGACAACCCTGAGTATCTGATGTTACCAGGTCCCAGGGTAGGGTTCTTAATGTCTCTCGTAAACCCTTAAAATCCCCTGATCTGTAACAATAAACTTTACGTTGAGCATTTCTTGGCCTTGTTTTCTTATCATGTAAGTTGAATGTTAGAGGGTGATGATCAGAGTCAAAGTTATTTGGATGCACCAAGAGGTCATCGACAAGAAACTCATCGTTGGTGAGCACAAGATCAAGGAGATCACAAAAGCACGTGAGAAGAACATGTAACTTTTATTAATCTCTCTGAAACAAATGTGTTAAATGTGGCAAAATACACATTTAACCCACGACAGATCATTGCAAATATGTAAGAGAAGAAAGTCTGAAAAAAATTTGATGATTTTTAAAGTTAAAAGCCTCATCCAGTTCAAACTTATCAGCAAGAAAGGAAAGTAAAACACAGGCAGATATTGAGTTCTATAGATCACAAAAGCATGTGAGACGAACATGTAACTTCAAAATTATTAATCTCTCTGAAACACTGAAATTTATTAATTTTGTTACCTGGTGGATCATAATACCGTCGACTCCTGACCTCTTCCACGTTGTTTGCAACATAAAAGTGGTAATTACTAGTCAGGATAGCTATGCCAGTCCTTCCAGCAAAATTATAGGTTTTGCAGTCAATAACTTTGGATTCCTTGGCATCCTACAAAAAAATGCAGATAAAAGTATCAGTTGTCTCCTATACCCAACTTAAAAGCACCATTTCTATGAAGCTGCTGTGTATTTGATAGGGCCACATGCAAAAACAACATACAAAATGTAAATATGTTACAGGTCAAAATCATACTCAGATTAAAATTTTTTAACCAAGGTTGATTCTCAATTTCCTTTGTCTCATAGAGTTAATTCATGAAAAATTAGGACTAGGAGACAAAGGAGATGAAGAATCAACCAAGGCTAAAAGCTTTTAACCTGAATTGAAATTTTGACCTGCACTGTAAAACATACAAGGTACACGGGTATATTCAATGGGTTTGCCTTTACTACAGAAAGTGTATGTATGTGTATAAGTTCTATTTAGTGTACAACCCCTTTAATGAAGTATAGCCAGTCTACAGGTATAGATGACTTTTGGTTTTGATGATTATAATGTCTATAATTCTAAACAACACGTATTTTGCTTATGGTCATGGAAAAATCAATGATCATTTAATTTGTCAAAACATTTATTTACTTGGGGTGGTTAAAGAATTTACTGACAGTGACCTTGTGGTGCTTTCCAACCATACATGCAGCATGCCTTCTTTTTCAGTCTTTTCATGATGCAAAGCGATTTAACACTGACCTGTCCCATTGACAAGGTTTTCTTGATTGCGACATGAATATCATACACCATCACAGTACCATCATCAGCCACGCAAAGTAGGTCCTCTGTGTCAGACCATCCCATCTGAACTATGGGGCCTCCATCCCACTAAGAATAAAAAAGAACACTTGATCAATAGCCTACAGAAGCAGAACATACTTGTTTTTGGTCTTGCTCCCATGCAGTGATGGACTAGCCTGTTTCACAGCCATTTTTGATGTTGTCACGCAATGCTCCTCCCCACAAAGGGTGGTGGGGAGGAGTGTTGTGTGACAACACAGGGCTTGAAAATTTTTTGGAAGTATTTATAGCAGTGGGCTAGCTGGCATTTCCTACTTTACTAGTACACATTTGCAATGTGAGCCAGTCTTAAGACTTGTCTGCTAAGGATGGATATTTTTTGTGACACGTTTCGCAAAACATTACGCCCTTTTCCTCATCATACTCCACCCATGGCCATTTTGTTTTCCACTGTGGATGAAACATATGTTTTCGCTGGGTATCATACTTCTTGTTTTTGGTTTTTTCCTGTTTGAAGTTCAAGACTCCGAGAAGCAAAATCTCCTGAAAACAAGACTTGGAGACCTATCCGAAATGCTTCTAAGATTTTGAGATTGGGCCAAATTTTTTGGGAGACCCACGAATTTCGAGGAACCAAGCTTCACCCCTACAAGTGACCTGCTCAGCCTGGTCAATGCTCCTCTTTGTCTGTGTTTACAAGTTAAACAACAATAAGGAAGACACATACCTTAACTGTGGCAAGTTCCCTTCCAGCAGAGGAATAAATGTGAATGATGGGTTTATTAATAGCTGATCCTTGGACTCAAGCAAAATGCTTGTCATCTCTTATCAGAGCTGAAAATTTTAAAAACAACAAATACAAACCATTCCTCTAAAAAGGAAATCTCACTGTGGGGGGCTGCAGGACATGTAAATATTTTGGTGTACCGTCCTCACCCCCATGTACAGTTGTGTAGGAGCTGCTCGTAAGGTCTCTCCTAATTAGTCACAGAAAACAATGATGTCATTCTTTCAATTGTTTCAGTATTGTTTGGGGTCAGGGTTAGGCACCATTGGTGACTTCTCTTCTGAGCGGCTGCTACATGACACCCCATGTATGTAGAAGAGTACATGAGTTAGCATTGGTGTGCATTAGGGATTAAACCTACTTAAATCCCAATGAATCATCCCAAAAATACACCACAGGGGCATGGGGCAATTTAGCATGGAGCCCTTCAATTATTTTTTTTTTAACTATTACTGACAGTTAAGCATCTACATACAACACAGCTGGACTGCTGTTAGAAAGTAATGATATTTTTTAATATTTTATCAATTGCATGTTTTATGGACTAGCTGTTCTAAAATAATTAGAAGCAGGATGTTCTTCAGAGTTGTTTTCTTCCTTTAAACTTTTTTCAGCCAAATCCCTTGACATGTACAGACAGTTGACTGAAACAAAATTCTGGTACAGTATAATGGACTCTTGCTGATATAGACATAACTTACAAACTAATGCTGGTATTTAGAGTGCTGTTAAGAGCATTTCTGTGGTTCTGGATCTTAAAAGTTTACCCTGGTGAGTCCTATTTACCTTAAGATAATGCAGGGAAATGAAACCTGACCACCCTGTTGGTTAAACAACACTTAGAAGAAGTCTGATGTACTTACCTATTGGACCACCAAAAGGTGCTGCACTCACAATAAACCGGGATAGATACACAGCATCTTGCCACTCCATATTGTACAGCTCTACTTTCCTGTTCAAGACAAACACATTTTGCAAAGAAAACTTCTGCTGTAATTCAATTATGGCTACAGTGTGCACATTTAAAATATTTCTCCATCCCTGACTGATTGGCTTAATTAAATTCCATGGCTGCCCCGGTATTTCTTTCCTGAGCTTGCTGGTTTGCCAAAATTGAAAGATGTTTGCTTCGATTTAAAGGCTGATGTCAATAGTAAAGTCTCAGACTGGAAAAGGTAAAAAAAAGATTAAAGGTGTGTGCAAGCCAAAGGCCCTAAAAGGCTGGAGCTTATCCCAGCTTCCTTGGCATGAAGCATGACTATAAGAGTCTTGCCATTCTCCCTTCCCCCCTAGATGGGATGCTAGTCCATCGCAGGGTCACCCCCTAGCAGTATTTTGCAGGTATCCATTTACACACCTGGGTGAAGAGAGACAAAGTGGAGTAAAGTTCCATGTCTAAGGAATCAATTCAACAGACAAGGATTGAACCCTAGTCCTCCAGATCTGGAGTTCAAGCTGTTAAACATTCTGTCAGACACACCTCCAAACTGGAAAAGGATGCACAGAAATCAAACAAAGAAGCAGAGTGATGGTTTGGCTGTTTTGGTGATAAAGACCATGAGTAAAGGGTGGAAGATTTCTTATGTCATGGGTAGAACCTAGGAAATGGAGCCGCCAACCCCTAACCCAGGTGGCAAGAACACCCCACAAGCCTGCCCTACCTCAACCCAGCCACGAGCCTTGCCATCCACACCCAGCCCCAGCCAAAGCACCCATCACACTGAACTGAGAGTTCAGTGAAGAAATAAGGACCACACTAATACTAATAAATAATAATAATAATAATAATAATAAGAGGTGAGGAGAAAGGGGAAAAACACTAAAACTGAGTAACACTGAGCAAAACACCCTGAACACTATGCACTGTAAAACTACTAGTACATGCAAACTCAGATGCATAAATTACACACCACTGACCCAGGGGGCACTGGAAATTACCCTGCAATAGACCTTGTACAGAAACATGAAGCCCGGTAAAAACAAAAGAGCCTAGGATAACTGCAGCTCACCAAAGCACACCAATAAAACCTTAACAAATGTCAACACCACACCAACACCACGTCAATGCCACGCTAATGCCAAGCCAACTACTGAGCAGCTACTGTAGCTCCTCATCGTTAACTAAGTTAAGTAACTATATTTATTATATACATACTGAGAAATACTCACCAAAAAGCTATGTCGTAAATTTTTGTACGCAAATTAGTTCTAGCCAATCAGAGGAGCGAATGATAGTTTTCACACGTGAAAAAAATGATGCGTCCAATCAGAATTGCAAACAATGTTTTTTCATGTGTGAGAAAAATGAGAAGCCAAAGAGGTGTGTGAGTTTCGCGCCAAAATTCCCGCCTTTTATTGCAGCTTGCAGCATGGCTTCGCACACATTCAACGAGAAAAGTTTTGCTCAAATAGTTTTTTTCGATAAAAAAGTGAAAAACATTCCGGAAATGGAGTGGAATAGTTTTGTTTGCTTCACTGTCGATGAAGAAAATGGTAGAGAGCTGGCGAAACAACAGCGGAAAGGGAAAAACAGAACGAGACGTAAGCTTTTGCTGTGCTTTTTGTCGGAGCTACTTTGCCTTTCATTTAAACTTAAGCTTATATTGAAACCGGCTATTTTACTTAAATTCACTCATTTTCTATTTTGCATTGAGAACAAACAGTTAAGATTACTTATAGTTCTTGGATTACCTCATATCCTTACCGTCATTTATATTGTTTTTAACAAACGTTTCTACTGAAAAGCTGATACTTCGTTTTCATTGTCATTTCGCGGTAAGTGTGTAGCGGCAAATTTTAGCATTTTTGAAAGATTTAAAATAAAAAGGCTGCCAAAATGATGAATATCTCAGTACGTATATAATAAACACAATACCATATGGAAAGTGCTTTGTACGGTATTTACGCACTCGCTGT
This sequence comes from Porites lutea, assembly GCF_958299795.1. NCBI lineage: Eukaryota > Metazoa > Cnidaria > Anthozoa > Scleractinia > Poritidae > Porites > Porites lutea. The sequence continues at coordinate 33,289,100 of NC_133203.1, read as the reverse complement.
TTTTGTAGCAGAAATCTTACTTGTTCGCTGCGCTCACTCATTCGATTTCAGATACGTCAACAACTCTTGCGTAAATACCGTACGCCAGCACTTTCCATGAAGTATTCTCTATTTAACCTCATTAAAATTCCTGAACTTCTCCCTCAAAAACTTTGAAATAACACACAAAGACACTGAAAACTACCATTTGAAGAATATCAGCAAGAATATTATATCCCCTCATAATCTGGAACTGGTAAAAAACAGGTAGATGTTTGACTACTGGAGTTTTACATAGAGGTAAGGATGTCTTCAGCTTCGAGGAAATATTTTGAATGAATAATAAAACAATAATACGTATAATTTTATATGATGTAAAAAATATTATTCCAAAGATCTCACAGGTGTCATCTGCAACATACATCACCACAGAACCATGGACAGTTGTCACTGCTGATAACTACCCTGTTTCAATGTTTTTTGCAAAGAAAAAGCCAAAAACAACAGCAAAAAAGCAGAAGCAGAAGTTGTCATGTAGCCATTTAATTTGTGGAGTCATTCCATTGAAAACCCACAACCCCCCTCTCTATGGATGAGATTTGGTCCTGTTGATATTTGGGATTAATAATAATAAATAATAAATAAATTATACAGGGAAGCCACAACTTGGAGACAGTCTGATCTGAAAAGAACCACTTACCTATAAAATACCTTTCCAAGTGGATTCCAATCAACTGTAACGTGAGCCATGTTATTCTTTAAGAGTGAATGAAACGAGTAGCAAGTGCAACATTTGTAAAATTCTCGTGACCGCAGATCCACCATTTTGTTTTTGCATCTGCACATCAACTGGTCAGCAGACCCTGTAACAAGTAGAAAATCCCATGTTTCCTCTCGAGTATTAATTTTCTTCGTGTAAGCGTACACGAAAATGCTGGAAGCGTTCAAGATGGCTGTCCCTAAAGCGAAGGGCTATCGGCCGAGATGCTTCTTTGATGTTCAAATAAATGGATCTCAAGGTAAGAAACGTTAAATTCCTCGGATTAAATGTTTGCATGGGCTTTTTCAAAGTCAAGTCATTTGGGAAGAGAAGCGGCTGAAATTCAGGCCATAACTCAATAATATGGAAATAATCAATTAAAAGCTTAAGCTTATATTAACCCATTCGCTCCTAGAGATTTTGCCGAAAAACGCGTTTTGAAGCTAGTCGAGTGGTTTTCTGGTCACTGTCGTGCTATAAAGAGCTAAAACTTACCACAAACTGGTTTACAGGTCGAACACTTCGCGGTCTTCCGATCCAGGTGCAAAATATCAGCTTGCGAAGTTCGGGCATGCGCAGAAAGCAAAGTTTTTGGGTTTAAAAGTGACACAGCAGTCTTGACTTTTACTTTTCGCTTTCTCTCCTCTCTTCTTTTTTTGCTTTTCTTGCCTCATTTTTTTTTTCTCTTGCTGGGCATTTAGTAGGCTTGATTTTGGTGGGAAGAGTTTTTAGGAAAGCTTTTAGGATCTTAGGATTAGGCGAAAGGAAAGGTAGGTGGGTAATGGGACAAGATTTCCATGGAGATTTTCAGGTCAATGTCACGTGGTTTTTTGCTTGTTTCTCCGGTGTCCTTGACTGAATTGTGCTCATTCTGGTATGGTTTGAAAGATCTCTTCACTCTGCACAAGTTAGTGAAGAAAGTTGTCCTTGACCGTTAAAACTGATGACGTCACAATGGGTAGAAAGGACCTGGATCCGCACGGGCGGTTACGGGCGGTTCAGGGGCGAATGGGTTAATCAAAAAACCTAAAAATGGCCTTTTGCCAACTTTTTCACCTGATTTGACATGAAATAGACAGATTTGGTTGTTTTATGCTGAAAAGTGGATTTTTTTCAAAAAGCTTGGTCCTTTGCTTAAGCTTAATACAGTATGGCTTTACGGTCAAGTCGCCCGAAAGTCATCTCGCCCGAAGTCATGTCGCCCGAAACCAGAGTCATGTCGCCCGAAATTTATAGTCATGTCGCCCGATATTTTGAGTCATGTCGCCCGAAATTTCATAATGCTCAAAAAGATTCTAAAATTGCTAGTCAGAGTGAAACGTGAAACTATGAAACTCAGGTTGTTCGTTTCGCTGTCGTTTTCATGGAGATAGTAAACCTAAAATAAAACACGAAATTAAAAAAACTAGTAATATCAGTTACAGTATGATTCTTACTGTTGTTTTTATATGTTGAAGTATTCTGTTTTGAAAGAAGGTCCACATCACTACCATTAGAACGTTGGAAAAGGCCGCCATCTTGACTACAGCACGTGCTCAAGACTCATCACATGACTGCTAAGCAAGATTGTGACGTTGCGTAAATTCAGACACGTATTAATACAGACATATTTATTGCTAGCAACTAAACCTACTTACACGCGAGGACGTGTAGGTTGTCCAAGTGACACCCGCCCCTTGAAAACAAATTCAAATGCCAACTTAAGGTAAGTTCATGATAAAAAGAAATACTTATTACACGCGGGGACGTGTGGGTCGTCCAAATGGCGCCCGCCCCTTAAAAAACAATCACATGCCTAGTATTACTTAAGTAATATTTGTAGTAAGCAATATCCCTAACCAGCGTAAAAATTAGCTAGACCCTCTATCGGACTTTTATTTCGTAATGAAAGAAACTATTCCTTAATCGTGATAGAATAAACTATTTCTTTGAAACTACAATAATAATATCATTACTTTTCTGAACGCGAGCAAAAACTAAGGAACGAACGAACTGAGCTCTAAACTAACGCGATCCTATATATCGTGATAGAATAAACTATTTCTTTTAAACTATAATAATAATAATACTGAGCCCTAAACTAGTGCGATCCTATATATCGTGATAGAATAAACTATTTCTTTTAAACTATAATAATAATATCATTACTTTTCTGAACGCGAGCGAAAACTAAAGAAAGCTAATCAGTACGAACTGGTCCATGGGCTAAGTGAGAGCATGCTTTAAGGAGTCGCCTACTTGAAATTTTACTCGCTGCGTAGTCCTCCCAGTAGCCAAAGATTCTAGCTTGGAGTGCGCGATATTTTTTACGCTGGATCCTTTGAAGTTTTCTGGCGTTGACGAGTCGAACTTGCACGGTGCACACAGAGGACTCTCGATGGAGCAGCTGAATCAAGAGGTAGAAAGGTAAATGAACTCTACCACCAGCGCGTCGGTTGAGGGAGTGGTGCCATCCCTCGATATCGTTATTGGTACGGACAGGCTGTCCGTACACGCTCCAGGAACTTGGTGGGAAAACGCTGGTGTTGATCCACTGCTTATCTACATAGTCCACCAACTCATGAAGCACGGGGGTGGTCGCCTGCAACTTTAGCCGCTGGAAACTCGCTGGGATTTCTTGGTGGGGCAGGAAAGGTAGCGCCATGAGCATCTTAACATACCGGTGGATGCCGTTATCATTGCTGTATGCCACAGCCAGACCAAGCTCTTGAACCTATTAAGAAACATAAAATGAACATAAGAAAATCAGAATCTAGACCAGTTGCAGACCTTAGAAATGCTAAATCGGGTGTACAACTCGTGGGTAAAATTATATAGAAAATGATTGGTTCGAGTTAGCGGGAGTTCGAGTTATCGAGGGTTCGAGTTTACCGAGGGTAAAATTACAGTGAAAGTATGACGGAATTCCAAGTCGGTTCTCGTGCTCTCAGCAGCGGGGACCCCGTCACTTGGGTTCGATGCTGCAAGAGAACATGCAACACACAACCAATCCATTCTTCCTCTGATTACTGCCAAACGGTAGGTGGCTTGGTCGATACCAGTCCCGCAGATACGATGCTGCCAAAAGCCGCAATCGTCGCACTGGAGGGCTTGCTGGCGTGGTCGAACTTCATTTCCGCACTCGATACAGGGATAAAGGCTCATTGTATAATTCTTTTGCGTACGCGTAACGATCTCGTGTTTCAGCTAGCTGATTATCTCGGAATGAGGTTGCTATTATTAATTTACCCTCTTTATATATGGTTAACCGGATCAAAATTTACGTGCGACCGCCTGAGGAAACAAGGAACAACTAAACAAGTCGCGATAATTTATTCCGCGTCTGATCCTAAGGGGAATGATGCTAACACGCTTTGTTCGCGTGGTTAACAATATACAACAAAAACCGCTGTAAAAGTTTCAGGTTGTTTTTTATACGAGAAATCAAACTAAGAGAACTTGAATGTATCTTTCTGATATGTGTGAAAAATTCAGTTCTGCTTATAATTACTGGAATCTTTACTGTAGTATGAACGGCTTTAATAATTAATAGCAACGAACAACGAACAACGCTGAAATGAACAGCGATGTTGGAGTCTTTGTTTAACTTCATATTTGCATAGGTTAGCGAGTGAACATTTTACGAGTTTATTCCTTGCGATTTACTTAAGATGTTACCTTTCTTCAAGTTTATACACTCGATAAAATTGCGGGCGACATAATTACAAGAATCTTTAGTGCAGAATGAGCACCTTAGTCTTTACTGTAGAATGAGCGGCTTAGATCATAGCAACGAACAACGAACAACACTGTAATGAACAGCGATGTTGGAGTATTTGAATAGGTTAGCGAGTGAACATTTTACGAGTTTATTCCTTGCGATTTACTTAAGTTTTTACTTTTCTTTAAGTTTATACACTCGATAAAAATTGCGGGCGACATGACTATGTATTTCGGGCGACATGACTATTTATTTCGGGCGACATAACTCTGGTTTCGGGCGATATGACTTCGGGCGAGATGACTTTCGGGCGACTTGACCGGTTACCACAGTATGTGGTCCTTGGTCCGCGTGTAAAAGTCATTAACTTGAATATCTTACCCGAATCTTCATGTAACGAGCTGAAATACTCCCTGAAGATAGCTTTTATGTTCCTGTCGATAATCCTGAAATTTCGAGTTCCAGACATAAATATTTTGCTTGGAATTCGCAAAAAGGTGACCGTTTTCGATGGTCCTTGGTCCGCGAATCTGGTTCTTGGTCCGCGTCTCAGGTAAGCAGCACGATAAAAACGTAAAAATGTTATAGTTTCCACACAAAAACGTGATTTTCACAGTATTTCTTGTATTTTTTTCTTTTCTTGATGCAATTAAGTTAAAGTTTTTTTCGGAAGATGTTGTGAGCATAAAATAATCTGCTTTTCTTTCAAAGACTTCAGGCAACAGTCTCCTCGAGTCTCCCACATGAGTGTCGACGAGCAGTTTTTAGCGCAGTCCAAAATAATTAACAAAAACTCTGTATGTACTCGAGGTATTAAAAAAGAGAACGTGTAGACATGTATAGGGACGACTTTCAAAACATTCTTCGAAAACAAAGGCCGTCACTTTTTACTTTGGGAAGTTTTATTCAACCAAGGTCATAGGACGCGAACCAAGGACCCCTAAGCGAAATTTGGTGATATTTTTCAAGAGTCGCTAAAACAAAAAATTCAGAGTCTACAGTAATATGCTTCCAACAGCAGAAATAAGTTGATCTAAAAACCTGTTCTACAAAAAGGCAAGTCTTCCCATTGCGTTTTAGTTATTTGCAGGCTAAGTAAACATGACCACGTAATTTACGGTGCCGCAAAAATCCAAACTTCAAGAAAGACAGATTAACCTACCTGTCAACAAACTTTAATTTCGTGTCTTCACCCGCAGCAAGAAGGCTGAAGCTTCGTCATAGGAAAGAATGCTAATCAGTAAATCACGATAATCATCTTTCATTATTCAACGTTTTTTTTTTCTTGACGAAATATTTTATCATTTACCGAAAAAAAAGCGGACCAAGGGCATCGGGGACTGGCGCGGACCAAGGGCCACACACTGTATAGCTAAAGTTTTGCTTCTTTGATTTTAATCAATTTCTATAATTTTAAACTTAAATTAATGTGACTGTGCAGCATTGGTTATGAATGCTTAAGCTTCTTTTAATATTATTAATGATTTGAGCCTGTGAACACTGTGATAATCTAATCTTTTTTATGGATTATTTTGGCCAATTGATTGAAATAAAAAAGATTTCCAAAGAGCAATCTCAACTTCTGTTTGTAACATAGAAAGAGGAGTAGGTGGGTAGAAAGGAAGGCAGGTTTGAAAGAACCTCAAATCTAAAACTTTTAAATCTTGCTTGATTTAAATTAAGAATAAATTTTGCATTCTTTTCAGCTGGGAGGATTATTTTTGAACTGTTTGCTGACATCTGTCCCAAGACATCTGACAACTTTAGAGCATTGTGCACAGGTGGGGAAGGACGTATTAATGTAGATACATGTGCTACTACTACCACTACCAACTACTTTATTAATATTAATAATAATAATAATGATAATAACAATAATATCATTTTTCATACATGGTAACCACATCAGTTACATATTATATGTAAATGTTAGTGTTTTAGAGTTGATGCATGGTTGGCTGTACTCACTTGTAAGTGGGATGGGGTCATAATATTAAATTCATGGCCACTTCCCTTTTTTGTTTACTTTACTAGTGCATACAGACATACACATATAAAATGAAATGACGAAATTCAAATTGATCATCAACTAAAAAATGTCCCGGAATCCATAAACAAGCGCCTCTCAGAAATTTCTTCCGACAAGGAATCCTTTGAAAAAGCTAAAGGTACTTACCAAGATGCCCTCAACAAGCGGCTACAATTACAATCTCACCTACAGAAAACCTGCCCCAGACACCAAACACCGCAAGAATAGGCCCAGAAACATCACCTGGTTCAATCCTCCGTACAGCCAAAATGTCAAAACCAAAGTTGGAAAGTGCTTCCTCACCTTAATCGACAAACACTTTCCCAAATCAAATCCTCTGCACAAAATTCTCAACCGGAACACTCTCAAACTTAGCTATAGCTGTATGAACAACGTAAAAGCCATTATCTCAAACCACAATAAAGCCGTCATTAGCAGGTCATCAAACTTACCAGTTCAAACTATCAACACTTGCAACTGCCGCGACAAAAGGTCCTGCCCTATGGACGGAAATTGCAACGAGCGGAATATCATATACTAAGCAGAAGTCACGACATCGTACTCGAAGCAAACTTACATTGGTCTTTGTGACACATCATTCAAATCGCGTTACAGAAACCACACTTGCTCCTTTAGAAATGAACGTTATAGAAATTCCACTGAGCTAAGCAAGTATGGGGCTTGAAAGACAAGAAAACTGACTACCAAATTATATGGCGGAGTATTAGACATGCAAGATCCTATTCAAATGTAACAAAGAAGTGTAATTTATGTCTGTCGGAGAAGTACTATATAATTTGTAGACCGAATATGGCGACCCTGAACAACAGAAATGAACTCGTATCAAGTTGCAGACATTCCAAGAAATTTCTTCTAAATAACGTGATTATTTAAGCCCATAAGACGTATTTTATTTTTTTATTATTATTTTTTATTTATTTTTTTTTTTTTTCTTTTTCAGCGGTTTACTGAAAATTGTTTATCCACTGCTATGCAACCCAGCCTATTATGAATCGCTACCGTTTTTTTCAAAATCACTATAAAACACCATGTATTGTTTCTTTTTGGCAGTTGCCTGATGATTGCTTCTCATGAAGCATGAAACTCTGAGTAGCAAGTAAATGTTTTTGACCTAGTTCAAGTCTACGTATCTACATACACATATACATACATCTTATTTGTATTTTGCAATTGAAGTACAATATTATTGTGGGTAGCTGTGCTAATCTAGGGGGTCATGTTTTTGGGAAACAAATAACAACAACAACAACAACAACTTTATTGTTTGTACAAGAATACAAAAGTTGGATGGTTTGCCCTGCAAATAGCTGGAAAGCTACTTGTGGCGGGGCAAGACAAGTACATGTATAACACAAATTATCTAATAAAAACAAAAACCTTAACTATTAGAAAGCCTTGCAGATTGCACTAAAAATGAATAAAACACAGAAGTTAAGTGATCTAATTAACACAGCGCTTACTGACGTACAATGCACAGACTCTTAAATGATAACACAGAAAAAAAGAAAAGCAGAGATTAAAACCTTTAGCAAGTGTATTCTAAAACTAAAAGTAATAACAGTGTTCCAGATAAGAGATGGGTCTTGGGTCAATGACCAGACAAAGAAGGCTTCCTGACCCGACAGATGACATATAAGTTTTAAGTTAAATATGGCAAAAAAAATAAGTACATGGTCTTGGTGACCCCTCAGATGGTCTACATGACCCCCCTGTTGAAATAATTAACTTGAACACTGAATAAGAGGCCCAAAAAAATGCCAGAATTCACATAATGATAAGAGACTACTGATAAACTAATGCAATAGTGCATAGTGCTATGAAATTGCTGAACTTTTAAGGAAATTAATGGCTATTTTTTGAGTGATCAACTTGACATTTCATGGAAACTTTAAACAAGATTTTTGGCATTAATTTTGAACCTGTTTTTTAGGAGAAAAAGGTTTAAGCAGGACAGGAAGGTTCTTCACTATAAAGGATCAGGGTTCCATCGAGTTATCAAGGATTTTATGATTAATCGAGGAGACTTTACTAAAGGTATAAGATATTTTTATTTTTATATCAAAATGGTAAAGGAAGAGGCGCACTTAAGCTAAAGGCTCAAATGGCGGGAGCTTTTCCTGGTTTCCTTAGTTTTACGTTACATGTACTTTAAAATCCAACAAATACATATATCATCGAGGAAATCCACTTAATTATTCACCGTTTTTCACCTAGACCATAATGCACCTTGTCTACCCCGTAAATCTTGCAGAACCATTGTCTTCAATTTCTCTTTAGGCTACTGTAATATCCAGGAAAACCTGGAAACAAAATGCAAAATTTTCGGGGGTAAACAAGGTGCATAAATAAATTATGGTCTTTGAAAACGGTGAATATAGTAACCTAAATTGCATAAATATTTTCTAGAAGTCATGAAAACAGTGTTTACACCGCAAGAAAACTTAAGTGGACTAATCCTTAACAAAAAAATTGGGCTGATCTGTTTTTAAGTTTGCTGGAGTTCTTCATTCAAAGGTCATTTTGTCCAACTCTGGGTGAGTGTACCTTCACTCTCCTAAAGCTTGCACAAAATCACCTGTAGGCAGTTTTGATACTGCACCTTAAATTGTCTTATAAAAAATTCAGCATTAAACGGGCCTTAAAGCAAAGTATGTGATTTCTCTGGAGTAAACTGCACAGAACACTTACAGTGTAGGGTTGGTTATTAAAACAAAGCCTTTTTAATAGAATTATATTTAATAAAATTTCTGGGCCCCAAAAATAGATGTTAAATGATTTTCCAGTCTGGCCTATAAGTCTTTTGGATGCTGTTGACAGCAAACAATGTTTATAGATATGTACACACAGTAAGGATGGTAAAATTGAAAAAATGACTTACAATGTGAAAGTTCTGTCAAACACCAACTAAACTGTGTTTTAATAACCAGCCTTGAGTTTCAATCTCTAGTTTTACTATTGCAAAATTAATGTACTTTGAGAATTTCAAAATCTACATGTTCCTTAAAAGGTGGCATGTTTTGAGTCGTTTTTGTGTCCAGATTATGCAAAAGTTTTACTAAATTATGGGTTAGTTAATGTGTAATTATCTTTTGTGTGAACAAAAGAGCTACATGTACATGTACGTAAATGGACTTAACATTTCTTATCTCTTCTTAATATTATTTGTGTTAGCCCTTTGTGAGTTTATACACAGAAAGCTTTGTAAATATGCTGTGTTATTAGTACTGACCAAGACGAGTGTGAGTACATGTAGATCAAAATGGCTGGAAATTACTTCTTAGAGTTCTCAATGTTTTCATGAAACAATGGAAAGTTTGTGATTAGCAAGATCTTTAACCTACGTATACTAGCTGGTGGTTTTGTTTGTTGTGTTTGAGAGACATTTTCATTTTACAAACCACAAACAAAAACATCCACCCCCCCCCCTCCCTCTGCACACAGCAAACAAACCGCCACCAGCTGCGGCACAGGCTACAAGTTCTTGGAAACTCAGTGTTTTGTTGCATGTTCTCCTTGGTTTTAATGTATATTCTTTTCTTTTTTAAATGAAATGAAACAAGGATGAAAATGATTTTCTATACAGCCATACAAAGAATTCTAATTATTTAATCAACATTTTACATTGTACCCTCATGATGACTGAAATGCAGCATTGTAATAGCATTGGTATTGTTTATTTTTTTAAATATAAATTTCTGTGTCTTAGTTACAATAAAATTAATTGTGTCACTGGTTTACTTTTTTATATGGTACATGGTATTTTACCCCGCGAGAAGCTCTCCCAGTTGATGTCTGAACTAGGCTCAGGAGGGAGGGGTGAGGCATTCAGGGGTACCCAACGACTGTTTTCTGTAAAATATCTGATCGGAGGAGTAAAAATTGCCTAGAATTTTCTATAGCTTGAGGAAGGCTAAAAATTTCTAAATGACAGTTCCATTCATGTACAATTTTCGTAACATATCTAATAAATTCTCTACAATTGTCTAAAGTTTAATTTTTCGCATTTCAGTACCCAAGTTTGCCTGTTTTTCGTAGAAAAAGGAAACCTAAAATTTTCGAATTCAACATGCGATGGAGGGAGGAATCAGAAAAATTCTTACTTTCGTAAAACTTAAAATTGCGTCGTTGGGTGCCCCTGAGGCATTGGTCAGAGCACTCGTCCTCCATCAATGTGGCCTGGGTTCCGGTCTTGGTATGTAAGCCATACATGCGTTAGAGCTCGTTAATTTCACAAACGCACCAATGAACGCGTTAAATTAATGAAAATAGCCCCTCTCGAGGATTAAGTTGGCCCGCGCGCGGAGCTCTCTTTCCTTCGCGCGTCACTTTTCTCGCGGGTGGTGAGGAAAATGTGAGACTACTCGTAGGCAGATTGTTACAGCAATTTTCTTTCCTAATTTTTTTTACTGCACAAAAAAAGTATTGTTATGCCGAGTTTTCCCTGATATGAAAGCAGCTAAGTGACGTAGGAGTGAACAAATGGCTGCATTGTTGTGTCAGATATTTTACGTGTTCATGGAGTGCTTTCTACAAACTCAAAACAAAATTCAAGCGAGGACACCTCAGACTCTAATTCGTACAAAACAACTAAAACAAAATCCAGTGACGATAACCCACTCGCCTAAAAAAAACTCAAAACAAGATTAAAGCAAAGAAAAAACGGCAGCTGATCTAACCTACGTACAGAATGCGATGAGTTAAGCGACCTGTAGGGCGGCAGGTTGAGCGTAGTAGAACGGTGAGCAACCTTGTTCCTAGGTTCTCTCTGAGAGAACCCTGGGAACGAGGTTGGAACGGTGAGTTGAGCGGCCAACTGCTGGCACCGGTATGGCACTCTCTCCTGGATCCGCAGAGGCTCCCACTGGGAATCCCTATAAAAATAGCAATAATCGAAAAAAATAGAAAGCGCGCGGGGGACACAAAGACACAAAGATGCCTCTGGGGAGGAGAGAGGGTATGGTAGGTTATTTGTCTTGTAGCAGTGTGGAGGGCTAGGGGGGTGGGGTGGGGGGTACTCAACAACTGTTTATACGGGGAGGCTCCACTGGCCCTGAGGTCCAACCCCTTACCCTTTTCGAGGATATACCTCTTTTGCACGAAAAGGGTACCCCTTTCGAATACCCTCATTGCAATTGACAAATGGTACCCCTTTCACATACCTTGTTTACGACTTTGTATCCTTTTTGATTGCACTGTTTTTTTAAATAGGAATCAATCACAAAACAGAACGTTTTCTCGACTTAATAAAGCCATAAAATTCATCTGTTAGCCATTTTGGGCTCTTTCACAGACCCAAATTCTATCCACTGAATACGTCACTATCCAGTGGATAGGTATTAAGGAAAACAATTGCGTTATACTCTGGATAGAGATGTATCTAGTGGAAAGCACTCTCCAGCCAGTTTTGAACAACTGGGGCCAGGGGCCTGTTTCTCGAGAGTCCTGGTAACTTTTCCAGCCCGGAGAGCTGTTTTATGTTTGCCCTGTGTACATTCAAGATCAAAGTTACAATGAAACTATCAGTTAACGAAGCATGGACTGACTGGTTTGTGAGCTAGGAACTGTGTAGCCTGTGCCAGGCTCTCAGATAGTATAGTGGGGACGTATTAAACGAGCAGAGCGAAAATAAGAGATGGAGATCAGATTGGAATATTTGTTTGTGGATATTTGGCCAGAAAGGTTTGAAGTCAGAAACCCTGTGGAATCGGCAGCTGATATTAAAATATGAATTGTGAAAGCGGGAGCCATGGGGTAAGGAAAATGACAAAGGGAAGAAAGAGTAATTGGAAATTAAAGGAGAGAGAAGTGTGTCACAATCCTGTGAATTAACAAAAGGATGGTTATCTTATTTAATTGAATGAGTACCGCGACGCTTAGTAAATTTTTCTTGCCTCAGATGCGGTGCTTATTCGAGGGTAGGTTATATTTGAAATAAGGATGGATAAAAGAATTGTTTGGATTTTAAGATACCGGTATTATTATTTTCAGTAACTAACAGAAACGTTTTTTTTATTTTATTGCATTGGGCCGTGCCGCTTTATTGAGTGCGGCGCTTATTTGTGTGAATAGGTGACCTTTTAAGTTATCATAGATATGGTGATTGTATCCATCTCTTCGGAGAACAGATTTGAGTGCAGCCCCTGGTAAAGACAGCCTAGGAAATGTCTTTGAAAATGATGCAAAAGACATCGTGCCTAGACTCAGCCCCGATCAAAATGACACAGCTGTTATAACAGGTGGGTTAAGTTTTAAACAAAACCGTTATTTATCCTGTAATCTTGGACAAAAATGTCAAGAAAAATGGACGTTGCTATGTCTAGTTTCAAGATAAAGTTCTTGAAAGCACTTCACATGATATGGAACCCACTCTTTTCGAGTGAATATGAGTTACGTAATTTGTACTTAGACTTCAGTGGGTTTAACAAAAGGCTACATTCGTGTAAATGGAGATATTATTTTTATTTTTTAACTCTTAATTTGTGTTAGGCATTTTTGAATTTAATAGAAAGCTTTGTAAATTAAATATGCTGCGTTATTAATGCTGACCAAGCGCGAGTACGTCAAGACGGCTGGAAGCTGTACTTGTTAGGGTTGTTACTGTTTTAATGAAACCGATATATTACAATGTTTGTGATCTACAATTTCTCTAGACCATGTAGACTTTATTGGTGTGTTTGAGAGACATCTCTCACTTTTCAAGCCACAAACGATAACATCACCCTGCGCACAGCAAACAACCCCCCTCCCCCAGGGGAAGGGTAGTTCCTTTTAAGAGGCTGATGGGGATGTACCGCTGGATGGGGTCGCATTTTCACGACTGGATTGACTATAAGCGGGTCACACATTTTCTGATTTTTGGGTAATAAAAGTCTTCACATTTACGGTTAGCAAACGTACCAGAATGTTTGTACTGTAGGTAAAAAGTAAAGCGTTTTTCATTCAATTTAAAAAATAATTGTCAATTCATTTTGTGATGACCTATTTGAAGGACTGATAAGGTAGATACATAAATAGAAAGTGACTAAGTTGAGATCACGAAAACTACATATTTGCCTAAAAGTAAGATAGGGTCTATAATTGGGTTCTGCAAAAATTAACCTAAGTACCCTCCTCCCCCCTCCCCCCCCCCCCCCCCCCACAGTAAACAAACCGCCAGCTGCGGCGCAGGGTACAAGTTCTTGAAGACTCAGGGCCAGTTACAGAGGCCAGTTATTTAAACGTAGTTTTAATAGCCAGTGCTTAACAAAACCACGGTCTACGCCGTTTTCAGTTTGCCAAACGCTTTTATGTAAAAACACTATTTTTGGTGGAAAGTTTCATGGAAGCACAAAGCGTTGACTCGAAAAGTAGTTATCTACTCCATGAAAAGAGCCCACAAAGAACGAGATCTTGGGGTCCAAGAAGATTTCATAAACCACGGTCTCAGTTCAATAATAAAATGCAATCATCCCTTGACTGGTTTGGGACTTTGACTAAACCAGAAGCGCATGCAAGTGAAAAGAAAACAAACGAAAAAAAGCCATTAAAAAGGCAGATGAAAAGCTATACAACTGGTGCTAAAAGGTATTGAATGGCCCGATCATTTGGGCATGAAAAGAAAAATGAGGGAATTGCTAGTCAACCTACCTAAACGAAAAGAAAATTTGTTATGCATCGGGTCAAAATTTTCCTTAGTTCAAGTTTATTTTCCTTTTACCGGGGAATTTTTCTTACCGAACGAAAAATATACTGAGTCGTTATACTCAAATATTGGTCGAATTCTCTCGTCTTATGGCGGGCAGCTCTGAGTGCTTTATTAGTAAGGGAGTCTAGTTTGTTAACTTCCGGCTTCACAAGAATTGTTTATAAGCTGATCGTACCCTGACCAGGCTCTACTGTGGAGAAAAGTAGGAAAATAGGGAGTGGAACAGCATAAAAAGATCACGTGGACCCTTTTCCCTAGACCCCAGTCTATAGATACCGCTTAACTCGCTTGGCTCGCCGATTTTTTTTTTTCGCTTTTGAGTTTTCCCCCAACTGCGGAGCCCGGTCCCGGGCTAAACTGATCGCTGTGTAGAATTTTGTTTTTTCTACATGGTTTTGCACCGATATCATAGTTTGTACTTCAAAAACCCTCTCCACCTTTCCCTCCCCAGCCTGACTCATGACGTTTCTATTACTAATAAAAATAAACAGACGTCATGCCCGTCATGTCAGGTCTGTAAAATTCCTGCACGTATTATTCAGTTATACAAGGATATACATTACTTTCAATTCGACTTCCCCTGCTCCTTACTTTTCATTTACTGTCTCGCTGTCCGTTTGTGTTCCTTCAAGTGAAACTGACAAAGGTAAGTACATATTATTGATTTTTTAAAGTTAATAGTGAGTGTTCAGGGCACCCAACGTCAATTTTCGGAAAATATCTGTCGGGAAGACGATTTGAGATCTAGAATTTGCGGACCATTTGTTGTAAAATTTCTTGCTTGCCTGCCTCTCCTAGGATTTTCGAACATCTAACAAAATGGTGTAATTGCCTATTTTTAACGGATTTTTACCCTAAAACGGTCACCTAGAATTTTCGGGAACCCTTTCTTCTGGCTGAAATTTTCGAAAAGGTAAGTTTTGATCCCTATAATTTTCGGATCACTAGACTTTCAGCTAGGAAATCCGAACAGATGAAGAATTTTGAGGGGATAAAAATATGCCCTATATCTACCGTTAAAATACTAAAATACGTTTAACAATGCTATGTTTAAGTGGTTTTGAACTATATTCTCGTTGGGTGCCCCTGCGTGTTGTTTCTATTGTTCATCAAAATTTATATTTATACCTTTCTACGTGTTCAAAATACACAACTAAACTGTTATTCCGGGAATTGTCAGCAAAACTATTTTCTGCGTTGGTTATAAGCTAATGTTGTTGTGTGACATGCATAAGGGCTTTTAGTTAACCTGTCTCAGGTTGTCGAAACCAGGGCGATGATTTGGCGTAGCTATATATGTACCAAAGGATGGTTCACATCAAGATATCTAAGTCTTTTTAAAAACAAAACGACGTGTGATGAATATTAGTTGTCCCTGCATGCCTAGACCATTGCTGATGAAAATTTCTAAACCTGAAATATTGTAGCTAGAACAGCACTTCTCCACTGCATACCATTATACACCCCCGGGGGGCACTTGGGTATTTTTTGGGTGGGTATGTGCCGCCCGGGACTCCAAATTGGCACCCCTCTCTAAAAAAAATTTCCGCTAAAATTGATACCCCGTTCTAGAATTCGCCCTAAAACTGATACCCCATTCTAGAAATGGGCCAATTTTTTATACTCCGTTCTAGGGTGCAAAGAGTACAATAGTTTTCTTGTTAACGCATTGAACCGTATTTTTAAAAGCAATCTGTCCTTGAATAATTTCAAATGGCTGCCTACAAAACTGGAGCTTTCGTGCATTCGAAATATTATACCCCCTTCTAGAAAACGCCTCTGAAATGGATACCCCATTCTAAATCAGGAGCTTCAAAATCACGACCCCGTGTGGGGCACATACCCAAGATAGGTAATGTATGGAAGTACCCCCCCCCCTCCCCGGGTATACCGGACCACGGGACTCACGAGTCAAATGACATAGACTATTTCTGTTGTTTTGTATTCAGTTGACTCAATTCGATGCTACTTTGACCCGTCCATAAGTAATTTGTGTTAAAGCCCTATGCAGACATCAGTCCCAAATCTACTCACGTCACGGGCCGGCTGGTGATCTCCTACTGTACCCTCCCGGAAAAAGTTTACTTGAGAAGCGAAGATGTTGAATATTAATACCATGAAAATGGGTTTTGTCGACCGTGTTCATGTACAATGTACAATTATTTTTCTTGAAGTGGCATACAAGAAGGCGAGAAGAAGAAGAAAAAAAGACATACGCTACTAAAATCTCGATTTAACGACATGTATTTTATTTGCCACACATCGTATGTCGAAGGATAACTTTGTGTTTAAGCAATGTTCCATAGAAAACAATAACCAACAGTGTCTTGAAAAATAATCTGTTTAGTCTTGACTAGTAATAGCAAGGACCCTGATCCTTGCACGGGGGTTGCAGAATTCCCATGCTTTAAGCACGTGATTTTTCACACGGGATACAGCTAGTAATGTTTCTTTAAACTAAACCAGCCCCTTTGGGTTCTTTGATTAAAAAGTAGCAATTAATGTGTCGTCTATCAAGTATTGCTCCTGTAGCTGTTTGTTATTCCAAATGTACAAATACTTCAATGAATTAGTTTCAAGAGATGACGTCATTAGTGCAGTATCGTAAATGATCCCCTACCACAAATGATCCTAAGACTGCAAATGATCCCCAAAATGGACTGGAAATGATCTTGGACCGCAAATAATTCCCATTGTCGACGGCAAGTGATCCCTTGAAAAGTAGAGGAATGGAATGGATTTCAGGCATGGATGGTGAATGTCCTGAGAACTTTACAGCGGTTACCACTAACATGCGCCCTTGAAGGGATTTTTCTCTCTGTTGAAACCTGAGTTTTCGTGGATGTCAATCAACTGTTTCCATGGTTTTCTCACGCGCTCTGACGAGAAGGTTCCCTCATCATCGCCGAATGAACTTACAAGAATAATTTCGAATGACGACGGCGTTTTTAATTATTTCATTAAGATGAAGGATTACATTCATTTGTTAAAACAACGAGGTCTCTGCGAGATGAGTGAAATAGCCGAAACACACTCTACAGTTTACGTAAAGGTTCTCAGTTTGTTTATTTATTTGATTGTATGAAAACACGGGAGCTGTGGACGACAAATTGCAAAGGATTGAGTATAAATTCAAAGAAACGAAAGACATCACACTGACAAGGGGGAAAGTTTCCTCTGAATACAGGCTGTTTTCGAAAATAAATTTTGTAACCTGCAGATCAACTTGTCATTCTTCATGTTATCGAATAGAATCCAGAACTAGCAAGATCAGGAAGGGACGTCAAGAATGTGCGCTTCGTGCTCATAAGACTCTTACGCCACGCTTTACCAATTTCTTTACTGATTTTGAGAAAAAAACCGACTATTTTGCAGTCTAGAAACTTATCTTTCATTTTAACGACTAGGAATAGAGTTTTTAAGTGATGATGTCAGAAAAATTAAATTTCTGAAATTATGGGATTTGTCACTAGATTCTGAAAGAACGTCTAAATCATCATGTGCCTAAATCATACCGTCCAAAAGGACAGCCGAGGAGTACTAGGAACGAGTTTCCGATTCGGGCCATCCAATATGGCAGCTCAAGCATGGTGGAAACTGACAGCCAAAGGAGCGGTCTCATTTTTTGTACTTTGAGCACTGAAAAATCAGCCTCCCAGGGGGCATTTTGAAAGTGCCATAAAACCCCACTAGTAAATTGTGCTCCCAAATGAGTTTGACCATGAACTCTACTATAATAGAGCTTTCAGTTCATGCATGTAACTTTGTCGTCGAGGTATTACACAGAGAAGAGCCTGGGGCTAGAGTTTGGCCAAAATTGATGTTAAAATTACACCCCAAAATAGCCATTTGTCAAACTTTCATTATATTCACCTGCCTTCTTGCATTAGATAATTTTACGAATTTGGCACTTTATTCCTTTGGAGGGGTAAACGACCAGTGCGGTGCCACGTCATGGGCTGTGCAAGATCCAACAGGAATGCTTGCTTTGTTGTCTTGTCTTTGTTGCCATGGTGACTCTGATTGTAATAAAACTCAGATCATAAATTTTCATCTTTATATAATACAGTTGTGGCAACCTTCTTCCCATATCTTTACTCATGCCGACGCAGTTAACAATTAAACTTGGGAGGTATCCCCCATGAAAAATCCAGCCGAGCCACCTTAAGTTGTCCTGTCTGGCTGGGTGGTATTAGTGAATCAAAGAGTACCGTCCAGCAGGACATATAAAAATAAAAGCAGCATTTGTTTGCCTTTACATTAATGTTACATTGCAATGTAGACCTTGCTTTCTATGGGTTCCCATAAGCCCTGAATAGGCAAATATGAGTGATTGTATTTCCAAAATTTGCCTTGTCCTCTTGAACCATTCCTTAGAGAGTAGCACTGCCCAGCAGAACATTTGAAAGTACAAAGGCAATTGTTTCTTTTTACATCAGGTTTGGCCATTTATAATTTATTGTTACATTGCGATGCAGTCGTTGTTTCTAGAGGTTTCTAAAACCCCAGGCTAACCGAACAGGGGTGATATGAAATATCACTCCTGTTCAGTTATTCTTAAAAAATGGTCCTGTCCTTTTGAATAGTTTAAGCTAAGAAAATAGTACCACCCAGTGGGTTATCTGACAGTACAGCAGCATTTGTCTGCATGTACAAAACATTAAGCAGGGCTGCAGTTAGCAAGACACAAGGCAAGGCACTTTTCTCACCTACATACTTTTAACCCCAAATTTAAATGTTTGAATGGGAAGTAATGAAAAACTGCTGAAAATCCGTGTTTCAAGCCGTGTAGATTTCAGGAAAAAGACACCCTTTTCAGGGGCTTGCATCTTTGGAAACTGCAGATCTTGCCTCGTCTTATTTAAAAATCAGGAAATTTTATTTTTTGCTAATGCTACCTCACAATGATCAATATTGGTGCTCAGTGGTCTTTTATATCCCTTTGGGCAGAGTTATCTAAGGGAAAAGTGTATTGCTCAGACAGTACTGAGAACTTGTTTAAAGTTATTAAAAAAAGTTCATTAAAATATCCCTTATCTATTTACTGTAACAGTTTGATCTTTTTTGTGACAACAACAACAACTATTCTCAACCCCCCTCTCCATACTGAAATCCAAAAATATAAATTGATATATATGTTGTGGCTTAATTTTATCCTTGGTCTAAATTTTATTTTCTTTTGTTTTAAACTCATTATTTAATATCATACATCACCATACCCAAAAACCTACCTACCTTGGTAGCATGGAAAATTGCCTGTCAAAGAAAGCAGAGATGCCAACCTGTAGATGTAGATCCTGGAGACTCTCTCTGTTTCACTTCCCCCTCCCCTTGACTTTCAACAGCCCCACTACCCCCACCACCCCCCCACCCTGCCCCCAAATTGATCCAGCTGCCTTAGGGGAATTATGTGAAGTCTGGAGTGAAGTTGTCGCACTTTCGTCCTTAACCATAGCGATTTAGGAAGGAAGATGGCTGGTTTGCATCACAAGGTTTTTGCATCCCACGTATTTCTATAATTTGGGGGGACCCGTGTATTTCCATTTGTTTTCCCAAGTATTATATTTTTTTGGTGGGCTATTCTAAAGAGGGGTGGCTACCCACTCAATCCACCCCTCCTGGATACACAAAAACTCTTACACATGTGCCACCAATTATTGTTGATGAGTGGAGAAAATAAAGCTTGAAAACAACTCCAAACTCATTGTGCTCCTTAATAATAATATTGAGTAACACAAAAGAAAATTAATTTTTTATCTCAGGTAATTTTTGTTTTCCCTTTGTTTCAACATTATGAGCATATATTAACATACCCAAAAACAAAAGAAAAACAAAAATTACCTGAGATAAAAATTAACTTTCAAAACATTTTTCAAATGAGATAAACCATGAAAAATTAAACACAAGCTTGCTGAGCAAATTTAATTAGGATGTCCTGATGGGTGGTACTATTTTCTTAGCTTATACCATTCAAAAGGACAAGACCATTTTCAAGAATAAAAATCACTCCTGTTCAGTTATCCTTGGATTTCACATGTCAAACCAGAAAAAGGGTTTTCACTTCCCCATCACTATTATACCTGAGTACTCCCTCCAAAGTGCCCCCCAGGTGATTCGAAGTTAACTTAGAAAGTATTGTAAAATTTTGTAATTTTTTTAGCCATTTCTTAATTATTCTTAAATTTTGCATTGTAGTATGTTTATTTTACATTTTATGTAGGGAGCATCCTCGATAGGGATAACCTCTGACATTTCCTTTTGTGTATCCTTAAATAATAAATATTTGATTTTGAAATTACAACAACAAGGATGAATAAAACTATCTTTGTTCAGCTGTCCCCAGCTGGTAGGAAAAAACCTTCCGAAAGCAAGGTATGTATGACAATGTAACAATAACAAGCTGCAATATGTCATCATGTAGTAATACATGCAACCAACTGCTGACATGGTTTAGCATGTCCTGCTAAGGGGTACTATTTCCTTAGATAATACAGGCCAAAAGGACAAGGCATTTTTTATGAAAAAAAAGCATTCCTGTTTAGTTACCCTGGCCTCTTAGAAACCTAAAGAATCACCGTTTAACAATTAAAAAAAACCCAGATATGATATACCACCTAACAAATGTTGCTAAAACTCAGGATGTCCCGTTGGACGGTAACTATTTTCTTCGGTAATACCGGCCAAAAGGACAAGGCCACCTTTATGAATAAAAATATTACTATAGAGTTATCCTAAGCTTGTAGAAAGCTACAGAAATCAAGTTCTACAACACAGTTTAACAAAGAAAGCTAGAGGTGGCCAGCAAATGTTGCCATACAAATTGATAAGACATTTATAAAAGGATTGCTCACTATACAGGACCAAGAACTCTTCAAAAGTCACAACAAACGCAAACTTGGTCAACAATACTGTAAAATCACGCTTCTCTGGCGATAAAACGGCTCCTTTGGCTGTCAGTTTCCACCACGCTTGAGCCGCCATATTGGATGGCCCGAATCGGAAACTCGTTCCTAGTACTCCTCGGCTGTCCTTTTGGACGGTTCATGATTTAGGCACAACCAGTTCAACCGAGGCCTACTTGCCAAAAATTAGAATTTCGACTTGGGTCGACCCAAAACAAATTTAAAGGGGTTTGTATGCAGTTTTCAGAGCCCAACTGGACTAATATCTCAGAGACAAACTGCCACCAAATGCTAATTTTTGGCAAGTAGGCCTATTGGATGTTGTTCTTTCAGACTATCCTGAAAAATCCCATAATTTCATGCGAGTCTGTCCCAAACAGGGTCTATAAGCTTCCATAATTTCATGCAACTGTCCTAAACAGGGTATATACTAGAAATACGTGTATCGCAGAACCTTGCGAAGTTTGGGGGGCGGGAACCCATAAGGGGTGGGAGAACAGGAGAGAAATGAAGTAAATGAAGGGGGGGGTCTAATCAGAAGCTGAGATCTACTTAATCTCCTGTGGATTAAATTTGAACCCAGTGCTCTGGCTTTAAAAAGGATCTTCTGAGATTTAAATGGGGTTGCTGTTGTTAGTGAATGCTACATAGGTTTATCCCGTGTTCATCCCATCTGACCCTCCTACATGTGTAATTATGGTCAAAAGGAAATGGGGGTGATAGCAGATAACTGCCGGCTAATATGCAGTTGCATTTGCTTAATAAAAACTCACCCTTAAGTGTAATTTAGTTATCTGTGAAATGTGTCAGTACTAGTGAGTGGATGGCAATGGTAGGAGATAATGCTGCAGTGAAAACAACAACTAAATGCTGGTAATTGGAGAAAAAATTTATTGTTGGGTGAAATACAGCTGTAAAAGTGTTTGCACTTGTTTTGGTACATAATCACAATTCACAACTATTGTTTGTGACAGTAAAGTGTAAACATAATCACTGAAATAGAAAATTACAAGTCGCAATGTTATTAAAAATGCAGTTCATGAGAATCATAAAGTGATCATGACTTATGATCATTGAATGTGCAGGGCATTCATCGTAAAGCACTGAATTCATGTAAAAAGTATCAATTTTTTAATCACGTAGGCAAGTGTTCATGGTAATTTCGTGTACATGCATAAAAAAACAAATATCTATGCAAGAGTGAATTGGTTTGAAATGTCCACAAACAAGTCATGTTGAAGGTGATCAGTTTCTCCACTGGTCTCCATTCTAAACATGCATGAGCTTGTTGAGACAGTGCCATAGATTTTCAGGACTTTTAATTTCCCAGACTGAGACGAGTCGAATGAACACTTTCCCTGTATTACATGCATTTATCGTGAATTTAAAGCGAAGTGCCGGATGGATTGATCTATATCTGCTTATATGTCGTTTAATTTCTTGAAACAATCTTCTTCTGCCAATGGAACAAATGTTTTATTTCTGTGAATATGTCACCTCTCTCTTACTTCTTTGAAAGAGTGAAATTTTATGAGTGACATCTTAAATTTTCCCTACCAGCGAAAGGAATTAACGTTCCTAGCATGGCAGCCATGTCACACATAAAATATTCTGAGAATATCTGCAATACAGATGGTATTTTCGAATAATAAGAACGAAAATATAGGAGGCCAGCAATGAGAATTTTTTGTTATATTTGTCTTAACAGACACAGCTGTGTTTATGTATAAGGCTGCTATACATATAATTTTGTTCAGTAAGCGGATTTTGTTTACAAATGTAACGCTTCCCTACATGTCACACATTATCGGTGTTGTTCTAAACTGTTCATTGTAAAGTAAAGCTTACTGTAAAACGGTGAAAAGGTTGATCGGCTGTCCTCAGTCCGTTGGAAAGATACTCCTCATGTCGATTTTACAGATGGTGTAATTCTTGCTGCCTATCGTTGCATCGAAGAAGATAAATTTGACTGTAAACTTGCCTCTCGATCCTCGTCGGTTTTGTTGCGAATTCTATTGACCGCATTTCGCTGAAAAGTCGGCAGCCGGTGTTCCCTCTCTTCGTCGGCCTCGTTTGCAGTGTAATTGTAGTATTTTGTTGTTGCCTCTTTACATCCTCTGGCTCTAGTTGACAGCGTTTGTCTTCACTGTGCCGTTGTTCGGGCTGAATATAAAGTCGACGTTCTCTAAGTTCTCGGTCTTGCGGAGTTTTGTTAGTAAATCTCCAGCGAGAATTTCCAGCCACTTGTTGAATCCTCCGTTGTTGAGTTTGCTGTTCTCTTTTATTTGCCTGAGATATTGGGTGATGATTCACCGACCGAAAACATTGTTATAATTCGCACAGATGTAAAAAAACTCGTCAGCTCCTCATGAATAAAAGCCGGAGCTTTGTCGTCGATGGCAATCGGTTGCCTGGAAACCCATAATGCACTTTGACGTCACTACTCTGGATGACGTCAAGGCGGACACCAACCAAACTCGCGCTGGCCTTGCGATGCTCGTGTGATAAACGTGCGCTTCGCGCGCGAAGGGATTATAAGCCTCGCTTCGCGTGGAATAATTTCGCGGGAGTCTGTCCTAAACAGAGTATATAATTTCACGCGAGTCACAAACAGAGTTTATAATTTTGTGCGAGTCTGTCCTAGTTATAAATGGGATGAAGTTTGTTTGTACCCCAAGTATAGAAAGGCAATGACTATAACGTGAAGTTGCTCTGCAATTGCCGATAAATGGCTTAAAAACATGACGGCCTACATTTTTTCCTTTGTCCTAATTAAACAGGGTAACAAAATTGAGGGCGTTGTCCTAAACACAAGATATATATTTTAGGATTTTTTTTTGTCAGGGTTTCAAACCCTCAGCGGCTCCGACTCTTACCTAGTTTGTCCGCCCGGGAGTGTTAGTAGGTCTTATGGCGGGCAGCCCTGAGTGAACTCAGCTTAAGGTCCTTAAGCTTCAAGGGAGTCTAGTTTGTTAATTGCTACTTGCATGGACATTTCAAAGGATTTTCTGGCTGCAGAAGAATTGTTTCCGAGCGGATCGTCCCCTAAAACCAGGCTCCGCTGTGGGGAAAAAATGGAGTGCTTGGACCCTTTGCCCTCCCAGGACTATACCGCTTGGCTTGGCTCGCCGATTTTTTTTCCCTCTCGTTTGAGTTTTTCCCCAATTGCAGAGCCCGTCCCAGGCTACGCTGATCGCTGTGTAAGATTTTATTTTTCTAAATGGTCTTGGGGACATGAATATCATTTTCTATCTCTGATATTATTTGAGATTTTATACGTATATTTTATTTCCTCTCTTTGCTGCTTGCTGCCGATTATCTGAACATGACGGTGCCCGGTTAACAAGAAAGCTCTTGCTACTTTGGACACTGTACACAAATGAACTTCATGTCTTTTAGCTTAATGATTATTTATCAGCTACTTTGTTCTCCTACTTACGTACGCTTGTGTAAATGCCATATATAGTGTGAAATAAAGAAAGATTGCAGATTAAAGATTGTACTTCCAAAACCCTCTTCCCCTTTCCCTCCCCACCCCACTCATAACTTTTCTTAAAACTACTGAAAATATACGTCACACAGAGGTCAAGTACATCTGTCATGTCTGTAAAATTCCTGCACGTAAAAGGATATAGTTACATTACTTTCATTTTGACTTCCCCTGCAGCTCAGACTCCCTTTTCATTTACTGTCTCGCTGTACGTTTGTTGTCCTTCAAGCAAAGCTGCCAAAAGTAAGTGCATATAATTGATTTTTCTTTTAAATTATTGAGTGTTGTTTCTATTGTTTATCAAAATTGATACCTTTCTACTTTATCAAAATACACTATAGTATGTACTTATGTTACTCCGGGAATTGTCAGTAAACTATTTTCTGCGTATGCATTAGATTTTTTACTAAATAACCTGTCTCAGGTTGCTGAAACCAGGGCGATGATTTGGTGTAGCTGTGTACCAAAATGGGTTCAAATGTAGATATCTACGTCTTTTAACACAATGACCTGTGATGAATATGCGTATTTTTTTCTTGTCCTTGTCGAAACCGGGGTGGAGACTATTGGTCCTGTTGCTGACCCGACATACTGCAGCTAGAACGGCCATAGAATAAGCACTTGTCCACTGCATTAGACACCACCGTAGCCTTACCAGACTCACAAGCCAGCTGACTTAGACTCATTTCTGTTGTGTTGTATTCAATTAATGACTCAATTCGATGCTACCTTGAGCCGTCCATAAGGATTAATTTGTGTTAAGCATGCAGAGACATTAGTCCCAAATTTACGCACGTCACGGACCGGCTGGTGATCTCCTACTGTACCTTCCCGCAAAAAGTTTACTTGAGAAGCGAAGATTTTTAATAGTAATATAATAATGAAAATGGGTTTTGTCGACTGTGTTCTCGTACAATCATTTTTCTTAAACGGCGCACTGGGTACAAGATTTAACGATATGTATTTTATTCCCCACACATCGTATGTCAAAGGTAGTGTTGTGGTTGAGCAATGGGCGAAAAAAACAATAACTAACGATATCTTGAGAAATAATCTGTTTAGTCTTGACTAGTAATAGTAAGGACCAGGATCCCTGCACGGGGGTTGCAGAATTCCATTCTTTTTAGCACGTGATTGCTCAAACGGGATATTTTCTTTAAACTCAACCAAACCCGCCCTTTGAGTTCTTTGATTACTGAAAGCAGCAATTAATGTGTAGTCTATAAAGTATCGTTCCTGTAGCTGTTTGTTTATTCCGAATATACGTTAGGGTAAACATTGAATACAGTAATTGCTATAGTTAGAAGAGATGACGTCATTTGTGACAAGAGATCTGTAAAGTATCGTAAATGATCCCCAACCACAAATGATCCTAAGACTGCAAATGATCCCCAAAATGGACCGGAAATGATCTTGGACCGCAAATAATTCCCATTGTCGACGGCAAGTGATCCCATGAAAAGTAGAGGAATGGAATGGATTTCAGGCATAGAACAAAGAAATGAATAACCGAACTGTTTCTTTTGGCAGTTTTTTCTCCTTTCTTCAGTCAAGCATTTGATGTTTCGTCGTTGTGAAAATTTAGGATGGAAGAGACGTCGAGAAGGAAACTTGTCTTTCATTTTAACGACTAGAAATAGGGAAATATGACCCATATATTTATCACTCTGTAGAGGTTTAAGCAACCACAGCACGTGAAAATGTTGCACCTAGTGGTAAGGACCTTGTCAGGGCAAACCTTCATTTTTGCCTGCCTTTGCTGCTGGAGACAGAGACAGTTGCAAAGACACAAAATCAGGGAAAAAGAAACTAATGCACGATTAAGTGGAAAATAAAGAATTCTCCTAATGGGGTTGTACCAGAGGGAACTTTTTTCTGGGGTGGTTTTCAGAGACTTTCGCCGTCACAAAAGTTATCAAGTTGATACGAGATATCCGAAACATCGGATTTGAGGAATTTCTCGATCTTCCTAAGAATATTGCATCTAATCAGTGAACAACAGTTAATGTGAAGTTTAGTTCACTTTAGCTTTAATGTTAACCAGCAATTAAGTAGCCTGCAGAGCAGGCGTTTTTTTTTAAGCGCGACTCAGAGGTACCTGGAGAAGGGGCGGGCAAGTGGGAGGGGTGGGTAGAAAAAGGAAAAATACGCCTACCACCAGCAGGGTCTATGAAATTAAATGGTGGTATTAACGTGACGGTAATTAAGGAGCGAAGATGTCAGCAATTCGTTCCTAACATCGCTCGCCTTTCAGTTTGGAGAAAGACTAAGTTTTTTGAAACGGAATAACGTTGAAATGGTAAGACTGAAAACGACCATGATCCTGAAATAACGTGCCTCGCTCACGAGGAGGGAGCGTGAAGGAGCGAAGCATGAATACGAAAACGATCTTCAGTATAATAGTTATATACCGGCCAACTCATGCTTTTTAAACTCAAAATATTGTGAAAATATACCGCAAATCGAATAGAATTTAACATGGTTAATGTTATGTCATGATCAAGTCTCTTCATATTTGCATGATAATTCTGAAACTGACCTAAAACACACCAACAGGTGAATATAATAAAACGTAGGATCGCATAATTGAATAAAAACTCGCATCCTGATTGGTTAACAAAGCGAGGTATTTGGCGTGGAATTGCGAGTTGAAAACGAGGCTAAATGATATTGTTTCGCATCTACGTAACGACTATCGTTAAATTCTAACACAGCAATTAAGGTGGAATTCTCTCGTCAGGTAATGAATTTTCCTATAAAATCAGTGGGGAATAGTACATTACGATTCCCAAATCAGAACTCGGGAAAAATATCTGAATTTTCCTTAACATTGCACTTAAATAGACAACAAATAAACGAATAAACCCTGAAATATTAGTCAAGATATATAAGTATGAAGCGTTCGTTGTTGTAGAAGCCCTTTTTAAAGAATTTGATCTCACGCTTGCGTCTCTCTGAAACTAAACGTAGGATGAGGTTTTATTTTCTAGCTTGGCTTTATGACCACCAGATTGCAGAAAAAAATTGACAAACAGAACTGCACAAGCTGATCATCGAAATTCTATTTCAAGTCAAGTTTCAGTTCAGTAAGAAAGTGTTGTTATGATTTCCACGGTTTGTGGGATATTTTTTAAAGGTGAGGTTTGAATAATTGAGCGTCTTGTCGTGATACCTCACGTCCCTTTGCATGACATTTTTTCTGGTAAAACTAAAATCCTAACAGTTTCACTAACTTTTCATTAATTTCTACCTTGTCAAATTACACCCGCTCCTAATGTATTGTATTTTTACTAGTGTTTCGCGTGAATTCGCTTCATTAGTAGTGGTAAAAATTATTGAAACTGTTAGGATTTTAGTTTTACCAGACAAAATGTCATGGAAAGGGAAGTGAGGTATCGCGACAAGACCCTCGATTATTTAAGCCTCACCCTTGAAATATTCGACCAATCGTGGAAATCATA
This sequence comes from Porites lutea, assembly GCF_958299795.1. NCBI lineage: Eukaryota > Metazoa > Cnidaria > Anthozoa > Scleractinia > Poritidae > Porites > Porites lutea. Next base: position 33,261,074 of record NC_133203.1, on the reverse strand, counting down.
ACAACATTTTCTTAGACTTTTGTCTGATTTGAAATTCTATTACATGCATGTAAAGGTAATGAATGATAAGCCGATCTTAGTGTTTTAATCCATGCTACCCTTATTTCAAGCACATGAAATGTAACGTCAATATTGAAACAAACAGGTTTTGAAGCTTTTAGAATTTCTTCGGTGAACTGACAGCCGAGGGTGGTGTTTGTACTGTCACAATTTGTAATAATCATCGCAATTTGTAATAAACCGTGTCGCACTTTGTATAAATAAAGCTGTCGCAATTTGTCATAACTGTCCATCGCACTTTCAGTAATAAACTAAGCTGTCGCAATTTGTAATGATTCCATCGTACTTTGTAATAATTTTTTGAGAGTGGTTCAACTTACTTCGTCAACATTAATGTAATGCCAAAATATGAATGGTACTTCATAAACAAAGGTGATGACGTCTGCAAGCACGTAACTTACAAAATTACTTATGTATAATTTACAACGTATCTCCTCTCATTCAAGCCAATTCATGGTCCTAAACATTTTTTTTTTTATATTAATGTTGATTAGTTATCCGACTTGCAAAATTCTGTATTCATAAACCTTGCTGTTGTACTATGTGGGCATGCAATGGTTACCTGGGGTGGTAAGGGGCGGGGGGGCATACTCCTTTATATGGCCAATACGGGAAATGTGCCGCTGGACAGAGCACTGTCACAGAAAAGAATCTAGCCACTCTAGACACAAACTTAAGCCATTCTGTTCTTAACGACAGGCTTCCCAACAACACACAAATAACAACTAACAACATTTCTGGTTTATTGTGCCGTAGTAGGCCGCTACGCTTTATTGAAGACCAACTGAGCCTCAAAAACAGAACTGTGAAGAATACATTAAGGAAAATTAAACGGGGTTTTGGATACGTATCTACAAGAGACACTCGGAGGCCAGGAAAAAACCGCTACAAAAATCCCGTGAGAGACTGGAAAAAAATAGAGGAAACCTGGGTAGGGACCAAGCCAAAAAACTCGACGACCTTCCTACGAAGCAGAAAAAAATAACAATAATAAAACGAAAATATATACGTCATATATATAGATAAATTCACTGAATGTAGATCAAACTTCAATAGAATTGAGCGCTATTTTTGAAATCAATCAACTGAACTAAATAAATCCTAAATATACATAAAATTTAACTTACACGCAGAAAAGGAAGCGTATAAACGACCGAGAATGACTCGCATACTAAACAGCCACATTTATACCGGAATACAAATACCTCTCAGCACGTATTAAAACAACAATTGCATTCAGAAATACTCGAGACATAATCATACAAAACATCTCACAATTAATCAACAGCTATGATAATAGCGAGCAGAAATCAATTCTCTTCTAATGCTACGCAACCGAAGAGAATTTACAATTATTAAAAGGCATTTAATTTCCACAAATCGTAACATGCTTCCTTACGTCATTCGAATAAGGACACCAGGAAAGTTCAAGCTTTCCTTTTTAGATCTTATAAGAGGTCGGGTCAACTTAAATAGACGCGGCCTGGAAAAATTTTAAATGTTTACTGCAAATAAACAAAAGCGTCACCAGTGGCAAATCGTCGAACCACAACAGAAACATAAACACAAAATCCAATTAGTCGCTTTCGAATACCTTTGTATGTACCTAATTTTATAAAACTCACTTGGGGTCATACACTGAGCCGGCTGGCCATTTGGTCCATTATTCTCTCTTGCTTTGGTCCCATATGGGAACAAAGGAAGTACTCATTCCATCTTAAAACAATTTTTTTCTATGAAGCCCTCTAATAAAGCAAATACCGTGTGCATACAACTCGTAAGACATTGCAATTCTTCCGAGCGTGTTCAGGATTACTTTTTTTCCACAAAATGGAAAGGATAATAAACCATCCATTACTACTTGAGTTACCCTATCTAAGGATCAAACCAAAGACATAAAGCCAACAAGGTAAAAAATGATACCCTATTTGAGGTTCGAGATCCTCAAAAACCATACCCTATCAGGCGATGCACACCTACCTACCCTATATAAGGGATTATCTCCCCCCCCCCCCCCCCCGAAGACTTCACGTGTCATGTGGCAAGCAAACATGGATCCGGATTTGGACGACAAATGCCAGGTTATTCACGAATTTTCTATTGTTAAATGTTGTTTTTGTTATTTAAATATTTTTGAATTCAAATATATGAAATGATTCACATCTTTTTTTGGTGACATGTCACAGGAAGTTTCACGTCTTTCATAAAAGCGATCCTCGTTGGTCACGTGATTAATCAAGGCAGAAAAATTTATACCGGAAGACATGCATGTTTGACCAAAGAAAATAATTTAGGTTTATAACAAAGTGTGAAGGAATTATTACAAATTGCGACAGCTTAGTTTATTTACAAAGTGCGATGGACAGTTATTACAAATTGCGACAGCTCTTTTATTACAAAGTGCGATACGGCTTATTACACAAATTGCGACAGGTGTTACAAAGTGCAGTGATTCAAATTGCGACAGTACAGTGTTGAAAGTGAGGATAAATCAGTAATATTGAGGAGAAGATCAGTACACATGAGATATATCATTGGCAACATGACAGGGGCACCCAACGAGAATATAGTTCAAAACCACTTAAAAACATAGCATTGTTAAACGTATTTTAGTATTTAAGCGGTAGATATAGGCATATTTTTATCCCCTAAAAATTTTTCATCTGTTCGGATTTCCTAGCTGAAAGTCTAGTGATCCGAAAATTATAGGGATCAGAACTTACCTTTTCGAAAATTTCAGCCAGGAAAAAGACTCCCGAAAATCCAAGGTGACCTGTTTAGGGTAAAAATCCGTTAAAAATAGGCAATTATACCATTTTTTAGATCTTCGAAAATCCTAGGAGAGGCAAGCTAGCAAGAAATTTTACAACAAATGTTCCGAAAATTCTAGAGCTCAAATGATCTTCCGAACAGATATTTTCCGAAAATTGACGTTGGGTGCCCCTGACATGAGATTGCTGCAGGTATGAATTTAGGTGACTCGTTCATTAGGAAGATAGCCCTCAGGTCTTTCTAACGTGTTTGTCGGACAGGCACAAACGGTATTGAAATTCACAGCTAACAGTTTAAGTAAAGTGAATTTTTCGTCAAAACATATTACATTGATTTTTGGTTTAGATACCAGTGAACACTTACCGCAGTTTTTCGATTTAACGCCACCCTCGAATAAACGCCACCCTCAATCAAACGCCGTAGATGGAAGCAAAATTACCAATAAACGCTGCACCTAATCAGAAGAGTTTGACTAATAGTCGCGGGTCGCGGGTCGTGGGTCCAAAGTCGCGGTCGCGGGTCCAATGTCGCGGTCGCGGGTCCAAAGTCGCGGTCGCGGGTCCAATGTCGCGGTCGCGGGTCCAATGTCGCGGCAGGGGAAAATGATTTGGAGTTCGAGGTAACTGAGTGAAAACGAGTGGTATGGAAAAAATATAAAGAGGAAAAAATGTTTTTATGCATGCTTTATGCATGATATTCTACGGCAGCTAATTTACAGGTTACGGATGTTAGAGTCAACAAAATAATGTCTCAAGAAAAGACCTAAAAGAAAAAGCTGGCCGACTTTTGTGTTCACCGCAAGTTCATTTTGTTTTCTTTCTATCGGGCCCAGTTATGTGTAAATTCAGCTTTGAATATACTTATGCCTAACGGTATCTGATAAAAAAAAGTTACCATCAGTTACCATTTTCTTCTTCTTGTGTATGAATTGCTCACAAATGCTTAGGGGTGCCTTCACTGAAAAATGTGCGATACACTTCATAGACTACAAATTATAAACGTTACAACAACTTTAAACCTTTTTTAAAAAAGGCTAACTCGGGCTCGAAAAGCTACGAGTCTGTCGGTAGAAGAAACGAGAACTCTTTCAAATTTAACAAATGTTTTCGGCAAAAATAAAGAAAACGCTTGTTGAAAAACTTCCTGGAGGCAAACTCCCAAAATAAACTCTTTGCACAAGTAACTGGAAAGAGGAGGACAGACGTTCATTTTCAGCTTCATGATGTCGGGCGTTATTATTTCCTTACCTACTTACTCACTTAGTTATGATGCATGTTTTCAAGATTTGACTGAGACGCACATTGAATGGCTTCCTATTGTCAGGTTGTCCTGGTTGCCATTTAGGTGAAGAGAACAAGAAGTTATATTGAACACTCTGGACTGCCGTCTCAGTTGTAAAAATAAAAGCATTAAGCGAAAATCTTGCTTCGAGGAACAGACTCCTTTCTGTGGATTATTACTTGTTTCCATATTGCCTTGAATACCGCTTGAATGAAGTTTCATGCGTCTATTTACATTTTCTTTCAGTTTTTTCTCGTTTCTTCTACGGACAGACTCGTGGCTCGAGCCCGAGTTCGCTTTTTTAAAAAAAATTAAGAGGCTTTAAGTTGTTGTAACGTTTATAATTTGTAGTCTATGAAGTGTATCGCATACTTTTCAGTAAATGAACCCCTAAGCATTTGTGAGCAATTCATAGACAAGAAGAAAACAATGGTAACTTATGGTAACTTTTTAATCAGATACTGTTATGCATATAAGTATATTCAAAGCTGAATTTACACATAACTAGGCCCGATAGAAAGAAAACAAAATAAACTTGCGGTGAACACAAAAGTCGGCCAGCTTTTTCTTTTAGGTCTTTTCTTGAGACATTATTTTGTTGACTCTAACATCTGTAACCTGTTAATTGGCTACCGTAGAGTATCGTGCATAAAACAGATTTTTTTCCCTTTATATTGTTTCATATCGGTCGTTTTCACTCAGTTACCTCGACCCCCAAATCATTTTCCCCTGCCGCGACATTGGACCCGCGACCGCGACATTGGACCCGCGACCGCGACTTTGGACCCGCGACCGCGACATTGGACTCGCGACCGCGACTTAGGACCCGCGACCCGCGACCCGCGACCATTAGTCAAACTCTAATCAGAAGAATGCGGCATTTACTAGAAGATAATAAGAAAAACCTCGAAACAACTTGGTAACTTTACACCATCCTGGCCCGAGTTGCTCGAAGCATGGTTAGTGCTAACCAGCGTTAAATACCATGGAAACCTATACATTTTGATACCTCTTAACCAACGGTTAGCGCTAACCAGGCTTCGAGCAACCGGCCCCAGACATTTACAATTCTGTCTCAACAAAATAAGAGAGACACTGGAACCTTTAAATTACATAATATTTACAAACGATTCACAGTAACTGTTGTCAGTGATTTAAAGAAAAGTGATTTCGAAATAAACCCCGCCCTCGAACAAATCCTGCCCTTAAATACATGCCGCATTGAAAACAATAAACTTTTAATAAACGCCGCAGCGTTTAATAGAAACATAGGCACGTTAAACGTGCATGAGCTATTTTGAATGCTTCAGTGTAACTTTAACACTTCGGTGTAACCTTACCAAGGGTGATGAATCTACCTTTTTCATCCTAAATGTAGATTTGGTTTTTGTGCGAAATTGGGTATTGTGCTACATAAATGAAAACTCGAAACGTTCAGCTGAGTCGATCCTCAACCTATATTTTCACTTTCCTCTGTCTTTCCCTGTTACATCTGGTGCAAGTTAAACAAATTGTTAAAGTAAAATAAATTTCTACTCACCAAACGTTGATTAGAAGGAAAACTCTAAGGTTTCCTCGGAGTTTCTTAAGCCAAAATGTGACTCATCGAATACTGAATAGTTACGAAATACCAGGATTTTTATCATTGAGGTAGATGGTTGCATCATCATAATTCACGAGGTTTTCACGTGCGATTCTACTCAGTGAAAAAGTCTTTAACTCCGATAACTTATTTCTTCATGTTTTAAAGGCTATTGCTTCTTAAAAGACGAAAGCCTTTTTTAAGGCATTGGTTACAAAACGAAACAGGTCTTCATACGTCCAAGTTACTATTTATCATTGTGAAAAGCCAATCTGCATGAGATGTACAGTCACACAGCTGGCACGTGAAAGTGTTGGACTTTGCCCCCTTTCGTGGTTCGTACGTGAGGGAATTCGAGTTATTACACAGTAAACTAGTAAACAGAATTATAAAAATAACTCTTGCACACAATTTGCACGTGAAGATGTTGGTCTTTGGCCCTTTTACAATTCGTGCGTAAAAAAAAAAAGGCAAATTGTTTACTACAAAATTTTCTCAAGCGATTTTAAGAAATCACCTCGGCTTCATTACAACATCTGCAATTAAATTGTGTTTCATGCAACGTCAAGGTTGATAGCCTAACATTTATTAACTTCCAAGAAAATTATCAAACTGCCGAAATATATTTGTACTTGTATCATGTTACTCCACTCAATACAACAGTACCTAATTATTGTGTCAACTAGCTTCTTCCAATTTTATTCCCTAACGCTACTGTTTCTACTTAAGTTACGCATCTTTACTAAATAAAATACGTTTCAGAAACTATAATACTTAGTATGCAGGAAGGATGTATCATGTTGTTCACTTATTATTCTTTTTTGTTTTGTTTTGCCAGAACGAAAAAGGTCTGTTGAACTTTGTAAGCGAGAGAATAATATTTTTAAAGCTTGTTTACAGGATTAACAATACTCGGTACAGCTTTCACAAAAATAAGCTGCCTTTTTAAACTTCTAAAACCACATTTTATAGGGCGCATACTTTCGAATTAAAGTCTATATCTAAATATCAATTATTGCTTTATTGGAAGAGCTTTAAAAATATATGATCTTTTATACTCTACCCAGTTGTAGCAGGTGAAACAGAACTCATACTGACGTCTGTTGTACCGATAGCCGAATTAGGTCAGAAATGCCTTGAAGCAGCATCCATACTAAAATATGAACCCTTAAACAGCTGCATCACTGTACACAGCGTTTGAATCATGAAGATATTTAATGTAATTCTTCCAAACACCTGTAGCCGTAATAAAAGACGAAAAATTGTGAAGAATCAAGATGGCGCTCTCAAAGTGCCCTTGTTCGACCTTTACCAATGCCATGTTTAAATAGATGCCAAGATCTCATTGGTTCCTAAGCATCAACTCATAGTACCTTCAACCTTATTGGCTCTTGCAACAAACATCCCAACATACAAAGATACAAAGCCACAAAGAAAACATAGGCACGTTAAACGTGCATGAGCTATTTTGAATGCTTCAGTGTAACTTTAATGCTTCAGTGTAACCTTACCAAGAGTGATGAATCTACCTTTTTCCTCCTAAATGTAGACTGGGTTTTTGTGCGAAATTGGGTATTGCCGTATATAAATGAAAACGCAAAACGCTCACATGCGTCGATCCTCATGCTATGTATTCACTTTCCCCTGCCTTTCCCTGTTACATTTGGTGCAAGTTAAACAGATTATTAAAGTAAAATAAATATCTACTCACCAAACGTTGATTAGAAGGAAAACTCTAAGGTTTCCTCGGAGTTTCTTAAGCCAAAATGTGACTCATCGAATTCGAGCAGTTAGGAAATACCAGGATTCTTATCATTGTGGTAGATGGTTGCATCATCACAATTCACGAGGTTTTCACGTGCGATTCTACTCAGTGAAACAGTCCTTAACGCCAACAACTTATTTCTTCATGTTTTAAAAGCTATTGCTTCTTAAAAGACAAGAGCCTTTTTTAAGGCATTGGTTACAAAACGAAACAGGTCTTCATATGTTCAAGTTACTATGATTATTGTGAAAAGCCAATCTGCATGAGATGTACAGTCACACATCTGGCACGTGAAAGTGTTGGACTTTACCCCCTTTCGTTGTTCGTACGTGAGGGAATTCGAGTTATCACACGGTAATCTAGTAAACAGAATTATAAAAATAACTCATGCACACAATTTGCACGTGAAGATGTTGGTCTTTGGCCCTTTTACAAAACGCAAATTGTTTACTACAAAATTTTCTCAACGATTTTAAGAAATCACCTCGGCTTCATTACAACATCTGCAATTAAATTATGTTTCATGCCATGTCAAGGTTGATAGCCTAAAATTTATTAACGTCCAAGAAAATTATCAAACTGCCGAAATATATTTCTGCTCATATCATGTTACTCCACTCAATAAAATAGTATCTAATTATTGTGTCAACTAGCTTCTTCCAATTGTATTCCCTAACGCTATTGCTTCTACTTAAGTTACTCATCTTTACTAAAAAAAATACGTTTCAATAACTATAATGCTTAGTATGCAGGACGGATGTATCATGTTGTTCACTTATTATTATTTTTTTGTTTTGCCGGAACGAAAAAAAAAGGTCTGTTGAACTTTGTAAGCGAGAGCATAATATTTTTAAAGCTTGTTTACAGAATTAACAATACTCGGTACAGCTTAAAAAAAAAATAAGCTGCCTTTCAAACTTGTAAAACCACATTTTATAGGCAGCATGCTTTCAAATTAAAGTTCATATCTAAATATCAATTATTGCTTCACTGGAAGAGCTTTGAAAATATATGATCTTTTATGCTCTACCTTGAAGCGGGTGAAACACAACTCATAAATACGTGCGTTGTACCGTTCGCGATAGCCGAATCGGTCACAAATGTCTTGAAGCAGCATCCACACTAGAATATAAACCCTTAAACAGCTGCATCACTATTCACAGCGTTTGAATCATGAAGATATTTTATGTAATGCTTCCAAACACCTGTACCCGTAATAAAAGACGAAAAAATTGTGAAGGATCAAGATGGCGGTCTCAAAGTGCCCTTGTTCGACCTTTACCAATGCCATGTTTAAATAGATGCCAAGATCTCATTGGTTCCTAAGCATCAACTCATAGTACCTTCATCCTTATTGGCTCTTGCAACAAACATCCCAACATACAAAGCCACAAAGATACAAAGCCACAATGATATATACGCTCACACCACTGACATATGAGCTATTTTTTCAAAATAGCTCAAAAAGCCAATCTGCATGTGATGTACAGTCACACAGCTGGCACGTGAAAGTGTCGGACTTTGCCCCCTTTCGTCGTTCGTACGTGAGGGAATTCGAGTTATCACACAGTAATCTAGTAAACAGAATTGTAAAAATAACTCATGCACACAATTTGCATGTGAAGATGTTACAAAATTTTCTTAAACGATTTTAAGAAATCACCTCGGCTTTACTACAACATCTGCAATTAAATTATGTTTCATGCAAGTTCAAGGTTGATAGCCTAACATTTATTAACTTCCAAGAAAATTATCAAACTGCCGAAATATATTTCTACTTATATCATGATTATTGTGTCAACTAGCTTCCTCCAATTTTATTCCCTAACGCCACTGTTTCTACTTAAGTTACGCATCTTTACTAAATAGAACGAAAAAGGTCGGTTGAACTTTGTAAGCGAGAGAATAATATTTTTAAAGCTTGTTTACAGGATTAACAATACTCGATACAGCTTTCAAAAAAATAAGCTGCCTTTTAAACTTCTAAAACCACATTTTATAGGGCGCATACTTTCGAATAAAAGTCTATATCTAAATATCAATTATTGCTTCACTGGAAGAGCTTTGAAAATATAAGATCTTTTATACTCTACCTTGAAGCACGTGAAACACAACTCATAAATACGTGCGTTAATACCGTTAACGGTAGCCGAATTCGGTCAGAAATGTCTTGAAGTAGCTTCAACACTAAAATATGAACCCTTAAACAGCTGCATCACTGTACACAGCGTTTGAATAATGAAGATATTTAATATAAAGTTTCCAAACACCTGTAGCCGTAATAAAAGACGAAAAAATTGTGAAGAATAAAGATGGCGGTCTCAAAGTGCCCTTGTTCGACCTTTACCAATGTCATGTTTAAGTAGATGCTAAGATCTCATTGGTTCCTAAGCATCAACTAATAGTACCTTCAACCTTATTGGCTCTTGCAACAAACATCCGAACATACAAAGTTACAAAGCCACAAAGATACATACGCTCACACCACTGACATATGAGCTATTTTTTCAAAATAGCTCAATAAATACGGCATCTTGATTTAGAGAACAGTTCATCAACAACCTGCCGTGCGTGAAGTTTCTTCACTAAAGCATTAGACAATCATTTTCTGCCCTTTTTTACTAATTAGTTCTTAGAATTTTTCTTGGATTTAATTTATTACTGACAACTTAACATCTCATGAATTTCTTTATCTACACTTAGCGGTTGAAGTGAACGGTGAAGAAGATACCAGTCCCGCCAGACTAACATCTTCATCAATAGGAGTATTCAACATGTCTTCACTAATAACAGCTGTCTTTAAAGCCACTATCGGCCTACTGGTGAATAAGGGAAGAGATAAACTGGCGGAAAAGTTAAATAAAGGTGATGTTACAGATCAGAAATTCCGTGGCCTGATCGTCCGCGAAATCGATGAAATAAAATCGAAGTTGGATGGTTTAGCAAGGAAGGATTTGAAGACAAGTATCAGCCATTTTAAAGAAGGAATCGAGTTGTTATATGAAGTGTTTGAAAGTGCCAGACCCAGTAGTGAGCATAAAATTATAACAGAACAAGCCGCTAGTGTTGAAGCATTTCCTCTCACTAGAAAAATGAGAAAATTGGAGCCCACTTCCATGGATGAATCGGCTACAAGGTTGCTTAGCGCAGCAAAAGAGAGATTTAAGGACGCTCGTCGAGAAGCAACAAAAGCTTTTAATAATGAAGCTTTGGAGTTGCCTGATCGCCTGTTAGCTATGCAATATCGAGTGATGGCAACAATACTGGAGACAATTGACAATCCTGAGGACTGTTTACCGGCTTGTAAAGTTTGTATTGAAGACATACACGATGTGTCGGGTGTTAAAGAATGCTTCAAAGTAGAGCTTAAGAAAGGTTTTTGGGCTCGGTTGGGTAAAGAAGAACGCAGAAAAATAATATCCACGGTATGTTTCTTTAATCGTGTTGTCTACGATGTTACGCTGATGGTCCGGTTTGGCAACAAGGGTCAGCTTTCGGTAAACTGGCCTTGTGTTAATACTGGAGAAGAACGGGTCAATCCACTCCGAAATCAAAAAGTTGATGAAGTATTAAAGAAACAAGGCATGGAACACTGTTGTGTTACACCATGGTTATTGGGTGAGGAGGGTGAAGAGGAGCACAAGCTGAAGGATCCGTGTGGTATCGCTACAAACACCAAAGGACAACTCCTGATAGCAGACAATGGGGATACAACCGTGAAGGTGTTCAATAGCAACGGAATGCTTGATTTTAGGTTTAATCCTCAAACTGATGACACCGATACAAAGTTAAAGATTAGGAATGTGGCCACTGCAGGCGAGGACGACAACATTTATCTACTGGTCGAACTGAAGAAGCCTGGGGCTGAGAAATGGGAGAGTGAAGTGCAGGTTTTTAACAAGACCGCTGACCTACAGCACAAGTTTCCTGTGAGGAGCTGGTACTGGGGCAGACTAACAGTGAGCAGCAGCAAACAAGGCGGCAAAATTCTGCTGTTGACAGATGATGTTGTTTATGTTCACGAGCCGAGTGGCGAGTTTGTTAGCAGTTTTGGCAGAGGAGTGTTCAAGAATGCAACTGATATCACTGCTACTTGTGATGGTCGCGTCATGATACTGGACTCAAGAGATGACAGTTTTTACTTATTTGATGTGGAGGGACACCAGCTTGGCAAATTTAATATCAAATATGAGAGAGATGTCTATTATCGCATTGAATGTCACCCGGCAAGTGACTATGTTGTCCTTGCTGGTCGGGAACAAGAGACAGACCGCCTGACGCTGGCTATATACTCTGTTAATGGCGAATTTATTCGCAGAATTCAGGTGGATGAAGAAGCAGACTTTGTAGATGGAATAACAGTGACCGTGGAGGGTCACATTGCTGTGGCTTTTAGAGGGAGTATTGACAAAGAAAAGGTAATTGTTGTTTAAAACTAAAAAATTCGAAGACACAAGTCAACAGTTCTTATTTTACTTTCATGAATAAATGACAGCAACGCAGATGTTTGAACTTAATGCTGCAGTTGGTTGGCATCACTGGACATAACTGGATTAAGCCACATACACTGTAAACAACTTCATCCCCGTTTACTGATGTTTAAAATTATAAGTCTTGTGTTATAGCTCTAACCTTAAAAAAGAAACCAAAACAGATAAAATGAATGAGATACATGTACAGTAAGCACCCGCTAATAAGAACCTACATTTTTTGAGGTCTGGCAAAAAGTTTCATTTATTTTAGGGTAGTTATTAGCAATTAGGCTATGTACAATTGTAGGTTCTTAATTAGGTTTTTATAGGGTGTCCCAAGATTTCGTTCCTCTAATTTCAAGCGCAATAACGTTTGATCAAAACTATAATTTTACGTGAAATAAATCTAAAAGTTGTTTATTGCTCTATCGAGTACATGATTGTATTCAGAAGTTCAGTAAACTGCATGTCCCCTTTTTTCCTTATCACATTCTGTACTAGCCATTGCAGCATAGAGTTGGATAACTCATCGTAGCGTCTAAAGCCCCAGATGAACTGTTTTAACTGTTTTAAAATGAAGTTTGGCATTGAAATCACAGGCAAAAAACATACTGTTGGCCTTAATTAAAATTAACTTTGGCTCATGAAAACTGTGACTGCTTTGCAGAGCCTATAGCCTGCTATATTAATAAGGAATGCATGATTAAATATTTTTGTAAGTTTATATTTGGTAACTTAACAATTTCTCTTTAAACCGTTTTAGGTTTGGCTAATAATTTTCTGTAGGCTAAATCAGTCGAGTTATAAACACATCTTTTAATTTGGTTGACCTGAATTAAAATATTAAGGTTGACTTCTGCTTTTGATGTTAGTATACAGCTGTAGATGAAACTCTGCAGCAATCACCTTAAAGATGGAGATCTCTAAGTGTTTATTATTGGGAGGTAGGTATATAAAGCCTGGTTTCCATATGATCGTCCTGATCGCCCCAGTTGTTTCAAAAAATTTCAAAATGATCCAGACAACTGGGACGATTGGTGGTTTCCTTGTGATTGCCCAGGTGATTGCCTCAACGGCAAGAGACACGGGGTCATCAGCAATGTCTCTGGGTCAGACAAAAGAATTTTTGCATGGGTTTTGCAAACAAGCCAAACATACCGGTACATGTAATGATGGATTTTAAATGGAGAGCAAACCCTAAGCCTTGCTAACTGCTTTTTCTCTCTATTTTGTGGCGTCAACACCCATCGTTGCCTATAACTTGATGAAACAGACTTACTCTTTGGTTTCAAATAGTGCCCACAGGCAATGCGAACATTTTTGAATCATTTTCAACTTCACTAGCATCCAGGTCGAATGATAGTGATGATTTCTGGGATAGCCTTCGATTGTCCTGATAGTCTCAGTCGTCTGACAGCATTTCCAGATCACTTCAAAATTTATACGATCCTCCCAATCGTCCGGATAGAACTCAACTCTATTCAAGCGATCGATAGAGGTCGTCTCAGTCATCCGGGTCATTTGTGATGGTCTGGGTAGCGTTTTCATATGATTATCCCGATCGTCTGAACATTATTTGAGGCATCTGGGACAATCACAGCACAGCCAAAATGTGTCAATGACAGTGTTATCATGGACAGACATAATCAGGGAAAATCTATAATATAAATAGTTATATTTATGATTATAAAAGAAATGTGATTTTTCTTGACCAGAGGAAAATCAGGAAAAGTTTGCAAGTGGTCAGGAAAAGGCAGTTAATGTGAAGGTCTGTGAAAAGTCAGCCGCAAGTTTATTTTCTGGTAAAAAGTTTTCAGAAAATGGAGTGAAAATCATTTTAAAAAAGTCAAAAACGAAGAGTAGAGTAATATTGATTTTTTGGGGGCGGAAATTTTTTTAGAAGTTTCTGCTGCTGAATTAATAAACTCTATTGAACATAATTATGAACAACAAGCAAACAAAACCTCAGGAAAAAAAGTTGTTTGCTAGGGAGCAAAACGAAGCAGATAAGGTGTAGACTGAGAGTTTATACTTCAAGTTGTTTTTTGCATATTAACTTGGAAAGAAGCTATGACATCATTGCCTATAACAAAATGCTGTAAAATTAATATTATGGCCTCGTGCCCAAATCTTAACCAGCTAACAAGGTCATTATTTATTCACTGCTAGGATTTTGTCGTATGATAAACATGTGGAAAAAATGAAAAATATTAATGTAAACATGCCTATTAGTCTGTTATTCAATAAAGTTATAAGCAATGGATGTTTATTATTAATTGGCTAAACCTAGCTAGCCTGGTCATGTCCAGTGAAGCCAACCAACTGTATACATGTAGCAAAATGCAAAACTTTGCCTTTGATGACATTCCTCACGAAAAAATCTGCGCTGTTCACTTACTGTTGTGTCTTCGAGTTTATTAGTTTTAATCAACAATTTATAACAGATGCATATAACCCCTTCGGGGTTAATTATATTCTTCTGTTTATAATGAAAGGGTGTGTGGAAAAAAAACTGGTAACTTTTTGTAGATTTTTAGGTATTTTCAGGTTTTCATGCCTGTGATTTAACAGAGTGCAATTTTTAGTAACATATATATAACACTAAATAATCTATGCATTTGTTTTGGGACACGAGTTTTCAATATCGAGATTAACATAATCAAGAAGCTGAATAAGAAGGTCTATTTCCTTGTTGAGCAAGACAACAATAAAATGGCAGGGGGATTTTATTGAAAAGCTGATCTTAGTTTATACAAGTGCCAAACTTTCCAATTACTTTTTAGGGGCAGTGTCATCAAGGTTTTGTGCTACTTCAAAATCCAACAAATGCATAATTATATCGTTATGGAAATCCACTGATTCTCTATTTTCACATAGACCATAATGCACCTTGATTGCCCCCAAAATTTTGCATCAACATTCTTTTCGATATTTCTCTTGGGATGACTGTAATATCCAGGAGAAACTGAAAACAAAATGCAAAATTTTCGGGGTAAACAAGATGCATAAATTATGGTCTATATGAAAATGGTGAATATAGTAACCTTAATGGCCTCTCTAGGCGTCATTAAAAAGAGAGTTTACGCCATAAGAAAACTTAAGTGGACAAATCCTTAAAAAAGTTGGGCCAGTCTGTTTTTAATTCTGCCGGAGTTACATATCAATTGGAAAATCTTTTCAAAACCATTAAAAATACATTGTTATTATTATAGTTCACTTGCACTGTTCAGAACGATTGATGTCTTTCTCGTCATTCAAATGTCATTTGTGCAACTCTGAGTCCTAAACGGGCCTTAATGGCAAAGTATGTGATTTCTCTGCCGGAGTATATAAGTCATGTATTTTGCACCAAACACTCAGGGTTGGTTATTAAAACAGAACCTTACTAATAGAATGACATTTTAAAAGATGTCTGGGTCTGCAGATCAAGAGATATTAAATGATTTTTTAGCCTAGCCTGGAAGCCTTTTTGATGCTCTTAACAACAAACAATTCTTTTTAGACATGAGCGGTTAAAGGATGGTAAAATAATTGAAAAATGACTTAGAGTGCGAAAGTTCTGTTAAACACCACCTAAACTTTGTATTAACAACCAGACTTTAGCTTCAATCTCTAGATTCACAATTACCAAGAGCCATAATAGGACAGAGAGGGACACTCCCAGTCACGCCTTTGGGATATCTTAATTCCAAAAAAGTTATTTTTAGAACTACTATGGCTCTTGCAATTACCTAAAAATTTTAGAGGCTAGTGCATGTGCCCAAAGCAAAGTGGCCTTAAAGGGAACAGGTCGTAAGTTGGTTTTTGTGTCCAGATTATGCAAACTTTTGTACCACAAATTAATATGAGTTAAAGTTAATTTGTACTTAGCCTTTGTGTGTTTAACAGAAAGCTACATGCATGTAAATGGAGTTAATATTTCTTATCTCTTAATTAGTGTTAGCCCTTTGTGGGGTTTCAATGTTTTAATGAAACAATACAAAGGTTGTGATCAACAAGTTCCTTAACCTACGTAGACTAGTTGGCGGTTTCATTTGGTGTGTTTGTGAAACATCTCTCACTTTACAAACTACAAACAAAAACAACACCCTGCACACAGCAAACAAAACGCCAGCTGCAGTGCGGGCTACAAGTTCTTGGAAACTCAGTGTTTTGTTGCATGTTTTCCTTGGTTTTAATATGAAAGTTTTTTCTTTCTTAAATAAAATGAACCAAGGATGAAAATGAATTTCTACATAGGCATACTGATAATTTATGATGGAATCCACCAGGAAATTGAGTAATTTTAATTTTCAGTGGACAAAACCACTGTACCAGAATAATTTAAAGAATATTGCATTCTTTTTTAAATTTTTCAAGGGCTTAAGATATAATTAATCATCTGTAGTAACACCAAAGAAAATTTCTCCTGGAAGTCCGAGAAAATGAATGTCAAATTTCACAAGAATTGTGATTACAGAGTTAAAATTCTGAAAATTTCATGTGTAAGGTGTAATTCTGTGAAATTTGGCATTCATTTTCTCGGGCTCCCATGAGAAATTTTTTTTGGTGTCACTATAGATGATTTATTACATCTTTAGCCCTTGAAAAATGTAAGAAAGAATGCAATATGCTTTAAGTTATTGTGGTACAAGATTTTTGTCCTCTGAAAATCAAAATTACCCAATGTTCTGGTGGATTCCGTCTTATTTTTTTTTTCAACATTTACATTATATCTTTATCATGACTGAACTGTAGCATTGTAATAGCATTGCGCCACTACGTTGTTATTGCGTTACTTTCAGCGGTATCTAGCGCGCGCATGCGCCCGTTGATCATCTTTGTAATTCCATGCGGCTCTCGTTCGGTCTTCAGTAAACCCTCGTTAAGACACAGTTTGTTCCTTATTGGCGTGGTGGCAGCGGTGGGATACCCACGTACGGTGGACCCTAACACAAGTGTGGTCGTCTGGAACCTGTGACCCTTATTTTCACGAAGTGCGAAGATCAACAAATCAACGTGAATTCGCCGTAACCGCTCGCGTAGGAAAACCAACATGGCCGCCGCTCCCAGGGCGCCTAAACAATGGCAGCTTACGAAAAACGAGACCATCACCTCGTACGAAAGTTGGAGGCAAAACTTAGTCTACATCTTATCCCTAGACAAGAACTTTGTCCCATTTTTAGAGGCCACATGGCAAAAACAAACCGCCGCCAACCCTCGAAGAGGCCTTACGAATGATGGCACGTCTATACCTGAGGCACAACGACTTACTGCCGCTCAGAAAAATGCCCACCTGGATCTTCTGCTCGGACAGATTGCCAATTTTTGCCCCGTGATCTCCAGGAACTCCATAGTAAAGCACTCTACCTCTCTGAATGACATTTGGCAGAAAATTCGCCAGCATTTTGGGTTCCAGTCCTCCGGAGCCCATTTCCTCGACCTTGCAAGCATCAGCCTTCAAACTGCTGAGCGACCAGTGGACTTATTCCAATGCCTCATGGCCTTCTTCGAAGACAACCTCCTTGCAGTTAATGGTGGCTTAACCCACCACGGTGAGCAGGTGACCGCAGATGAAGATCTTTCCCCATCGCTCGAGAACACTATAGTAGTTCTGTGGCTGCAGCTGATCCACCCTGGCCTACCATTACTGGTAAAGCAGAAGTATGGTTCTGAGTTGCGTAACAAGACCCTTGCCTCACTCAAGCCAGAGATCTCACAAGCACTTAATTCCCTCCTTGATGAACTACGCTCCATAGAGGACACCAAAGCCATGCGTATTAGCAATGTCAACCCCAGACGCACCTCTAATGGCGGACAGGGCCAACCACGCCGCCGTCCATTTGTATCTTGTATTCTCTGCAAAACCGCTGGACGCCCTCACAACACCCACGATCTAATGGAGTGCCGTTACCTGCCTGATCGTGACAGGAGACCATTGGCCCGCTCACGTCTTATAAACGACGATCCTGATGAGTTTGCGACCGGCGACTGTGGCCCTTATGATGAGTGTTGCGGTCATGCCCTCCCGCCTGAGCACAGTGATGTACCTACTGCACCTACTGCACTCCGTGTCAGCATCATTCAATCACCTGTTCTCAACACCTTTTACCACGAGCACCCCGTGCAGCTCACCCTTGATACTGGCGCCACGTCTAACATGGTTCGTGCCTCGGCCGCTAAGTTATATGGCCTACCTGTTACCCCAGCTTCTCAGATGGCCCGCCAAGCCGATGGAGTTACCCCTATGGATGTGGTGGGTGAAGTGCATTGCACTCTCACTCGTGGACAGCAAGCATTTGAACTAGACGCCCTAGTTGTTCGCCAACTCGATGTTGACATTTTAGCGGGAAACCCCTTCCTGGCCCGAAACGACATCGGCATCCGTCCTGCCAGGCGCCAAATTGTAATCGGCGGGTCTGACGTAATCCACTATGGTACTGCTTCCAAACACACTACTCAACCAGCTGTGCGACGCACCCAGTCCTTTCTCCTACGCAACCCGCAACGCACAGTTATACTGCCAGGAGAATACGTTCAGCTTGACACCCCTTGTGATTCTGACCCAGATACGTTATGGGCCCTTGAACTCCGACTAGACTGTCCATCCAACACCCCCCTCAAGGCAGAAGGAGCATGGCCCCCACCTCAACAAGTCCTCTCTGTGGACCACGCTGTACGCATAACCAATACGACTGACTCTCCTATACTTCTTCGGACCGGCGAGCAGCTGTGTCATGTAAGGCATGTTATACCTGTTGACAGCATAGACATCACATCTGCCCCTACCCCTACAGCCACTACTGCCCCTACCTGCTGCCAGCCCTTCTCCACTAATGTGATCCTTGACCCCGATGGCTGCTTAGACGAGGACATTCGCGACAAGTTCAGAGCACTGAATCTGGAGTTTGATGATGTTTTCAACCCCACTATCTCGAAATATAACGGCGCTAGCGGTACCATTGAAGCTGTTGTCAATATTGGTCCCACACTCCCCCCTCAGCGTAAAGGCAGACTCCCACAGTACAACAGAAGCACCCTTGAGGAATTGCAAGCCAAATTTGACGAGCTCGAAGTGGCTGGTGTGTTTGCCAGACCTGAACAGGTGAACGTACACGTTGAGTACTTGAATACCTCCTTCCTTGTTAAGAAACCCAATGGGGGTAGCAGACTTGTGACATCCTTCGGCGAAGTTGCCCAGTATAGCAAGCCCCAGCCTTCTCTAATGCCTAACGTCGATGGTGTACTGCGTGAAATTGGGAAGTGGGAGTATATAGTTATCTCGTACTTGTTAAAGTCGTTCTATCAAATTCCACTGGCTCACTCTTCCATGAAGTACTGTGGGGTAGCCACACCCTTTAAAGGCATCCGTGTGTATACCCGCTCTGCTATGGGCATGCCTGGGTCGGAAACATGCCTCGAGGAGCTAATGTCTCGAGTTCTGGGTGACCTAATTCAAGAGGGTTGTGTTGCCAAAATTGCTGATGACCTGTACGTTGGTGGGAGCAACCCTACAGATGTCCTTCATAATTGGCGGCGCGTTCTTTCCTTGCTTCAACGCAACAATCTTCGTCTCTCCGCGCCCAAAACACTCATCTGTCCCAGAAAGGCCACCGTGTTGGGTTGGGTATGGTCTAATGGCACCCTACAGGCTAGCCCCCACAAGTTAGCCGCATTATCCTCTGTTGACCCTCCTACTACTGTTCAAGGCCTACGATCTTTCGTTGGTGCATACAAGGTGCTCAGCCGAGTACTCCCTAAGTTCGCTGAATTGCTGGACCCCTTGGATCAGGCCACCGCTGGAAAGGAATCTCGAGAAAGACTAGTGTGGTCCGATGAGTTACTCCTGTCTTTCAAGTCCGCCCAACATGCCTTGGAAAACCACAAGACCATCACAATCCCCCAACCCCGCGACGCTTTGTGGATCGTGACAGACGGTTCTGTGAAGAATAGAGGCATCGCAGCCACACTCTACACCCACCGGAACGGTAAACTGCTGTTGGCTGGTTTTTTCAGCGCGAAACTGCGAAAGCATCAAGTGACCTGGCTACCGTGTGAGATCGAAGCTCTGGCCATAGCTTCCTCCATCAAGCACTTCGCCCCTTACATTATCCAGTCATCCCATACAACCGAAGTTCTGACGGACAGTAGGCCTTGTGTCCAAGCCTACGATAAGCTTAGGAGAGGAGAGTTCTCAGCCAGCTCCAGAGTTACCACCTTCCTGTCTACAGTCAGCCGCTATTCTGTCCATGTGCGCCACATTGCAGGTGTTGAAAACCTCCCCTCAGACTTCGCCAGCAGACACCCAAGAGAATGCTTGGACTCCAGCTGTCAGATTTGTCGCTTTATTACGGAGTTGGAAGATTCTGTTGTGCGCAGCATCTCCGTGAGCGAAGTCCTAGAGGGTTCTGTTCGAATGCCCTTCACCAGCCGCGCCGCATGGCAAGCTACCCAGCTGGAATGCCCTCACCTCCGGCGAACCCATTCTCACCTCAGTCAAGGTACCCGACCTTCAAAGAAGGCTACCAAAATAATTGATGTCAAACCCTATCTTCAGGACGTCGTCATCGCCACTGATGGTCTTCTCGTTGTCAAAGACCACCCGCCTTTCCAGCCCCCTCGCGATCGCATTGTTGTCCCTCGCACTGTTCTTGATGGACTCCTGACAGCCCTTCACATCCGTTTCAGTCATCCTTCCAAGTTCCAAACCAAGCGCCTTTTTAGCAGGTACTTCTTTGCTCTGGACCTTGACAAAGCAATTGAGACTGTCTCTTCCTGCTGTCACACCTGTCAATCTCTGAAGACTATCCCTAAACACCTGCACCCGCAGTCTTCTGCCGATGCTCCTCCTACCATTGGCGTATCATTTGCAGCTGATGTGGCTAAGCGTCATCGTCAACTGATCATGGTTCTAAGGGAAACAGTGTCTTCGTACACCGTGTCTTCCTTCATCGCGAGTGAAAAACTCGAAGACCTCCGCAATGCCATCATCATGCTCTGCTCCCAGCTCCGTTCCCTTCGCGACGGAGGGGTGATCGTCCGCGTTGATCCTGCCCCTGGCTTCTCCGCCCTTGCCAAAGACAGAGTACTCCTCTCTTATGGGATCACCCTGGAGGTTGGTAGGCCCAAAAATCCTAACAAGAATCCTGTGGCTGAGCGCGCAATCGAAGAGCTAGGCTTGGAGATCCTCAACTTGTCTCCTGAGGGAGGCCCCGTCTCTCAAACTACGCTGTCCTTAGCAACGGCCAATATGAACTCCCGCATCCGCCGTGATGGCCTCTCAGCTCTTGAGTTGTGGACGCAACGCGACCAGCTCACTGGTGCGCAGCTTCCAATTGTCGACCGCCAGATTATCCTCAGTCAAAACTTTTCCCGCCAGCAGAATCACATGCCGAGTGCTAAGTCCAAGGCCCATGGCTTTACCAAAGCCTCCATCCCCACTGTCCTTGTTGGTGACCTTGTTTTCATCAAAGGTGACAAAGACAAACTGAAAGCCCGCGACAAGTATCTTGTGATCGGCATCGATAAAGACCTTTTCTGTCAGCTCCGCAAGTTTACCAGTTCACAGTTCCGCAGTAAGGTCTACACCATTCCTATGTGTGACTGCTACCCTGTCACCCCAACTGTCCTAGCTCAGACTCCACAAGGACCCATCCGTGGCCAGACCGAATCCACTGCTTCTGACTCTGACGATGATCCTGTTCCCGTCGTCCCTTCACTAAGACCCCCTACAGTGCTTGCTTCTCCACCAGTGGATACCTATACTGTTCCGGTACACCACTCAGTGTCTCCAGCTCATTCTCAGCTACCCGCCCAGGAACACCCCCCAATTCCTGAAGTCATTATGCCTTCTCGGAGTCCTCCACAAGCTCCCCTGGACCCCTCTTTTACTGATGATGCACAGCCGACGCCTGCTGCTGTTATCCCCACTAGGAAATCTGACCGCTCGCGGAAAGCCCCATTTTGGCACAATAAGGACTGGGACTTTGACTAATAACTCTGCCGTGTACTCTCTAGCCGTAACTACGGTCTTTACCATGAACTGCGTATTTTATTAGCTCACTCGTACCTTATCATAAGGGGGAATACACTCCACCGTTACATTCAGTTTCATATTTATTCTAGCTCTTTCATTACTTTTAGCCGTTGTTATCCTATGCGGTTTTAGTCTAGTGCTCGTATCAGTTCAGCATATTGTTCATGTTTTATTTCTTAGTTAGGGTAGGAAAGAAGGAGGAGGCAATCACGCCACTACGTTGTTATTGCGTTACTTTCAGCGGTATCTAGCGCGCGCATGCGCCCGTTGATCATCTTTGTAATTCCATGCGGCTCTCGTTCGGTCTTCAGTAAACCCTCGTTAAGACACAGTTTGTTCCTTATTGGCGTTGGTATTTTGTTAATTTCTTTGTTTTATTTGCAATAAAATTAAATGTGTTACTGGTTTACTTTTTTGTAAAATACATACTTTGTTTTGAACTGAACACAGGGGGAAGGGGTGAGGCAGTGGTCAGAGCACTCGACTCCCATCAATTTGACCTGGGTTGAGGTCTTGCTATGTACGCCATACATGGGTTAGAGACTGGTCAATAATTATTGCCTGCAGGGCGGGGGCGGAGGATTTTGCGGGGGAACACTTGATTTTTGGGAGAACAAAAGGGGGGATCAGTTGTAACTGAGAACCCAAAAGGGGGGATCACTGAAAACTTCGGAAGGATTCAGAGGGGGATCACTCAAATTTGCTTGGAAGATGAAGACGGGGGGGATCGCAAAAGTTATTGGGGGG
>NC_133203.1:33228380-33233380 GCF_958299795.1 Porites lutea | reverse complement strand
AATACTGGAAAGCTTAACAAAAATGCAAACTCTTGAAGATAAAAGAAAGAGGATGTACCCTACAGCCAAAGGAGGATTTGCATCCAATACGAGAAGGCAAAAAAAAAAATAGAATCAAATCAAAAAAGCGCCAAATTGAGTGTGAAAAGAAAAATTGTCAAATAGTTTTTTCACTAGCTGTTGCAAGCTAATGTTCATATGGAGATAAAATAGTTGAACCACATCTCCCAAATAAAGATGCCATATCAAAACTGGGGAAAAGGGATGCCAAATGGTTAAAATTGCTTTTTGAAAAAAAGATGTTCACAAGAGAAGCTATAAAAGTTGGCGATAGACAGTGACACAGATACTGATAATGACTTCACTGATGATGATTTCATTGAGGAAGACTGAACACTATTACATGCAATGTTTTATAATCTTTGCTTTCATTTTGTTGCTTTTTTTTTAAATATTTGTTTCACATGAATATTCCTTATTGTCATAATCTTGTCAAAACAGCAAGTTAGCATTAAAGCCTAGTCATCTATTAAGTTATATTACTGTCAATTTAAGTGTTAAATTTTGAATGTATACATACATGTATCTGCAATTAATAAAATTTAAGCATAATTATTCATAACCCACCTCCAATTTGTTGCATGGCTTTTTTTGACCCACCCCTTTTCATGTACACAAAAATGATGCCCCCGCCTCTTTTTTCCAGCCCACCCCCTCCTGTACTTTATGACCAGTCCCTCATTGCTTCCTGTACTATATGACCAGTCCCTCATTGCTTCCTGTACTATACGACCAGTCCCTCATTGTTTCCTGTACTATATGACCAGTTCCTCATTGCTTCCTGTACTATATGACCAGTCCCTCATTGCTTCCTGTACTATATGACCAGTCCCTCATTGCTTCCTGTACTATATGACCAGTCCCTCATTGCTTCCTGTACTCTATGACCAGTCCCTCATTGCTTCCTGTACTTTATGACCAGTCCCTCATTGCTTCCTGTACTATAGACCAGTCCCTCATTGCTTCCTGTACTATATGACCAGTCCCTCATTGCTTCCTGTACTATATGACCAGTCCCTCATTGCTTCCGTTGTACCAATAGTATTCCTATAATGACTCCCTGGTGTGAATAGGTGTCAAATCCTTGTTTCGACTTCTTAGCAATTTGAATGTGGTAGCGTTAAGGCTAGCCTGCGAGAACATCCGGTTTTTTCGGCTTTAGTTTCACCGGAAATACGTCTGCGGTCCGCAGGCTACGTTCAGGCGTATTAAAAGGGAAAAGGCCTTACTTCCCGTTGACGTTCGTGGTTCAATGACTCTTGCTTAAAGCTCCCTATGAACCATTTTAACTCTTTTTTAAAACACACTGATTTGTAAACGGGTCAGGTCCTCGCTGGAAACTATATATCAATATATACATACTCAGGTGGGGATTGAAATGTGTTTTGAGTGCTTTTTTATCGGTCATAGCGAACTCGACGTATTTAACAATTATTCCTCGAGCCCGAATGGGCTCTGAGCAAGAGAGGATAAAGGGGACAGAGAAGGCATCCCCCATACACACCCTATTCCATAGGTAATTCGTCTCGAGTTATTTTTAGAATCGGGATAAAGTTACCTCGCGCGCTGCGTGGATAGGTTTCGCATGACTAAACGCTGTGCAAAACATGTCGGGCGAAAGGCAATGGAAACGTAAAGAGATCGAAAGCATTTCTCAATATTGAAGCGAAATGAGTCGGCGCTCACCTGGGAAAAGAGTATCGCTGGACTCTTTGACAACCCGTGAAATCAGTTTAACTCGATGTTGTCGTAATCTCAGTGCTTTAATAAAATGAGAAATTTCGCCGGTCTATTGAAACCGCTCGTTTGTACAATAAAGCAAGTAGGACGCCAAGTGTTATTTTTGTTGAATAATAAAGGACTAATAAAAGAATAAATATCAAACCAGAAATTGCTCTCTTCAAACTGTAAATTATAAATGACCCTGAGAGAATATTCAGCGTGTTAAGGATTTCCCTGTTGTACTGTTAGCCCTATACAAGAGAGGAAGGGTGATTCTTTTTTAATTGCCATTTCTCTGACACCGCTTTAGCAGAAATCTCTCTTTAGTCGTTTTCGTCGACAAAACGAATAGCAATATCGCTCTCCGAGTCTTCCGCCATTTTTTTCTGCGTCAATTCGCGAAGGACGCGTGCCTCTGAGCGTGGGTCATCCACGCGGAACACATTCGCGCTATGTGATTGGCTGTTGTCTAATCCCCCTTGGGATCTGTGTGTCTTAAAAATAACTCGAGACGAATTACCTATGGAATAGGGTGTGTATGGGGGATGCCTTCTCTGTCCCCTTTATCTCTTGCTAGGACTTAACAAAAGTTGCGTAGGCCTCAGATGTGACGAGACGCCAAAAGAACATCGCTTCCTGATTCATTGCTTTTCTGTACCTCTTAAGCCTGCGAGTAAGCTCTCCTGGAGCTCCCAGTGGTACAGGGGTGGGAGCGAGAGCTCCCGGTGGTACAGGGTGTGGTTGGGAGAGTTCCCGGTGGTACAGGGGTGAGAGAGTGAAGAGAGGAAGTAGAGCGCCCCGGGAGAGCTTGCTCGCCGACAAGTACCTCTTTAACTATTACAGACCGCTTGAAATACTGCTTGATAGGGGTGTTAGAGGTTTTATGGGTCTTGAGGTGTTATTTTGTCCTATATGTTTCCTAAAATAAACCTTTTTCATCTCGGGGGTAGTAATTGGTGTGTCTCGGTTTCACACCGAAAACGCTGCTCTAATGATTCGCAAGCTCAGTTGTGTGGAGAAAAAAACATTTTTGTTTGGGTTTTGTTAAAAGGGGCTATGTCACGAAGATATTGCTATTTTACGCCAATTCTTAGCTTAATTTCATTAAAACATAAACGAAATGCTCCTGAAGAAGAATCAAACAGGGAAGCACTAACCATAATATTTTTGCACTCATAGCGTTAAAACTTACCCAGTTTTATCTCAAGTTTCAATCCAAATCCATCTCTGTCATGCCTAGCGACAGACGACAGGAAACAGTATCAATGCATAAATAAGGTTTCAAACAACAAAACTGGACCATTGGTTTTATAATTCAAATGATGTGAAGACATGTTTTAAAAGGTAGCAAACAGCGTGGCATTGCCCCTTTAAGTTGCGTTTTATTTTAGTTAGCTTCTAACTTGCGTTGATATTTATTGAAGTATTTATTATGTACATAAATACGTTAGTTCTTTTTTACAGAGAAAGCACAACTTTCTCAATTAATTTCGCCATATGTAAGAATAGTATGTATGACTACAAATGGTTTATATTCCATAGGACAGATATAAAGTTTTTTACTTTTAACGTAAGGGATCAGATTGTATAGGAGTATATTTTAATAGGTTGATTTGACGTCTCTTTTATAAAGATGTTATTGTAATGTCAATTTTGTAGGCAGTTTTGTAAGAAAAAAATGTCGGGGAGACAAAGAAACTTAATGCTTAGTGTTGATTGTGGAGATTTCCAGATAATGAAGTCCTAAATTTTGAGTTTGTCAATCTCAGCTTAACTGTGTGGCAATGCTTCCTAGTTAGTAAAAAGAAAAATCTTAGGAATTATAATTTTCAGACAGTGAGATTAAAAAATAATTTACGCATTGACACGAAATAATAACTCTCTCGAATAAGCGCCGCTCTTAGTTGCAAAATCTTATCGGTAGTGTGGATCTTAATTTTTACTGCTGGAATGCTGACATGGCCCATATTATTTTTGCTGAAATTTTATCTACCAGGTGTATTTAAAATTAATTGTTATTACGTTATCCCCTTGTTATCTTCATCTTTTTTGGACAAGACAATTCGGGAAACTAAATTAGCGGGGCGACGCTCTTTTGGAGTGTATATGGTAGTCACTTGGGGTCGAGGCATTCTCGTCCCCAGATCCCTTCGGCTTAATTTATAACCGACATGGCAGAGTGGGTTGGAGGTCAAATCAGTTTGTTGTTCTTAGGCTTACGCATGCGCGTGGCACAGGACCCCAGAAGACGTTATCGTTCCCAGGCACTTCGTTACCGTTGCCCAGCAAAACGTTCAAGCGACGTTTCGATACGCTGACCTAAAGGACTGCAGCCTCTGGGATTGACATTGTCGAAACCATTCCGTCATGATGTTGATAGGACAGCTTTCTTAACTCAACGTCCGTAAAGCCATGCACTTGATTTTATGAGAATGATTTTGCCTTAGGAAATATTCTAAAACGAGTCCCCCAGCTTTAAGAGATGGATCAATGAGTCTTGTGTTAAGTTATGGGTCATGTCAGCATTGAACACTGAAAAAAGTGACCAGGGTTAAGCACTGACTCGAAATGGTTAGCATTTGTTCAGGTTTAGGGGTTCCTTTTTACTTGAGTCATGACTCACTAACTCACGACTCATTAACCCCAGATTCTCTAGCTTAAACAATAAACAATTTCTGATGTTTATGGAATGCACGTAGTGTCTCTGTGCGTTTGTTTTTGTATAACCTTTATTCACTAGGCTTCTTTAGATTGTTATATTTTTTAACAATTATATTTTGATAAAAATACTATTGCTTCCAGAGGACCTTTACTTCTGAAAGAATTTGACGTTGATTTCTTTGGATAAATCCGCTCATTTTGAAAGTCTGGAAACAATTAGTCGTTGTGCGCCTTCATTTTTATATCCCTACACGGTGCCATTTTGAGTTTTTGTAACATAGGATCGACCTTTAACACTTTTCTCTACTTAAAACTTCGCGCTCAAAAATACGGGGAATCACATGACGTCATAAAAATTCAAAACGGCGGCGCCCAGCAAATTGAAGTAACTTTGCATCAAACTGTATTCTTAGAAATATAACGTCAGTTGGTTCTAACAGTGGAGGTTCACTCTAAAAATAATTCGCACTCGTTTGGTTTCAATTCTTTTTACTTTATTTCAGTAAAGCTGAAAGCTCATTGTTCAGTGTGACAAAGTCACTTTTGTTTTCTAGAAA
>NC_133203.1:33213380-33223380 GCF_958299795.1 Porites lutea | reverse complement strand
CCTTCGCCCTCATGGGCTATTGACTCAGAGCCCATTCGGGCTCGAGGAACAATTTTTAAAGAGTTTCTAGCTCCGTGAAGCTGGGTCTACATTCACAAAGGCGTGATTTCTCAAAATTGGACCAGTCTTGATTTTCTTTATTACTATCAGTACTATTATTACTTGGCAATTTAAAGCAATTGCGTTCAAAACCTCTGCCCTTATTTTGCGGATCGAGGAGAAAACCGTAAAAAGTAAAAACCCGCAAAACTACAGTGCCACTACAGCTTAGTGGGGCATTCTGGTCGTTTTTCGGCGAATGGAGTTGATTTGAGGGTAAAAAAGGCTAGAAAAGGTTATACACATACCAGTTGGTCCGCTAATGAGTTCAGGGGACCTTTGTTGTGGTTGTGCACTATCTGGGATTCGACTGATTGTAGACTAACACACCTCTTGAGCTTGTATCTTTTGTTTCCCAATGAAGGTCTCGGGAATATACCCCGTGTCCTCTCATAAATTACGCTTACTTACGCAGGTGAATAAGACGAAATTTGAAAGAAACAGTTCTCAAGAGCATTATCTCATGACCTAAATTGGGAAAACAAACCATCAACAGCCGGCCCCAAATTTAACATTTCCAATTTCCATAATTTTAAGCAGCGAGAAGAGACCGCTGCATTCGCAGGATCAGAAATAAACGAAAAACAAGACTTTGGCTAAGTGAATTAGAGATCTAGACCTGCAGTTGTAAATCAAGAATTTATAATACACATTTCTGCATAAAACAAGGACATTTCCGAAAAAAAGTAAATGACTTGCCAACTGTAGCGGAAACCGGTCATTTTGATACAAACTCCAGCAGTGAAATTGCACAAACATTTTGTTCACTTCAAGTGTAGTTTGCGAGTGAACAAGAAAAATATTTTGGGTGAATATCCTTGCTCTTTAAGCCAAGCAGGAGGAACTATTTACACCTCGAATGAATCAACTTGTATCGAAACGACCGGTAACCGTCATAGCATAAGATCTTGTAATCTTTTCAGTGTGTGGTAAAACGGATTCCGAGGCTCAGCCACAGAGGTGCGCTTGTCACCTGCTCAAAATACGTTTTAGCAAGGTTTTTCTACTCAACACTTCGACTGAGCATTTATCTCGGAGTTATGATTTCAATCCATCTGTGAATTTTATCGTCTTTGCCGCAGTTGAGCCTTCATTTCTTGAATGCGGTTCACCAACGGACGATTTGAAGTTGCACATTTTCCAAGGACTAGATCCAGGCCATCCTCGCTTTTCTGAGCAAAAGCTGTTTCCGCCGCATCTTCGTATTTCCTGGGACAAAAATTAAAATGTCGCTTATAAATAGGTGCAATATGATTAGCTCGTTTCTCGAAAGTCTCTGTCCCTTTTCGGGTCCGAAATCAAATATTTAAATCAAAATCAAAGGAATTAAATGACGAGTCCTAGCCAACAAACCTGTCAATTTTGTTTTTACTGATAGAAAGCTACACGTCACATCAGTATGGAATATCTGCGAAAATTCTTCAGACCAGTTCGTGAGGAAACCAGTGGTGGTGTCACAAATTGTTAGCTATTTTCTCAGGGTAGCATCAATTAGCGGTGCAGAACTCGAGTTATTGTTCCCAATCCCTTACGAATTTGCGTTCACCTAGGATTATAAACAGAATTTTGTGGTCAGTGCGCGCTTCTTGGTTCTGGGGGGAAAGGATGATCGGCATAGTCGCAACACAAGTTTATTCACAACGTTTGACTGAGTTATGGAAACTCATGAACGTAGTCTTCAATAATAAAAAAAGAATTAAATGCTTTTTGATAAAAACCGACGAATCTGTACCAACGGCCATCTTTCCAAGACGACTATCATTTTTATTCCGGCAAACAGTCCGTACATTCACTCTTGAACATTTAATATCTTACACAGTGGGGTTAGGGTTTCTTTTTGTGTTTTTCATTTTACCTACTGCCAAGTTCCGGGGGGTGTTCCGGGGGGTATTCCGGAGCGTTCCGAGATGCCCCCTTTTTCACCACAATGGCAACCCCTCTAAAAAAGGCACTTTGTAGAAAGGTTTGACTCTGGTACAAAGCCGTTTCCGGTTTCGGGAAACCTAACTTGCGATCCGGCGGTCCTTCCTCCCAAAAGAACGTAACGCCTGATGTCAGGTTACGGAAAACTTTGTCAATGAACTTACCTCGTATCCAATTAGAGATTTATGAGCTTTGGAAAACTTGTCGAGTTCCAGCCAGTTATGACTTTCAGCCAAGGATCTTACTTTCAGCCAATAAAACCTGAAGACAACACAATGCATGACTTGCAGCAAATGAGCTGAACTATGAGGCATGAGTTTGAAGGGGTAGGAAAAGAAGGAATGACTGAGGTGCTCGTCAACGTGATGGCCGCGCGAGGACGAAGGGAAGGAATCCCTGTCTGCCGTTTTTCCGTCTTACGAGGTCTCTGATAAAAAAAAAGATGTTACAAACCTTTTGTCCGGAACCTTGAATTCCTTTTTCAGTTGCTCAGCGACTTTTAGGTCTCCTTGAAGTATGCACTGAAAAGTATAAGGTAATCCTTAGAAACTAACCCCAGGACAGTATGATAGTGTATGGGAATTAATTGACATTGAAGAAAGCTACTTAATAGTACTTTCCAGAGCGGTTTACTGTGCTTTGCAAGGTGGTTTTAACTACTTTAAGTTCTGGATAAAATCTTTAAGAACAACAATTCGAACGAAAGCTACTGAACAGAGTTTTCCTGCATATACTGTTGATTCCAAGTTCTAAGATTTGATTCTGTAGATGCAATCTTTTAGTATGGCCATTCCAATGAAAGCTTATACGTGTCGGTACTGTTTATTAAGCATATTGATGACATCTTAATTTTGATCATTCAAACGAGAGCTACGGTTCAGACGATTTTGGATCAATTGAGATTTTTTGAGTAACAGACTACCTACCCCTCCCTTAAGTTACAATTTGTCCCTAAATAAGAAGTAGGGGTTAATGTTGACTTAGGGAAGGGGTAGGTGGTCAGTTAACCGGCCTCAATCCACAGTAAAAGCTAACACAGTTGATTGTGTTACTGATCGCACCTGGTAGATAGTATCACTCAAGGACAGATCCATAAATGTCTTTCTGTACTTCTCTTCTAGTTTGACTTGATATTCCATGAGTTTCATTTGTTCTTCTGTTGCCTGGAAAATTGAATCGCGCGTCCTTACAATGCATCACTGACAAGAAATGTTTTGTTAATATTTATAATATAGCTCAGATCAGTATAGAGTGTTTTCACTCACGTGGCCAGCATCTATGCAAATTTGTCGGAACAAAAGATAGCGTTTGCATATAAAGAAAAGCGTTCAACTCCCAGAGGATTGGTTTGGGACACCAACACCAATATGGACGCCATGACATCATGTGAAAACACTCTTTTAATGCGCACTCTGATTGGATGACAAAGCGTGTTTATCAGGGTATAAAACACGGAGCTTCAGCTTACACGCCATCTGCCCATAGTTTGTTTTGAAAATTAGAAAGTAATGCGTGGCGAATTTAACGGATTCTTTATCCTAAAACCAATAAAAAAACCTTTACTGTGCTTTGTTAGGTTACAAAGCACTTAAGAACTAGCGATAAACACTCTCGACTAAGTCTTGTGCTTCCCTCTACACTCCTTTCGTGCCCCAGCCCGGCGCTTCCTCCTGCGTAATTTATATCAGTTCAGAGTACAGTCAAGGTATTTGTTAATCAAACACAGCTAGAAGAGTGGAGAGTTTCCGTGGGTGCGTTTGGTTCGAATATCGCAAGTTTATCCCGTATCCTAGATTACTAGACAAGACATAACGTCCGTCTTCCGTTTCTTCACATAGTAAGGAATGAGTGGCTCTAGCGTGAAGGAGTTTGAAGTATTTTAAATCAAAGCAACAAAGTGAAGAGCACACACCTTTGAGTAGAACTGAAATCCTCCTTGCTGGTAAGACATCTTTGCTTTGGACAACAGTTCTGGATAACGAATTACCTCTTATTTCTCAAGGAATAAAAAGGTGACCGCTAATCTCTTTTCCAAGGATGTGATCCTTTTGGTTTAGGACTAAAAGTAACCGCTCCGCCCGACAAGGTTAATAAAAGCTCTGCGGAGCAGATTGGGAGAGAGACCGGAAGGCGTTACGCAACTAAACAATTAACCCTTCGCGTGACGGCCTTTCCTGCAGAGCTGCGATTTTCAGGCGCGTGCGCTTTGTTCGCTGTACGATCCCTGTGAAAAATAACAGATAACTTGTAGTCTTATGTCTCCTATGGTCACGTGGTCGCTGCATGTATTGAGGGCCACTATTTACAACGAAAAAATGGACGGCAACAATTAGCGCATGTGTAGTAGATATCACTGGTTGAATAGAACGAATTTTGCTAAAGGTTTCGAATTTAAACACGAGAAATGTGCGAGTTAAATTACAAATAAGAATTGCTACACGTATTCTTGGCTCTTCTTGACGCTCAAAATAAACAAGATTGCTGCCGACCATTCGTTCACAGGGGTTTATCCCATTTTCTAACCGGAAAACGTCCCGGCAATGAGGTTGAGGGGAGCTTTGTAGTCACCTAAAGTCACGGAAACAAAAATAATCTATGACGCCATGAAGAAACGGAGTGAAGCGTACGCACCCCTTTGCTCAGAACTGAAACTACATATTAAAGAAATAAAATAATAAAACAACATTCGACGAGATACCCTCCTAAGCACGATAGCATTCAAGCTACTTATGATACCTTCTCGTTGTAGCTGTCCTGCACAAAGGCATTACCACTGTTCATAAACTGGTCATCCTGGTAGAACAGGTCCACAAGTGTACGGCGATCCTGATCCTTACAGTGCTGCAGACAAATCACAGTCATGCCAAAGTGAATATATAGGTTTCATAATAGCCTGCGTGGCAGTTTGCGTAACAGGTGCAAAAACGAGAGAAGAGGGGGAGGGGAGTGAAGGGAAAAGAAGAAGAAATGAAAAAAAGGTGTCCTTTTTTTTTCTCTTCCCTTTACGCCTCCCTTTTTCACTTTTTTTAATACCTCTTAAGACGCCTGCCACACAGTCTAATGATTTACAATAACCGAGTGATTTACGCGCCCCGATTGGTCGAGAACTTTTGCTTATGACAGTACAGAGAAGAGAAACAGAACTGAAGGTTCTTCTCTTCTCTGTTTCTTGAGTGCGATTCTCCGGGACATTGTAAAAAACAAATAGAAACGTAGCCATTTTTCACTGCCGCGACTCCGACATTTCAAAGAAATGAGATTAAAAATGCTCCAAACTTTACCGTAAAACCTCTCACCCCTCCACTTAAGTTTTCAACATTGTAACGTCATTTTTATGACCTTAAAAAAATGAACAGATAAAGGAAAAAATCTCTCCTGGCAAATAATGGCGGATTTTCTCTTGGTTGAAGCCTTGAACAAATACGCACTCATTTACGCAACTTTTTTTTATAGACTCACCTTGATGTAGAGGCTGAGTGCCACAGGATGGTAACGTATGGCCATCAAGAACTCACCAAGAGTTAGATTATCCTTCAAATGCATAACAACCATATACACTAGAAAGAAAAAGACAACACAAATGAAATGTCATCTAGATACAGGGGAAAAACAATTTGGCGGGTTTCGGATGACGGCAGTTTAGATCCATCAATTTTGATCACCTGACCAGAGAAAGCTGTTACCATTGGAGGACAGCACGTAAGGATCAAGATGGTTGAAATATACTTGAAATTGTGTCAACGGCGAGGGAAGATCCAAATAATGAGCAACAAAACAATCTCAAAAATGTTTTAAGGTTTGAGCCTCTGTCTCAGCTTGTAACGCCGCTGGTGTAACGCCAACTTTTAAGCTGAGAAAGCTTATTCTAAATTCTTGAAACCTTTGGTACAATTTCAACATTACGATAGATCTTTCTATACGTCGGCTCTTGCGACTACGACGAAACAAAAACGGGTTTCAAAAATTGTTCCCATCCACTATAAAGTTAGCTGTAGTTCTCCGCAGTGGTACCCACTTATAACTCACCCAGGTCCGTGTCTCCACTCATAATGGCCTTCTCGAGCGCTAGGTCATCTTTATTCATGCGCATGAGCAATGGAACTTGGTCAGCGGTTTTTGCTTCATAGTCCAACAGCTACAGGTAAAAAGTCAGACCACGAAGATGTGAGTATCTTGAAAGATACATTATGCATCATGGCATAGCCTGTACACAGACGTTGTTTTATTTTTCTTTTCGTTCTTTTCAAATATAATCCCCTGCGGTTTATATTTTATCACCCGCGCTCGACGGACTTTGAAGAGAAAATAGAGGGTCTGTGAACAGGCTATCATGGCATGGCTACGATAGGCTCGTTTACCGATTGTCAAACGACGAACTTACTATGGTGAGATTGCTCCAGCTAGAGGTCAAGGCTGGCTTTAAGCCAGGCTGTAAGCAGGTCTCCTCGTGGAGGCACAAACGGCGAAGCCACGAGAAAGGCCGTATGCAAAACCTGGACCGCAGAACCGGATCAGATCATTCCCAGAGGCACTATCCCTTACCTTTCGTTATTCAGTGAGTTACAGGGGTTGATCTGACCCGGTCCGTTCCAGGTTTTGTTGACGTCCTATGAGACGAGCATGTTGGTAACCCCTGGAGAGAAGAATGGTGAAAGTTAAGAAGTTATATTGATCAATGGCCCACGTTCGATATACTAAAATTCTAATATGATTCCGAGGCTTCAGGGTCCCTTCTTCGCTCTGACGAACGGCTAGAGCATGAAACTTGTTTGTATTTAAGTTATCAACTCATTTGTTAAATCTCTCCATATTCCATTCCCCCATTGGTCTTCTTTGCAGCCGTACGTTTTGTTTCTCGACATGAGTCCTTTAACAATTGAGTAATATTTCACCATAGTGGTGCTGCTGATAATAAAGCGGACCGCTGAACTAATTACAAAGCGCGGTCCTCATACTCCGGATACTGAAAAAAAATTCTTGATTACCTACAGTAAAAGCAATCTCGTAGATAAAAAAATCCAATTTTATACCAACCCACGTTTGTTTAAGCTCAGTGCATTTAGCAAGAAAATACTAACGGAGGACACCGCTTTATGCCTCAAATTGTCCTTGGAACGTCTATAATAAAACTGTTCACATGTGAATGCTCTCAACTAACCTTGATGGCCAGGTGAGTTCGTCCACAGTCCACTGCCTTTGAAGCTATTTCTGAGTAAGATATCCCTGGAGTCTCTCCGAGCTTGGAGTTGATGGCACGAGCAATCTCTTCGTCATCAACATTGGCTTGCTGAACCTGTTTAAACAAGAGAAGCAACTTTTGAAGAAGTGAAGGATCGAAAGAGATGTCAATATATTCGACACAAGAAAAACTATTTACGAACACTATTGTACTCTACAAGGGCGGAGAAGTTAATTTCAATCTGATCATCCCAGCCATGTGAAAGTCCAACTGTTTATTTACTGAGGAAATAGAACACAACAGGATTAAAAACCGCAACTGGCAGGAGGCAACCAGTTGGCTATTTACAAGCATGACTGGGTATCTGAACTTGGAAATACCGGACCGCGAGTAACTTCAGCAAGTGGCTAGAGTGGGACTCCAACCCGGGACCAGCGGATTGCGAAAACAACGCGATGGGCGCCTGGCCACGCTGTGTTCACCGCGTACAATCCAGTCTACTTGATCTAGATCTTTTTATAAGATTGAAAGAGAAGAGAAATGTGCCAAATTCAGCTCATGAAATAACCACGGGGCACCCAACTCCAGTTATGTCTACTGCCACAACCATAATTTACCATTACCAATTTTATCAAATTACAAGCAATAAGCTGATTGCAGGAAGACCCCTGCTTTCATATAGGTAACAGCCAACCGGTATCCGCTGGTTACACTCACTTTATAACAAGCCCAGTGTCCAAGGATGCGACTGGCACCCTCCCCCTTAGGAATCTTCAGGTTATCACAGATTCTTATGGCCAGACAGTAGTGACGCCTCAAAACAAGCCTACAGGAGCAGAAAATAAACGGTAATAAAATAAACTTAAGGCAAATAATTCCCGCTCCAGATCTGATGGCGGGAAAATCAATTTAGTAAACATGGGTTAGACAAGGAAAGTAGGCAAGTAAAAAACAACAACTTTGCTTCAACTTGTTTTATATTCAGTAGGAATGCAAATAATCTTGATATTTAGAAAGGATTTATGTCCAACCACGTCACCATTTTAGTCGGGCAAAAGAGAAAGATTATCGGACATACATCATATTCATTTTGTCATTTTTTTTCTTAAAACTACTATTTCGTACTATGTACTATAGCAGGTCTGGTGTATAATCAATAAAAATTTCGACTCTGCACACTATAGAGCCCCCAGCAGCTCAGTGGGTAGAACGTCCGATCTCGAACTCGGAAGGTCGTAAGTTTGATTCTTACCTGAGGCTCGGAACTTATTGAACGTTTCACATTGCAATAAACACTTAAACACTTAATGACTGGTCTCGAGGGAAACAGTTAAATTTCTTTTCCGAGAATCTCAATGTTTCCTGAGGCTATATAGTTGGAAATTCATTAAACCTCGCTGTAACGGTAGTCGTCGGTCAACATTCGTGGGTAACAATACACTGTTCCCCTATGACGTCATAGATTTGCAATGTTGCCCGCTCAGAGATTTTGGCGGGAAACAGTTTCATTGTTAGATGTCATGTGACCTCGAAGAAACCAATGAGAGCGCGCACTGTTATGAAAATGTTTCCAGCTACGTAGCAATACACCTTGTTTACCGTCCCCCTCCCCCTCAAAAAATGCATAAGCATTGCACGTTTTACCTTTTTTAAAAAGACAACAAACAGCAGCGTGACAAAAACAAAACTCACCTGTCGATAAGGGTTTTCATTGTTAGTTTTTCCAGTCTAAGACGATCGTCAAGGCATCAAAATTTGGATAATTTTTGAAAAATAATCAGAGTACTCTCAGAGGACAAAAAAGCAAAATGGAGCCCACTATAAGAACTTGATAAGAGCCACAAAATTGAAAACTGTGTTAACGTACTTTTAACATATCCGTTTCAAAAAAGAGAAAAAGGAACATATCTCGTTCGTTCCCTGTAAAAAAATGTAAGATTTAAACCCCGCAGCTTTGCTCCGTTACATAAATCGCACCGAAATGAGCGTTCTCTTGTGGGGACAGAAACACGGTATGGTTTCCGTGCCGACGCAAGAGCTATCTGGCA
The DNA here is from genome assembly GCF_958299795.1 of Porites lutea. NCBI lineage: Eukaryota > Metazoa > Cnidaria > Anthozoa > Scleractinia > Poritidae > Porites > Porites lutea. The sequence goes on along the minus strand of NC_133203.1, from coordinate 33,214,131 downwards.
TAGTGTTAACCTGCGTAGAAAAGGTTTCCGCGCAAGTTCGTCGAAAAAGTTGGGATCAGAGCAATGATAACTTAGTTGAAGATGATGTGAACTGCGGAAATGCAAGTTTAAATGAAGATATGATCGTCGCAGCGGAAATTACAATTTAAGCGATCGCAAGTTAACCCGAAAAAATAAAAAAAAATTTCGTGTTGCTACGGAGGCTAGCATAGATTAGTGTAGACTTGCTGCAACACACGCTGCAATTGGGCAAAACGTAACCTGTGAGACGACGCTCTTGCAACAACTGAAAATTTGGTTCACTCTTGAATTAAGATAAAGGATACTGTCCATATGTAAGTGGAATTCCAACCATGTAGTCCCGCACGGCGTTTAACACTCTAAGATTCCGGCACATCGAAACAAACGCGTGTGGCGGCATATCAGTTAGAAAACTCTTACCAAAGGAAGCAGCCTAGCAAAGAGATTACAGCGAAGATTAGTAAAAAAAACGGTTATACTAAAGGTAAAATTTTCCCCAACAACGACCGCCGGAGCGCTCTTATTGGTTACTACGAGGGCACATGGCATGTTACACGTACCCTGTAGAGCAGGCGTTTTTTAACGAAAACTCGGAGGTACATTGATCGAGGCCGCCATCTAGAAAAGCAACGAAAAAGACTAATGGGGAGGGGCGGTGGAACCCATCTACCATCTACCTCTCCCTTAAAAACACTTTTTGACTCGTCCCAACTCTCTGGTAGTATTAACG
>NC_133203.1:33203380-33208380 GCF_958299795.1 Porites lutea | reverse complement strand
TTACGATGTCGAGACAGCGACAGCTGCAAAGAGAAAGTCAAAAAGGCAACCGGGCGAATTTTTGACCGGCTGAAAATGCGAACGTTCAGTCGAATTCGCAACCACGATTTTTCGCGCAAGCCGCAACACGGCGTTGCAACATTGTTGCGATATTGTTTCGAATGGTTGCAACGTTGTTCCAACATTGCAACGCTGTGTTGCGGCGCATCGTCTCCTATAACATCACCTTAACCGTACGAAAATTCAGACGCATAGCCGTTCAAAGTTCCGTGTAAACAGCGAAAAATATTGAACGGTCGCGGGTGAACGTTGTGTCCGGTCAAATTTTTTTAGCCGGTCGAAAATTCTTTAAACAATAAACTCTGCACGTGCATCACGCTTCTGGCAAATTTTCCCAAGACGGGAAATTTCCTAATTCCACGTTTTATCGAAAAAGTGAACACGATGATCAATTTTTCTCTTTTTCGCTTAGGTGGGGGTAACCCTTCTGTCCATAATTATAATCTCTCGTTTTAATTTGAACATGTTTACGTGATAGGCAGGGTGACCCACCGCATGTTACCTCACCTATCTGGGGTCCCCCATCTCCATGTAAACAGTCCCTAAGAATTCATCTCCTAGACAAGTCCAGGACTCGCCTGCATTTGAAAAATTATGCGAGTTGGATTCATCGCCATGAAGTTTCAAACAACACGAATTTTCTTTCTGAGAGACGTTTTCGCCACCGTTGCTGAGTTGCAATCGGTGTGCGAATATCTGCTAGATACACGTTTCTTCAAATCCTGAAACTGCCGACGAAAAGGCAGATGTTGTAAAAAGATAGGAACTTTACAAAAAAAACATGTCTCCAGCTTGGAGATATCTTGAAAGGACTGGATTATAAAAGGTTGTATCACGATAACAGTTCTACTGTATACTACAGCTCACCAGTCTATTACACTGTCCCTTTTCTGTAAGGTATAGCAGATTATCAATTGCCACTAGCAACGATGAACCTCTGTCATGCGGCATAATGACCCAGCTGCTGGGTGGAGCATCCAAACCTTGTTAAAAACATTATGATGTATTATGGGTCGGTTATTTAAACGAAGTTGAATTTAAGCCGGGGTTTAACGAATCTTTGGACCTCCAGATCTCTTTCTTAGTGCGTTATTTTAAGAAGATAAGTGCTTTTCTAGTCTTTTCTATATGCTTCCATAAAACACTTCACAATAAACGGCGTTTAGATTAAACCGTTGGGCAAATTGAAAAGTGGCTCAGAACGCGGTTTTGTTAAACAGTGGGTAAACTACGTTTAAATAACTGGTCCTATGTTTCTCTAAGATTCATGACTGGTCATTTTTTGCCATCCGGTTAGCTCAGCTGGATAAGCGCCGGTCTGCTGAGCGAGAGGTCGCTGGTTCAACACACCGGCCGGATCAACACTTAGCTGGGGGTCTTTTAATGCTGAGCAGAAAGTGCTGCCTTTGTAAAGACATCTGCAAACGATTAGACTTTCTAGTTTTCTCAGATAAGGACAGCCCTAAGGTAGTTAGGTGAAAGAATTTTAACCAGTAGGGATCGAGAGCAATTATTGTTTTCCTTGAGAAAAATGTGGCAAAATACACATTTAACCCACGACAGATCATTGCAAATATGTAAGAGAAGAAAGTCTGAAAAAAATTTGATGATTTTTAAAGTTAAAAAGCCTTATCCAGTTCAAACTTATCAGCAAGAAAGGAAAGTAAAACACAGGCAGATATTGAGTTCTATAGATCACAAAAGCATGTGAGACGAACATGTAACTTCAAAATTATTAATCTCTCTGAAACACTGAAATTTATGAATTTTGTTACCTGGTGGATCATAATACCGTCGACTCCTGACCTCTTCCACGTTGTTTGCAACATAAAAGTGGTAATTACTAGTCAGGATAGCTATGCCAGTCCTTCCAGCAAAATTATAGGTTTTGCAGTCAATAATTTTGGATTCCTTGGCATCCTACAAAAAAATGCAGATAAAAACTACCAGTTCAGTCTCCTATACCCAACTAAACTCAAGCACCAGATCAGACAATAAATGATTCTATGAAGTTGCTCTGTATATGAGAAGGCCACATGCAAAAACGACATAAATATATTGCAGGTCAAAATCATACTCAGATTAAAATTCTTTAACCAAGGTTGATTCTTGATTTCCTTTGTCTCATAGCCCTAATTTATGAATAATTAGGACCAGGAGACAAAGGAGATGAAGAATCAACCAAGGCTAAAAACTTTTGACCTGAATTGAAATTTTGACCTGCACTGTAAAACATACAAGGTACACGGGTATATTCAATGGGTTTGCCTTTACTACAGAAAGTGTATGTATGTGTATAAGTTTTATTTAGTGTACAACCCCTCTAATAAAGTATAGCCAGTCTATAGATGACTTTTCGTTTTGATGATTATAATTCTAAATAACACGTATTTTGCTTATGGTCATGGAAAAATCAATGATTATTAAATTTTAATTTGTCAAAAAATTTATTTACTTGGGGATGGGGTGGTTAAAGAATTTACTGACATAAGATATGGAATCAATGGTCAAGATGAGCTTCAAGTTGACTAGAAGTGGTCAAGCTGTGGTGCTTTCCAACCATACATGCAGCATGACTTCTTTTTCAGTCTTTTCATGATGCAAAATGATTTAACACTGACCTGTCCCATTGACAAGGTTTTCTTGATTGCGCCATGAATATCATACACCATCACAGTACCATCATCAGCCACACAAAGTAGGTCCTCTGTGATGGACCATCCCATCTGAACTATGGGGCCTCCATCCCACTAAGAATAAAAAAGAACACTTGATCAATAGCCTACCAAAGCAGAACATACTTGTTTTTGGTCTTTTGCCCATGCAGTGATGGACTAGCCTGTTTCACAGCAATTTTTGATGTTGTCACGCAATGCTCCTCCCCACAAAGGGAGGTGGGGAGGAGCACTGTGTGACAACACAGGGCTTGAAAATATTTTGGAAGTATTTATAGCTGTGGGCTAGCTGGCATTTCCTACTTTACTAGCCCAGAGCCTGAGAGTTAGCTCTAGCCCAGTACACATTCGCAATGTGAGCCAGTCTTAAGACTTGTCCGCTAACGATGGATATTTTTTGTGACACGTTTCGCAAAACATTACGCCCTTTTCCTCATCATACTCCACCCATGGCTATTTTGTTTTCCTCTGTGGACGAAACATATGTTTTCGCTGGGTATCATACTTCTTGTTTTTGGTTTGAATTTGATCTGCAGCAGCTGGTCCATCTAATATTATTTCTTTTCCTGTTTGAAGTTCAAGACTCCGAGAACCAAAATCTCCTGAAAACGAGACTTGGAGACCTATCCAAAATGCTTCTAAGATTTTGAGATTGGACCAAACTTTTTGGAGACCCACGAATTTCGAGGAACCAAACTTCACCCCTACAAGTGGCCTGCTCAGCCTGATCAATGCTCCTCTTTGTTTGTGTTCACAAGTTAAACAACAATAAGGAAAACACATACCTTAACTGTGGCAAGTTCCCTTCCAGCAGAGGAAAAAATGTGAATGATGGGTTTATTAATAGCTGATCCTTGGACTCGAGCAAAATGCTTGTCATCTCTTATCAGAGCTGAAAATTTTAAATAGAAACAAATAAAAACCTTCCCTCAAAAAAGGAAATGAGGGGGGCTACAGGACATTGTAAATATTCAGGTCTACCGTCCTCACTCCCAATGTATGTAAAAGTGTACATGAGTTAGCAATTAGTAATATTGTGCATATTTAGCAATTAAACCTGGTTAAATCTTAATCATCGCAAATATAGGACCACAGGGACAGGGGGCAATTCAGCATGGAGCCCTTCAATAATAATAATAATAATAATAATAATAATAATAATAATAATAATAATGACTTTATTCAGCATTTCTACCAGGTGGCTCTTTATTTCTTTTTAAACTGTTACTGACTGTTGAACATCTACATGCAACATGGGACTGTGGGTAGAAAAATATAATATTGTATTAATTGCATGTTTTATGCACTAGCTGTTCTAAAATAATAAGAAGCAGGATGTTCTTCAGTGTTGTTTTCTTCCTTTAAACTTTTTCAGCCAAATCCCTTGACATGTACAGGCAGTTGATTGAAACAAAATTCTGGTACAGTATAATGGACTGTTGCTGCTATAAATATAAATTATATTTATAGCAGCAGGAGTCCATTATACTGAAACAGTCACAGAATTTTGTTTCAATCAACTGTTTTACAAATACCGGTACTTACAGTGCTGTTACGATCATTTAGACCTATGGTTCTGGCTCTTAACCCTTTAAGCCCTAAGGGTGATCAGCATCAAATTTCTCCTTGTAATGCTTTGTAAAACAGAGTGGTCATAAGAATTATGGACATGACCACACAAGATGAATTTGCTTCATATTTTATCAACTTCTCCTCACTACTTCTATAGGAAATGAATAGGGGCTATAAATGAGGATTCAAATTTTAATCTCAGGGTTTATAGGGTTAAACTTTCACCCTAAGGGGGGGGGGGGGCTATTTACCATAAGATAAATGCAAGTAGATGACATCCTTTCTGTACACCCTGTGGGTTAAAAAACACTTAGAAGGAGTCTGATGTACTTACCTATTGGACCACCAAAAGGTGCCGCACTCACAATAAACCGGGATAAATCCACAGCATCTTGCCACTCCATACTGTACAGCTCTACTTTCCTTTTGAAGAAAAACACATTTTGTGACGGAAACTTTTGATGTAATTCAATATATTATGGCTACAGGGTGTACATTTAAAATATTTCTCTATCCCTGACTGATTGGCTTAAATTCCATGGCTGCCTGAGTATTTCTTTTCTGACGCCAGCTGGTTATTCTCCAAAATTGAAAGATGTTGGCTTTGATTTAAAGGCTGATGTCAAAAGTAAAGTCTCACACTGGAAAAGGTAAAAAAGATTAAAGGCGCACACAAGCCAAAGGCCCAAAATG
>NC_133203.1:33175880-33198380 GCF_958299795.1 Porites lutea | reverse complement strand
TTTTTCGAAGAAGAAATTTTATTAACAACAATGCTAACTATTAAAATCCTATTTACAATTAATTCGCTTAAAAAAAAAAGAAAAAACTATTCATTCAAAAACACTATTTACAATTCCTGTCGAATTAAAAAGCACTTAATTTAGCTAAAAAAAAGTTAATGTAACGAAGAAAAATTTTTTCGAATTAAAAACATTTCATTTCAATAATAAAAAAAAACTGTCAACCTCTAAAATTCAAAAGTTTCTTTCAACTGCTAAAAACAAAAAAATAGTAATAATAATAATGAAATTGCTGAACTCTTAAGGAAATTAATGGCTATTTTTTTAAGTGATAAACGTGACATTTCATGGAAACTTTAGACAAGATTTTTGGGATTAACTTTGAACCTGTTTTTTAGGAGAAAAAGGTTTAAGCAGGACTTCTGGGAAGGCTCTTCACTATAAAGGATCAGGGTTCCATCGAGTTATCAAGGATTTTATGATTCAAGGAGGAGACTTTACTAAAGGTACTTTTATTTTTATATCAAGATGGTAAATGAAAAGGCGCACTTAAGCTAAAGGCTCAGATGGCCGGAGCTTTTCCTGGTTTCCTCAGCATGAAGCATGCCTAGGAGTATTGCTACCCCCCTCCCCCTCACCCTGGACATAATCGCTGGGTTACCCTCCAGCAGTATGTCACCAGTGCCCATTTATACACCTGGGTGAAGAGAGGCCAAGTGGAGTAAAGTTCCTTGTCTAAGGAAACAATGCAATGGGTGACGTTAAACCACAGACCTCCAGATCCAGAGTTTGAGGTGTTAACCGCTCAACCACACATATCAAGATGGCTCAAATGGACTTTTCAGAGTTAGAGCCTTAACTATTGTCATTAGCAAAGATACTGGAAAACAATCTCCTTTAATAGCTGTATTATTACCAGGAATTTGTTATGACTGATGTTATTTTGACACAAGAGTTTTCATCACAATGTGTAAGTGGCTTGTAAGTGTGCCTAAGTGTAGTTTTTGCAAAAGAAGTTGCAGATTGTTGCAATAAAATCTTTTTCGATGTATAAACGGTAGGTTCTGTATCTTTACTTACATTAATAAGATCTTTTTGTGAGAGTTGCGAGGGCTACGTTTTGTAACAAGAACAGCAGTGTTTCACAGAGTTTTCAAAAGCTGCTGACTATTAACACCTGATGCAAGGTGCTCGTTACTTTTCATGTTCATATCAGGTATTTTTTTTATCTGTTACACATGTACTACATCAGTCTTCTAGGTAACACTAAGCAAAACTTTTAGTTGGTTTCTCACTGGATGTGTGTCAATAATTTTTTGCCAAAAATTGCCTCTTCAATGATTCTCGTAATACGCGATTCTAGTAGCGTGATGATAATTGCGTAGAGTGTGACAAGATTCTCATTGCGCAGGAAACAAGACATGACTGGTAACTTACTTTGAGTGGTACTGTATGTCATGTGCTGTACAAATCATTCTTTGCAAACCTTTGATCAATTAGAGAATGCATTTAAAACTCGATATGTAATAAAATAAATTATGATTTTTCTATTATTTTTGTGTATCACAGGAAATGGGACTGGAGGAGAGTCAATTTATGGTGGCACGTTTAATGGTATGTAGCTTCACAATATTAATCTCAACAACAAGACCTGCAGTTAGAATCACATTTATAGTTGCAAAAATTGAAGAAGTGCAATATTATTAGTGAGGATTGAGTATAGTAAACCTTTAATATCTGAATTAACTTTGTGTTATAGTCAAACAGGAATTTTATCAGTAGTTTGTCATTCCTCGTTGTAAACATAAATTGCATTGACTACATTGAAACCCTGATATAACAAAGACCCAAGGGACTGGCAAAATATGTTAATGTCTCTGCTCCTTTATGGTGCATGTTAAATGTGAAGTAATTTAATTATAAAACAAATAATGACAAGTTGGCGTTAAATGGGGGAGTACTGCCTTGCGCAAGGTTAGTCTGTGCGACTTCCGGCGATGGCGTGACCAAACGACCTCACTTATCTCCCCAGCACTACGAGCTGAATGCAATACAGCACGTGCTGGATTGGACTAGAGTATTGGTTTGCAGGAGATATTAAACGGCAATGCAGCCAACAAGCTTGGGGGAAGTCGTGGTGCAAACTTAACTGCACTTCCGAGGAGTGTCCCTAGTTTATTTGATGGCATAGCACAAAACAAACCCAAACCTCGATCGTCTCCAAAGAGAGGGAAAGAGGGAAACATTTTACAAGAATAGTATACTGAGCGCTTAAACCTTGCTGAACAACCAAAGTGAACTCTCAACAGTTGTTCTTGGCTTTTACAGCTAGATGAATGTCTGCTGGCATAGCCAGTAGGAAAGGCTGTACTACAAGACAGTTCAGCGTTGCATGTGCAAACTCTTAGCCAAAAATAGTGCTTTGAAAATACTGGCCAATGCTGTGGCTTGTACTAGCCTGCTGAAGACAACGAGGCCGTAAAGTTCTACGCTAGAATACAATGCATCTTAGAGCTTGCTGACCTTGACACAAGAATAGTATACTGGGCGCTGAAACCTTACTGAACAACCCAAGTGAACACTGAACAGTTGTTCTTGGCTTTTATAGCTAGACGAACGTCTGCTGGCATAGCCAGTAGGAAAGGCTGTACTACAAGACAGCTCAGCATTGCATGTGCAAACTTGTAGCCAAAAATAGTGCTTTGAACATACTGGCCAATTTGCTGTGGCTTGTACTAGGCTGCCTAAGAATACAAGGCTGTAAAGTTCTACGCTAGAAGACAATGCATCTTAGAGCTTGCTGACCTTGACAACTTGTATACACAATTGCTTTATTGAAAAAGAACTGCTATGAAAGGGTTGCTGATAACTAGGATCATGTTCCATAAACTACATTTTACTGGCGTGACAGTAAAATTGCTTTTTGTTGTAACAAGGTTTTGTTATATTGAGGTTATTTTCCATATATTTTACTATTACTATACTGGGGTTAAAAGAAAATCGTTCATTATATTGAGGAGTTTGTTATATCAAGGTTCTACTGTTCTGCAATGACTCTTATCTCAGGGCTGTGGCTAAAATTTGAAGTGGCTGGGTAAATGCAGTTAGTAGAAGGGGAATTGTACTGAGCTGTGTAGGAATTAGTTCTTTGGTTCTGTTTTCTTTTTGTTTCCTATAAGAGAAGCTAGGGCCCATGCTCATAGTACCCAGGTAAAATCCCCAGCCCCCCCCCCCCCCCCTGGTTCATAGTGATGTCCAGCCCTGTATCTTCCAGTGAACTTACACCTTATGCAAATCTGTGTCTCACAATTTATCATCTTTTACACAAGACGTTCTCAGGTTTTGATTGGTTTATATTAATCTGTCAGCTAATAATTCATCTTGCTCATGATGTGGAGAATGAAACAATGTTATGCAATATTGGATTATGTAATAACATTACAGATCTCAGCATTTAATGACACTCTTATTGATCTTCATTTAACTATAACAGTAAAAAGGGCTTAATTTGGTTGAAACTTATGAGAAGTACAAACCTGTAATTGTGATAACTGCAGTGATTTACTCGTCATATTAAGTTTTTCATTTGTTTGTTTTCCCTATAACAGATGAAGGATTCCATCTTAAGCACAAGACAGCAATGTTGTTGTCCATGGCTAACAGAGGTCCAAACACTAACGGTTCTCAGTTTTTTATGTAAGTATTTGATCTTTTAAGGATAGAAAGCACCCTATAAATTTGAAACCAAGTATAAAATTCAACTGCTCCTGATCACTCAAAGATTGGATACATGTAGTGCTATCCACTGTATAAATTAATTATCGCTATGGAGTGGTTAGAGTGTCATGAAATCCAATTGCCTTGCTTTTCTAATTTACCTGATGAATAGCATTACCCACCTTCTGAGCAACTGGGCACTGTTAACTTAATTACACTGGCAAAAATGGTTCAGTTCTTTTTGAATTTCCTGCTGTTGTCTAATTTTCCCCGCCTTTAATTCTCAACTCCTTCCTTTTCTCAAGGCCCCAGGTTCAAGTTTAAAAGGGGTTTTATGTACTTCAATGTATCAACTTGATAATATTAATCTCTATCCAGTCGTTGATCCAGTTGTTTTCCCTAATTAATGTTTATCCACTGGATATTAATTTATCTGCTAAATAGCACCTGATCCAAGGAGTGAACAACTTGGGCCAGATTTCAGGTCTTCCAACTGGCCTCTCTGTGATACATAACAATATTGTAGTGTGAATAAAGACAAAGTTTTAATGTTTTAAGTTTTTACAGTGTGTTTATTTTGCTTTTCACAGAACAACTCAGCCTGCCCCACATCTTGATGGGTAAGTTTTCTTTTAACTTGATTCAGCTGTTCTTACTGATAGAAAGGAAATTTCTGTTAGCATTATGACCTTATTGGTACAGACAAGACAGTGTTTCACATGGTTTCATTTTTTCAATTTCAGTACCCAAATATAAAAAAGGGCATCAAATTTTGCGATATTATTTTTCAAACATCTGAATTTCTAAAAGATATGAAGATAAACTGTAACGAACAAAATGCGTATTAACAATATTCCACAACAGATTAAAAATTACCAGTAAAACCAGTTAATAATTTATTGTCGATACACCTAGGCTCTACAGTAGAAACAGTTGTTGTTATTAAATCTTAATCATTTTTATATGATTTGAATTTTCTATGGGTATTAAATTAAAATTTTGCATGTTTTCTTTTCGTAAGGATATTTATTGGCGAAAACAAATTCATGAAATAAAAAAAATGCTAAGTTAAGTAATGAAATTGTACATGACTTGTATACATTATGCATTTTTGTTTATTGCAGTGCCACTCAAAAGCAAGTCACAGATCAATGATTACCCACACCTCAACAATGTTGCTCTTGCTTATATTGTGGTATATTTATTTTATTTGTAGGATTCATGTGATATTTGGCCAAGTATTGCAAGGTCAGGAAATAGTATCAGAGATAGAGATTCAAAGAGTTGATGACAAGAGTAGGCCCCTAGTGGATGTAAAGATTATCAACTGTGGTGAACTTATTCCAAAAGCAAAGGCTAAAGGTACAGGATATGTTTCCACTGACTAAATTTATGTACAGGGCTCAGTGCTCTAGCAGCAGTGCTGCCTGCTGACCCCTGGCACCATACTTTAGCTCTTAGGTGATGTCTTACTGTTATTTGTTAACTTTCAACTGCAGAGAAGAAAGCTGAAAAGAAAAGAAGGAAATCAAAGCGACATTGTGACAGCAGCTCCTCAGATACTGACTCTTCATCCAGTTCTGGATCAGAATCAGACAGTGATCAGTCATCAACTGATGAGCGGGAGAAAAAGAAACGCATAAAAAAGAAAAGAAGAAAAAAGATGAGTGAATCTGTAAAATGCAAGGACAAAAAGAAAGCAAAGAAGAAAAAGAAAGAGATAAAAGACAGGTAAGTGGCTGTAACTACACCACAAATACATCAATACACAAACATTTAACGAGTACATACAAAAAATGCAAATCTGATAAAAATGAATACTATGAATAAAATAATTAATGGCTTAATAAAAAAATGCATAGACGTATAATTTCAAAAATTAACATTGTTCGCAAAAAGTACAGCATTCAATAATTCATTCATTACACTCAAATGACAACATGTACTTGTAGATAGATTTGGTTGAGTAGCAAAAAGGACTGATAGAGCCACTGTGCCGAGTGCAGAGCATAACCATGGCAACCAACATGTTGAATTCCAAAGAAGTTGACCCTTTTTTTACCCCATGACTAGTCCAAGAGTTGCTATTTCTATTCTCCCCTGTCTTTCCCAGTGATCAAAGATGGCAGCCATGGCAATGCAGACAAGCAGTTTTTGCCCACCTTAAAAATTTGCCTGCATTGCTGGCTTCCCTGAGAGTACTTACACATACCTCGCACTAACCCAGGGTTATCTTAACCCAGCTTTGAACAAACCTGGCCAAGTAAGTGATAAGCAAAGGAGTCTGTGGCTACATTTGAGGTCCCATATTACATAATAATGTTGCTTTTATGCCACCTTCCCTGTTGGTGAAATATTGACACTAATATCAGCAATTAATTTGAATTCCAGTCCAGGAGATGTTAAACCAAAGAGTCCTGAACCTTTTAGTTCAGTGACTGTGGATGAGATCCCAGATGTTCCCAATAATTCTTTTCTATTGAGAAGAAGCCGCACCCCCTCCCCTGTCAGGGAAAAGAGGCTTCAGCAGGCAAAAAATAGGTATGTTTCCTCTGAGGTACACCTGACCTTAATCATTTCTACGAGAGCTGGGCTCATTCCCTTTTCGGTGCATAATTATTATCATGAATTAGGAATTTTTGAGCATGTAAGTCTATACTAAATTTGCAATGATAAATTTTGCCCAAGGCAAAGCTCTTTCTTTGTTCAAAGCTCTGAGGTATATACTAATAAAATTAATTGTGACATATAAAAGTACTTTGGAATGGCAAGACGACTAGATTTCATCCACGGACTCAAAACTAAGAACTGCATTTCATCCAACGTGCCTGATTACACCAAGGAAATGGTACCATGTGAAAGTACTACTGATGGAAGAGGTTTCATTTGAATGGTCACACCATAGGATTTCATCCACAGACTCAGAAATTAAAACTACATAGTACCATGTGATAGCACTGCTAAACTGATTCTGATGGCAAATGGTTCAGAAAACGTTGTTCAGATGTTGAGAGATAGATGGCAGTAGTATCTTCAAGTTGTATATATTATTAATTTTTCTTGTTTGTATGACCACAGGAAAAGTAAGTCTCCTCCAGGGTATAAAGCTGCGCCTCAAAGTAATTCACAGGAAAGGACCAGAGTATGTACACCTGCTGAAATGATATTGTTTGGGAGATCAGTAGACCTTATTTCATTGTATCCACCATCTTCGCGTGCGTTTCGGGACTGATAAATCACGTGACATTGCATCTATCCCATCAAACCTTGAACGCCTACAAAGATGGTGATTGAGGTCTATACGTTCAACAGAAAATATCCATAATTATTAATAAAACAATTACATCCGAGTCTCTTGGTTCTTAAAATGGAGCTCGGATTCTACGGGTAACTATTTTTCTTTCTTTTAACACAATTGTAAAACTTTTTACCCTCTATCATCTATCTCTGTTTGTCTTTCGTATCGGCAGGTTTCCAGGTCGGGAAGGATTCTACGAGGACGAGGAAATATGGTGAGGAAATTCCCAGGGTAATAGTTAAAACTTCCTTACGAGAAAAACAATACACCATGAGAAAAGGAAATCACTAAGTAATGAATCATTTAGAATCGGTCAGGAGACAAGACAAAGCAAAACACATCTCTGAAAACCCACTACAGTGTACCCCCCCCCCCTTCTCCCTTCCCCCCCTCTGAGCAAAGAGCCTGGCCGGAGGCTACTCCATTGGTTTGAAACAGAACTTAATCACGTGATTTTTATTTTTCAGCGGTATCGCACACCCCCGCCTTCTTCTCCAGATGAAACCCGGAACATTTCGGGCCGTTTTTCCCCACCTTTGGTTGCTCGGTCAAGGTCTCCTATGCGTCGTGCACGATCATCATTTAGACAGTCAAGGTCTTCTCGAGAACGCTCTAGATCTCCCCGTCGACGCTCGAATTCTCCTCGAAGACCCCCGATGTCTTCTGGAACACGCTCGAAGTCTCCACAAAAACAATCAAATTCCTCACAGAGACGCTCGCTGTCACCTCAAAGACCCCCGATGTATTCTCGACGACGGTCGACGTCCCCACGAAGACACTCAAATTCCCCACAGAGATGCTCGCCGTCTCCACGGAGACACTCGGGGTCTCCGCGACAACGCTCGAGGTCTCCACGAAGACATTCGAAATCCCCACAATCACACTTACTTCAGAGAACAGATAGCAAACAGCATATGAAAGACCGTGAATCAGCGGAAAGAAAAATGAAACAGAGCTACTCAGTAAGAGATGGTGGAAGCAGTGATAAATTTGCAACAGTTGAAACAAGAGGTGAAAGGAACTCAAATGATGAAAAAGCTAACGAATGTTCACCTATAACTGAAGAGCGCTTTCCAGAAAGGCGACGGGAAGAAGAGGAAAAGAGCTTTTCTAATGAAGGCTATGTAAGGTCAAAGTTTGCTTCAATCAATGAAACTGGCAGACACAGGAGAGGAGAAAAAACTAGCAGTAACAGCGACAGCGAGGAATTTGAACAAGCAAGTCGAGACATTTTGTACGGATTGGAAAAACAGAGCCATCTTGCGCGTAAAGACGACACCAGGGACATACGGAAACCAAGTTCATACCCGAACGGTGACGAGCAGACATGGAGAAGCTTAGCTCGTGATTATGAGTTTGAAGAAGGTCACGGAACTTTGGAGGCACAAAGTTATGCACCCATTCCATTAAGCAAAGAACGTGAAAATAACCGAGAACGTCTACAATCTCGCGGTAAAAATAACGATGAACAGATTCCTCCAAACGAAGAAAGCGCAGGCAGTGAACAAGAGGACAAACGAGCTTTCCTTCAGGGTGAAGGAAGGTTTAAACATCAGGGTATCTCAGAACGTAAAACTGGCCGTCGACAGCGCAGTAGGAGTTTTGATAGACGCAGAAGCAGCTCTCAGGAGAGTGACCGGAACCGGAAGTCACGTCATCACCATCGTCGTCATCATCATCGTCATCATCATCATCGACACCATCATAAAAGAGACGCGAGGCAATCGGAAAGAAACATTGTCGTGACCGAGAAAGATCAGGACATTTCAAGTGACTGACTTGATTGCGTGTAAACTTCTCAAACATCGGTGATATCGTGAACGTAAACAGCACTTCAATTTTCAATGTACAATATTGTGTACGTTTCTCTGTAGAAACAGTCGAAAACGACACTAAAACGTGAAAAAGGAAGTTACGTCTTGAGACAAATAAGAAACGAACTCACATCCGTTCAAACTTTTTCCAACTTTTCTGAAACTTTAATTCAAACTCCTGTCTAAAGAGAGAAGAACAGGCATTTATTCATGACTTATCCTTTAACGACATATTTATTGTCTTTCACACTTGCATCAATTTTCCCTTTTGGTGTCTACTTATGGTAAACTGCCGCTGATACATCTTGGTAAGGGGTTTTAGGAGGGTTTATAAACGGAGGGGCTTATATCCGAGGTAGCTTATCACAGGAATGGAAAACGCTTCGAAGCAATCTACAGAAGTGCTAGTCAAAATAATTTTGCATTTACTGGTTTTTAACTAAGCGTCAAAAGGTCATAATAAATCGAATTCATTTCAATACATTTGGAGGGTGGGGATTATAATCGGATGTATTTTTTTGTCTACGGGTTGATGGGTCTATAGCTGGTGGGGGTGGGGGGTGGGGAGCTTTATAAGCGGCAGGTTGCAGTATATCCAGGATCGAACCCTAATGTGATGCACTTTCCTTATGATAGCCATCACAAAGTGTCCTAACGAACAGAACATCATCAAAATGCATGTAATTCGAACAAATATGAAGTAGTGTAAAAATGAAAAAGAACCCAGTCAAGTATGAAGTATTTTAAAATAATGTGCGTTTAATCTTGGATATGCTAACTAACTCTTAGAGCCAGTTTTGTGTTGTTACGCCTCAGGGGGCTCAGGCTTCTTTGAAGTCCTTTAATACACATGCACAGGCTCTTGATATGTGTTATTGACCAAGCGTGAGATCAAGAAGGCTGGATATTGATCAAGTTCTTGTTTGCGCATTCACGGATCAAAAAAGACGATAATAACAACGCAAGAAAGAACGAGGAGGCCAATATCCAGCCATCTTGACCGAACAAGCTGGGTCAATAAAGGATTTATTTCATAGCCAAAAAGATATCGTTTTCTTGCTGGACCAAGGCGGAAAATCTCGAAAGGCAAGATGGGCACATCTTTCAGGCTTGGTCGAGTGGCCAATCAGTACACAGTCAGGTTTCGCGTCATATTGCCGGCTGGCGGATTGAGCCATGCTTATAATCCTTTTAGCCTGGGTGCGCTGTTGCTGCGGCTGCATCATTTGCCTGTTTTTGTCAAAGCAATTCAGATTTTTATTTGCGTGATCAACGTTTCAACACGGAATATAAACGCTGTCGGAAAGCATCGAAAGTCTGTCATGTTTTAACGCCTCGGGGGAATTCAATTAACCTGTTATTAACTGTCCCAGAATCTTTAAAGGAATGGTAAGCAAGCAATATTCCGAAACCGCGTTATTTTAATTGTGACCTAAATCATAGAAATCTTTTGACCCATGAAAGGGTGTCGTCCGTGTCTGTTTATATCAACATGCTATAAAGCCAGAAAATATAACATCATTGTTTTCTAGCTTCTCGGCTAAAATATTTCGTAACTGCGCTAGCCCCCAAAATTCCTGCGCTTTCTGGTGAAAAAAAAAAACAACCCGGTTTAACTCTGGGAAACTGGCTCCAGTTGTTTATCCACCGGAGAAATCGTTATCCAAAGGACATAAAGTATTAGAGACACCAACTGCACTATCCGTTTGATACTGAGATTTATCCAGTGCATAGCGTTAGTCACCTTTTGAACGACTGGGGCCTGGAGTTTAAACACAAAGGCGGCAAATTTGTGTTCCAGGAAAATATACACGTTTTAATGCCAACAGTCTTTGTTGCAAAAATGCTAAAAGGAAGAAGCCAAGAAAAAGGGACCGAAGAGAGGAATGCAAGATGGAGGAGGCGGGAGCGGTCTGGACCCCTTGTTTCACCCAAAAATAGAGTGTAATTAAATATGCAGGAAAATTAAGTTTAAGGAAACACGTCAAATGTCAACAGTATGTTTGATGGTGTAAATGCAGGGAGAAGGGGTTACTCACGATAAGATTTACATACTTTTATATACCATTTTCACTGAAAAGGTACCTCTTTCGTATACAGTTCCATTGAACATACTACCCGGCCTTTAAATGTCTACCTGATAAGAATGAATCGCTATAACGTTAATTTAATAAATGAAAATGTTTGTACCCTTTTAGGCCTTTTATTTACCTCAACAGTGATTCCCCTGTCTTTGATAAACCTTAATTAAAGCCTCAAAAATCCGGGTACCCCTTTTCAGGCAGAACCTCCGGGTATAAGCTATTGTAGGAAGCCCCTAATCCCCCCTCCCCGGGTGTAAAGCGTCGTTGAAAGCCGGCGGTTCTCCTAAATTAAATTTGACTTCATAAACTAGTCTCACGCGTGCTACTAATTCTAAAGCTAAATGTGGGACAATTTTCTTGCTTTGCTTGATAAAGACCTGAATGAAGAAGAAAACAGTACTGCACAAGTTTAAATTTGATTTCAAGTTGATTGTCTACTGTGAAGTGACTGTACGTTGTTCTGCACGGGTGGTCGTCCTGATGCTCGAATATTTTAGGAACGTTTTGTTGCAATACAATAAAAACCCGCAACTAAGAACCTGCATTTTTCCAAGTTAGCCTAAACAAAGTTCTTACAGAAATGGTAATTAGCACAAATTTAGGCTATTTAGGTTCTTATCTTCTAAAGAAAAAATAGATTACAGCTAAGAGTATTTAGTGGTATTCAGCTTATTCTCTAATAAAATCTGCATAGGTATTCAGCTCGGATTCCCTAATAAAATCTGCATACCATTATATTCAGCTGTACATTGCAGTTGGACGGATAATTCTTCAAAGAGGATCTTGATTGCTGGCCTATCTCATTTGCTCAATAATCTTACTGCGTTTCTTCTTATACATTTTAGAAAATAAGAACCTGTTTCAAATTTTAGGTATAACAGGTTCTTGTAAAGAAGGGACCTAACTGGTAAATTTTAGCCTTAGCTTAAAAGGTTCTTAAAAACAAGGTTCCTAAGCCGCAAATTTCTACTGTATCTCACTACCCTTTTCTGTGAAATTTTCACATCATAAAACTAAATTCCTAGCAGCATTTTTTACCACTACGATGGAGACCGAAACAGGAACAGCTGAAAACTAATAAATGGGTTTGTTTTAGGAGCGGATATTATTTCCACGGTTGGCCGATAATTTTTTAGTAATTTTAAGACTAAATAATGACTTGATTGATCGAGGTCAGTGACTATACAATTCCTTTGCAATGATTTAATCACGTCCCCGTCGATATGATCAAGTTTTTATTTTTCGTACATTTATATCAAGTTTTTTTTTTACCCAAAACAAGCAAACAAGTGTTTCACTGTAGGACACACGACCGCAGAATTCACTAGAAACTCAAAAGTTTTCGACAGAGAAATTATGATTACATTAGTAATTCACTTGAGGTACAATCATTAAAGTGTAGCGAGGATTGTTAACTGCTATCTCACTTGGGGATTAAAATCAACATTTATTAATATAACTGGCGCTAGATATCGAAGAAGCCATCAAGGAGAATGAAAATTAAGGATATGATGATCTGTGCCTGTTAAGTCTTCCGCTTTTTATCAACTCAGTGTGCTTACATATTAAGAGTCTCTTAAATTAATTGTTTGTTTCTTCCATTCTGAATAAATGTTATCTTTGTCATTAGTGAGTCAGCGAAAACACAATGGCCAACGCGGAATAAAAACAAAATTCCAAGAATATTTTTGTCTGGAAACTCCATAAAAGAAAATAGTGCCGGGACAGCTAACAGTCAGTAAAGTTCAGCTCAGTCCTTCGTCACCATTAAAACGCGCAGTCTATTCGCTATTAGTCCAGCAGCCGGGTAAATCCTTCGATACAGAACAGGTAAGGACGAGAACTTTATCTAAAAGACTTTTTTTTATATAAATATGTATATCTCGTAGTTTATGATCTGACTAGTCTTAGCAAACTTTAAAGAGTTACTACTGACTGAATTTATTCATATTGGATTGAAGTTTACTTTCCAACTTGAGTAATGGATAATGTTGGGGGAAGTTCTCTTAGCTATATCAATCATTAATAGTCTGATATCACTTAACTTGTAAAATAGGTAGCAGACACTTCTTCACAGTATTACACTCTAATTTCATTACTTTCTTTTGTTTAGTCGTAAACTATTGAGCACTAATTGTTACGAGATACTGCTCTACGGGTTACATAAAATCACTTGATCAAACTATCTCGATAAGCTTCGATAACTATCAGCAACCACAATTAAGTTTCTTTTTTCCGATAATCTCTCTTACGTGCCCGAAGTCTGATAACATTGATTTAACCAGGCTTTAAGCTGGGTCTTCAAGCCACCCTCCTTTTACTGAAGCACAAAGTTCCGAAGCAAAAGCGAAATTTATGCCTTTCGGGAGCGACTACACAGGAAATAGGGCCATGTATGAAGTCATTAGGCTGTGGATACAATTGAAAACGATGAAGGGAGTTATTTTTGGTGGCCGTCAGCGGGCTTTTGTTGTTGCTCGTTTTACTCGGCAGTGAAGGACTTGTTTGTTGTTTGCATACTGCGAAGAAACAAATGAGCCAAACGAACCGCTCTATCATGATGCCTGATGAAGTGTGCAAGTGGCCCTGCATTTTATCAGTGAATTCAAGTTATGCCAAATTTCGAATTCGCAAGCATAGAAGTAAAGCTAAGAAAGATGACAGATTTTTACATGATTACAAGGAATAAAGCGTTTAACAGTTCCCTGACTCCAGAGGTCCGTTCTCAAAATACCCAAGATGAAATAAACCGAGCTTACGGTTTGATAAGGCTGCCGAAACGTTATTTTTTCCTCCTCGGCGCTTCGCGCCTCCTTGGCACGGCTTCGCCCCTAACGATAAGTATCGATAAGAAAAAAATATCCTCTGGAACCCAGGGTAGTTTAACAGTAGTTCTTTCAAGTTAACGAAAACAGTATCGAAACTCAGTTGAGAACCAATGTGGGCTCAAAATAACCGATAAAAAATTTCTGAGTCAAAGCTTATCGATTTATTCATTGAAAGCACCGAGTTGTATATTATCTTAAAGTGTACTCACGGTAAAACTGACTGGAAAGGAAAGGTCTCAGTGAAAGAGTTGAGGGTGGTCTTAACGTAACGGTAATTAAGGAGCAATAGCGACCGGATATCGAAATGATTCTAATTTAGCAGGCAATTGAAATTCGTTCCTTACATCGCTCGCCTTTCAGTTTGGAGAGAGACTAAGTTTTTTTGAAACAGAATAATGTTGAAATGCTAAGACTGAAAACGACTATGATCCTTGTTCTTAACGTCCTTATTTAGTTTTTAATTATTATTATATAATCAAGAAAATGATAAATATAGCCATTAGAGCAACATATTACATCTTTTGTTGTAGAAATAGGAACTGGGATAGCCCAGACTGAATGCAATTTTGATTTCTTTTTTTTTTTAATAATCCAATCTCAAGCAGCATCATTGCCTATACGTAGCGAGATTTACAATTGTACATTCAAAAACACAAATAAAGTTTCCATTAATAACGAGCCTCGCTCACGAGGAGTGAAGGAGCAAAGCTTGAGTATGAAAAGGATCTTCAGTATAATAGTTAGTTTTATACCAACTCATGCCATTTAAACTCAGCAAGTTAGGAGTATAAACCACAAACCGAACATTAACAGGCACAGTCATGTAGTTTAATAAACTTTGTCGATATTATGTCACTGAGTCGCTTCATATTTGTATGATAATTCTGAAACTGTCCCCTAGAACGCACCAACAGGTGCATATAATGTTACGTAAAATCAGTGAATAGCTCATTCACGTAATTTCCAAATTAGAACTCGGGAAAAAAATATCTTAATTTTCTTTAACATTGTCAAGAAATAAACAACAAATAAACGAATAAGCCCTGAACTTGAAATATTAGTCAAGATATAAGTATGAAGCGTTCGTTGTTGTAGGAGACCGTACTTTTTCTAATGATTAAATTGATCTCACGCTTCGGCGTCTTTCTGAAACTAAACGTGGGACAAAAAGTTTTTTCTAGCTTTGCTTTATAAACATTTGAGAGCAGAATAAAAAAGTACTGCACAGGCTGAAATGTGATTTCAAGTTTTTTCCTCAAAACACACCAGATTGATTTTTAGTTTAGATACCAGTGAACAATTAGCTGTCGTTAAAGAACACAGTTTATCAACAAGCCGTGAACGGTTTACTGACAACTTAACCTCGCATGCATTTCTTTATCTACAGTCAGCGGTTGGACTGAACGGTTAAGGAGATACCAGTGCAGACTAAAAGTTTCATTGACGGGAGTACTCAGCATGTCTTCGTTAATAACAGCTGTATTTAAAGCCACTATCGGCCTGTTAGTGAATAAAGGAAGAGATAAACTGGCAGAAAGGTTGAATGAGGGTGATGTTACAGATCAGAAATTCCGTGGCCTGATTGTCCGTGAAATCGATGAAATAAAATCGAAGTTGGATGGTTTAGCAAGAAAGGATTTGTTAGCGAGTATCAGCCTTTTTAAGGAAGGAATCGAGTTGTTGTATGAAGTGTTTGAAAGTGCCAGACCCAGTAGCGAGCATCGCGCGGTAAAAGCAGCTGCAACAGCTTGTGTTGAGCCATTCGATATTGCTAAAGAAATGAGGAAATTACAGCTTACTGCCTTGGATGAGTCCGCCACGAGGAAGCTTAGCAGAGCAATGGAGACATTTGGTGAAGCTCGATTGGAAGCAGTAAAAGCTTTTAGTAATGAAGCTTTGGAATTACCTGATCGCCTGTTAGCTATGCAATATCGACTGATGGCTACGATACTGAGGGCAATTGACAATCCTACCGACGCATTAGGGGCTTGTAGAGTCTGCCTTCACGACTTACACCAAGTGCCAGCTGTTAAAGAATATTTCAAAGTTGAGTTGGAGGAAGGATTGAGCTTGAGGGCTCCATTTAAAAAAAAAGAAAGGAGGCAAATAGTTTTTTCTGTCTGTCACGCTAATCGTGTGATCTTTGATGTAATGAACATGCTCGGTAGTGGAAAAATGTGGACGTTGCCTGATGTTGAAACTGGGAAAGAGAAAGTGGATCCACTCCGTCACGAAAGAGTTCTTAAAGCACTGACAAAACAAGGTAACGAGCACTGCTGTTTGCTATGGTCATTTGGTCAGGAGGGTGAACAGAAGCACAAGCTGAAGTGGCCGCTTGGTATCGCTACAAACCATAGAGGACAATTCCTGATAGCAGACAATGGGGATAAAACCGTGAAGGTGTTTGATAGCAACGGAAAGTTTGATTTTAGGTTTAATCCTCAAACTGATGACGCCGATACAAAGTTATTTATTTTAGATGTCGCCACTGCAGGCGAGGACGACATGATTTATCTGCTGGTCGGACTGTGGAAGCCTGGGGCTGAGAAATGGGAGAAGGAAGTGCAGGTTTTTAACAAGACTGGTGACCAGCAAAAGTTTCCTGTGAGAGGGGACTGGGGCAACAGACTAACAGTGTGCAGCGGCGGCAAACAACGCGGCAAAATTCTGCTGTTGACCAGGAGTTGACAGGTAGTAACGATGTTGATGTTTACCAGGAGCCGGGTGGCGAGTTTGTTTGTAGCTTTGGTGGAGGAGTGTTCAAGGATGCATCAGATTTCACTGCTACTTGTGATGGTCACGTCATGATAGTGGACCAAGAAGATGACAGTTTGTACATATTTGATGTGGAGGGACACCAGCTTGGCAAATTTAATATCAAACATGAGAGAGATGTCTATTATCGCATTGCATGTCACCTGGCAAGTGCAGACCATGTTGTCCTTGCTGGTTATGAACGAGAGACACGCCGCCTGACGCTTGCTATATACACTGTTAATGGCGAATTTGTTCGCAGAATTCAGCTGGATGAAAAAGTACCACTTTATGGTGTAAATGGAATAACAGTGACCGTGCAGAGTCAAATTGCTGTGGCTTTACAGGATATTACATACGAAGATACTCCCCAAGGAAAGGTAATTGTTGTTTAAAACTAAAAAATTCGAAGACACAAGTCAACAGTTCTTATTTTACTTTCATGAATAAATGTCATCAAGGCAGATGTTTAAATTTAATGCTGCAGTTGATTGGAATCACTGGACATGACTGGATTAAGCCACATACACTGGCTTAAGTTCACTGATGTTTGTAGTAAATCTTGTGTTATCGCTCTATAAACTAAGAAACCAAAACAGGTAGAATGAATGAGATACATGTACAGTAAACACTCGCTAATAAGAACCTAACTTAAATTTTTTTTGAGGTCTGGCAAAAAAGGCTCATTTATTTTGGGGTACGTTACAGAGTAATTAAGGCTAAGTACAACTGTAGGTTCTTAATTAGGTTTTTAATTTCTGTGAAGGAGATGAACGTAACAGGGTGTCCCAAAAGTTTGTTCCTCTAATTTCATGCTCAGTATTAACTATTGATCAAAACTTTATTTTTACATGAAATTCCTAAAAGATGTTTATTGCTCTATCAAGTACATGATTGTATTCAGAAGTTCAGTAAGCTGCAGGTGCCCTTTTTTTTCTTATCACATTCTGTAGCCATTGCACATGGCATAGAGTGGGATAAGTCATCATAGCGTCTAGAGCCCCATATGAGCCACTTTTAGCTTTTTCATCACCTGGTACACAGGAGCCACTTTGACCCCCAAACAATATCATTTTTTTAGATTAGGCAGCCAAAAAAATATTTTAATCATTCATGTAAACAAAATATAATCATCCCGGCCTCTCTCTGCAGTAAGGTTTTTTTACTTCTTTGCCAAGGAGACTAGCTGAACGTTGCTTGGTGGACTGAGCAAGGTTTTTTTTTGCCATCTCACAGGCCTCCAACCGTCTCTTTCCAGGAAACTGCCCCAGACTTAGCTTGCTAACTGTTTTGAGAGCCGCCTTGTTGAGTTTCCTTTTCTTTTTGCCCAGCCTATTTTAGAACTATTTTAGCTGCTTTATTCAGGACTTTATGTTCTCCAGCAGGTTCTTAAACCACAGTTTCTTATTAGTGAGTGGGTGTTTACTGTAAGTACAGTTAGTGTAACATTCTTTTGTTTCTTTAACAATTGGTGGTATAATAATATTTTTGTTTGTGCAGATGGAAAATAATACAATCCAGATTCAGTTGGTTTACAAAAACATCCTCATCATTTACCAGCTTCTCTATAACTCTTTTTGTTAAAGATTCAAGTTTTAAAGTTTGAAATGCTCTACATTGTAACTCAATCGCATGCCACATCAAAATACACCTTTGAAATCTTCTCCAGGAAAAATATTTTATGATGCTCTCTAATTAAAATATTAAGCTTGACTCCGGCTTTTAATGTTAGTATACAGCTATAGGTGAAACTCTGCGGCAATCACCTTAAAGATGGAGATCTCTAAGTGTTTCTTATGGGGAGATAGGCATATAAAGCGTTGTTTCCATATGATCATCCCGATCACCCCAGTCGTTTAAAAAAGTTTTGAGATGATCCAGACAACTGGGACGATAGGTGGTTTCCATGAGATCGTACGGGTGCCTCAACGACAAGAGACACGGGGTGTCATCAGCGATGTCTCTGGGTCAGACAATAGAATTTTTGTGTGGGTTTCACAAACAAGCCAAACATACATGTAATGATGGATTTTAAATGGTGAGCAAATCTCGAGCTATGCTATCTTCTTTTTCTCTCTATTTTGTGGTGTCAACAAACTAGAAGTCAGTTCCACAAAGATATTGTATCACGTATAGAACTTGATGAAACAGACTTTCTCTTTAATTCAAGTAGCACCCATATGTGATGTGAACATTTTTAATTATTTTTTACTTCAGCAGCATCCAGGCCGAATATATTCTCAATTAATGGAATGATAGTGATGATTTCTGGGATAGCCTTTGATCGTCCTGATAGTCTCAGTCATCTGAGAGCATTTCCAGATCACTTCAAAATTTACACGATGCTCCCAATCGTCCGCATAGAACTCAACTCTATTCACGCGATCGATAGAGGTCATCTCAGTCATCCAGGTCATTTGCGATCGTCCGGGTAGGGTTTTCATATGATTGTCCCGATCATCTGAACATTATTTGAGGCATCTGGGACAATCACAGCACAGCCAAAATGTGTCAATGACAGTGTTATCATGGACAGACATAATCAGGGAAAATCTATAATATTTAAAATAGTTATATATATGATTACAAAATGAAATGTGATTTTTCTTGGCCAGAGGAAAATCAGGAAAAGTTTGCAAGTGGTCAGGAAAAGGCGTAGGTGTTGTGAAGGTCTGTGAAAAGTCAGCCTCAAAGTTTATTTTCTGGTAAAAAGTTTTCAGAAAACGCAGTGAAAATCATTTTAAAAAGTCAAAAACGAAGAGTAGAGTAATATTGATTTTTTTGGGGGGGAAATTTTTTTATAAGTTTCTGCTGCTGAATTAATAAACTCTATATGAACAACAAGCAAACAAAACCTCAGGAAAAAAAAGTTGTTTACGGAGCAAAACAAAGCAAATAAGGTGTTGACTGAGATCTAGAGTTTATACTTCAAGTTGTTTTTTGCATATTAACTTGAAAAGAAGCTATGACATCATTGCCTATAACAAAATGCTGTAAAATTAATATTAATGGCCTTGTGCCTAAATCTTAATCAGCTAACAAGGTCATTATTTAACCACTGCTAGGATTTTGTTGCATGATAAATATGTGGAAAAAATGAAAAATATTATAAATGTAAACATGCCTATTAGTCTGTTATTCAATAAAGTTATAAGCAATAGATGTTTATTATTAATTGGATAAACCTAGCCTGGTCATGTCCAGTGAAGCCAACCAACTGTATACATGTAGAAAAATGCAAAACTTTGCCTTTGATGACATTCATCACGAAAAAATCTGCACTGTTCACTTACTGTTGTGTCTTCGAGTTTATTAGTTTTAATCAACAATTTATAATGAAAGGGTGTGTGGAAAAAAAATTTGTAACTTTTTTTTAGATTTTTACAAAAATGCAGGCCGGTATTTTTAGGTTTTCATGCCTGTGATTTGACAGTCTGCAATTTTTATTAACATTTATTATATCGACACGAGTGTTTTACTGGAAAATATACCACTTGTAAAATTCATAAAAACTACATCCGGGACCCGAGTGGTTTATTTTCCATAATCTCACACGTGAGTTTATCGATGACGTAAAGTCGGTAATTTCCCTCTATTATTTTATCAATGTCTTTTTGTCTATATAATAAAAAGAACATTACACGGCGGCTTGAAGATATGAATTTTATTTTCTCGTGGCAAAAACAATATTTTACGAACGAGCGCATTATCTTCGCGCCACCGTGTAATATCCTCTATATAACACTAAAGAATCTATGCAATTTGTTTTGGGACACGAATTTTCAATATCGAGATTAACATAATCAAGAAGCCAAATAAGAAGGTCTAAATTCCTTGTTGAGCAAGACAACAAGAAAATGGCAGGGTGATTTTCTTGAATAGCTCGATGTTAGTTTATACAAGTGCCAAACATTCCAATTACTTTTTAGGGGCAGTGTCATCAAGGTTTTGTGCTACGTACTTCAAAATCCAACAAATGCATTATTTTGTATCATTAAGAAAATCCACCGATTCACTATTTTCACATAGACCATAATGCACCTTGTTTGCCCCCAAAATTTTGCATAAACATTCTTTTCAATATTCAATATTTCTCTTGAGATATATGACTGTAATATCCAGGAGAAACTGAAAACAAAATGCAAAATTTTCGGGGTAAACAAGGTGCATAAATTATGGTCTATGTGAAAATGGTGAATATAGTAACCTTAATGGCCTCTCTAGGCATCATTAAAAAGAGACTTTACGCCATAAGAAAACTTAAGTGCATGGACAAATGCTTAAAAAAGTTGGGCCGATCCGTTTTCAAGTTTGCTGGAGTTACATCAATTGGAAAATCTTTTCAAAACCATTAAAAAGATATTGTTATTATTATAGTTCACTTGCGCTTTTCAGAATGATTCGATGTCTTTCTCATCATTCAAATGTCATTTTGTGTAACTCTATATAGGGTTCTAAACAGGCCTTATAGCAAAGTATGTGATTTCTCTGCCGGAGTATACGTGTATTTTGCACAAAACAGTCAGAGTTGGTGATTAAAACAGAGCCTTACTGATAAAATGAGGTTTAAAAAAATGTCTGGGCCCCCAAAATAGATATTAAATGATCTTTTCAGCCTAGCCTGGAAGGCTTTTTGATGCTCTTAACAACAAACAATGTTTTCTAGATATGGCCAGTAAGGATGGTAAAATAATTGAAAAATGACTTAGAATGCACAAGTTCTGTTAAACACCACCTAAACTTTGTTTTAATAACCAGCCTTTAGTTTCAATTTCTAGATTCACAATTACCTAAAAATTTTAGAGTCTACATTGTGCCCAAAGCAAAGTGGCCTTTAAGGGAACAGGTCGTAAGTTGGTTTTTGTGTCCAGATTATGCAAACTTTGGACCACAAATTATGAGTTAAAGTTGCCTTTGTGTGTTTAACAGAAAGCTACATGTACATAAATGGAGTTAACATTTCTTATCTCTTAATAAGTGTTAGCTTTTTGTGGGTTTCTATATAAACGGAAAGCTTTGTAAATATGCCATGTTATTAATACTGCCCAAGCGTAAGTAGGTCAAGATGGCTGGAAATTAGGGGTTTCAATGTTTTAATGAAACAATACAAAGTTTGTGATCAACAAGTTCTTTAACCTACATAGACTTAAGCTGGTGGTTGCATTTGGGGTGTTTGAGAGACATCTCTCACTTTACCAACTACAAACAAAAACAACACCCTGCACAAAGCAAACAAACCGCTAGCTGCAGTGGGCTACAAGTTCTTGGAAACTCAGTGTTTTGTTGTAAGTTTTCCTTGGTTTTAATATGAAAGTTCTTTTTCTCTCTTAAATAAAATGAACCAAGGATGAAAATGAATTTCTACATAGGCATACCAATAATTTAAGACAGAATCCACCAGGAAATTGAGTAATTTTAATTTTCAGTGGACAAAAACAAAAAAAAAAGAATAATTTAAAGAATTTTGCATTCTTTGTTTTACATTTTTCAAGGGCTGAAGATGTAATAAATCATCTGTAGTAACACCAAAGAAAATTTCTCATGGAAGTCCGAGAATTATGAATGTCAAATTTTACGAGAATTGTGATTACACATTTAAAATTCTGAAAAATTTGGCATTCATTTTCTTGGGCTCCCATTTTTTTTGTTGTCACTACAGATGATTTATTACATCTTTAGCCCTTGAAAAATGTAAGAAAGAATGCAACATGCTTTAAATTATTAAGGTACAAGATTTTTGTCCTCTGAAAATCAAAATTCCTCAATATCCTGGTGGATTCAAAATTTTTTTTCAACATTTACATTGTATCTTTATCATGACTGAACTGTAGCATTGTAATAGCATTGGTATTTTGTTAATTCCTATGTTTTTTTGCAAAATAAAATTAAATGTGTTACTGGTTCACTTTTTTAGAAAATACATAGTTTTTTGTTTTGAACTGAACACATGGGGGAGGGGTGAGGCAGTGGTCAGAGCACTCGACTCCCATCAATTTGGCCTGGTT
>NC_133203.1:33150880-33170880 GCF_958299795.1 Porites lutea | reverse complement strand
TTCCCTCCCGCTCCTTTCACTACTCCTTCAAATGCCTGCCGCACAGGCTACAAATCAGGGGTTTTAACTAGCAAACATAAGCTGTACGTGGTGCAACTACACGCTATTTCGAAAACGGGCCGTGTGAAAACGAGAACGCGATGAATGCGCGAGGAGGAAAGGACGGAAACCCTTTCTTCTCTCCTTCCTCCTGCGCCTTTATCCCCTCCCCCTCTTTCACTCCACTTCAAATGCTTGCCACATAGACTACAAATCAGGGTGTGACCAAGCAAGCCTTAGCTCTACATAGTACAGGCTATTTTGAAAACAGCCCGTGTGAGAACGAGAACGCGATGGGCGCGCGAGGATGAAAGTAGAGAGACCATTTGGGCCAGTTGTTTAAACGGAGTTTAACCCGTGTTTAACAAAACCGCGTTCTTGGCCATTTTCAGTTTGCTCAACGTTTATATCTAAACACCATTTTTCGTGAAAAATCTCAAGAAAGTATATAGTGTAGACTGGAAAGGCACTTATTTTCTTCAATTAACCCCTTAAGAAAAGGATCTGGAAGTCCAATGTTTTCCTAAACGACTGCGTTTAAATTTCCTCCTCCCTAACGCGCCCTAATTCCCACATTTCCCTTCCCCTTCAAATGTATTCTACACAGGCTACAAATCAGTGGTGTGAACAAGTAAGCCTTTGTTCAACGTGGTGTAGCTAAAGGTTGTTTCAAAAAAGGGCCCTCAGATGAGAAAGGTCTCGTTGTTTACAGTCTCTGATAAAAAAATGTTACAAACCTTTTATCCGGAATCTTGAACTCCTTTTTCTGTTGCTCAGCGGCTTTCAGGTCTCCTTGTAGTATGCACTGAAAAGTGCAAAGTAATCCTTAGAAACCAGAAGCCCACACCCCATTGTATGGCAATTAAATCTGTGACAATGAAGAAACTAACGCTAAAACTACTTTTAATAGTACTTTCCACAGTGGTTTACTTTGCTTTGGTTTTAACTACTAAGTTTAGATAATAGTTTAACAATAACAATCCCAACAAAAGCTACTGAGCAGAGATCTGAGAGATTCCAGCGTATACTGTTGATTTCAACTTCTAACATTTGACCATCTTTTAGTATGGCCATTCGAATGAAAGCTTGTACTTGACAAAGATTTCCAGCGGCACTGTTTATTAAGCTGTTAAAGGTAGTATTAACATTTGACTACATTGATGACATATTAATTTTGATCATTCAAATAAGAGCTACTTTTCAGAGTTAAGTTACAATTTTGCCCTAAGTAAGGTAAAAGTGTTACTGTTGACTTAACGGGGGAGGGGGGGGGGAGTGGTCAGTTACCTAGAAAGCTCAATTGATGCAGCTGCCCAACTGTACTGATCATTACACCTTAAAAATAAGATCAGATAGTGAACGTTTGAAAATCCACGGTAAAGGCTAACACAGTTTAGTGTCTTTATCACACCTGGTAGATAGTATCACTGAAAGACAGGTCCATAAATATCTTTCTTTACTTCTCTTCTGGTTTGACTTGATATTATACCATGAGTTTCATTTGTTCTTCTGTTGCCTGAAAAATTAAATCGCGCGTATATAGAATGTATCACTGACAGGAAATGTTTTATTGAGATATTTATAGTTCAGAGCAGTATAACGCGCACTCTGATTGGCTTAAAAAGCGTGTTTATCAGTTTGTTTTGAAAATTAGAAAGTAATGTGTGGCGAATTTAACGGATTCTTTATCATAAAACTACTAAAGAAACCTTTACTGTGCTTTGTTATGTTACAAAGCACTTGAGAAGTGGGGAGAAACACTCGACTACGTCTCGTGTTTCCCCCTACATTTCTTTCGTGCCCTAGCCCGGCGCTTTCTGCGTGATTTATAACAGAACAGAGCACAGTCAAGGCATTTGTTAATCAAACACAGCTGACTGAGAGTTTCTGGGTGCTTTTGGTTCGAATATCGCAAGTTTATCCCGTATCCTAGATTACTAGGAAAGGCACAACGTCCCTCTTCTGTTCCTCGCACATACAGTGAAACCTCTATTAAGCGGACACCTTCCGGACCTTCCCAAGTGTCCGCTTAATAGAGGTTTTGTAAAAATTGCACATTGTTTGTTAACGATTAACATTCAAAGGTTACTCTGTACTGTTGTTGTTAAGGAAGCTAAGGAAGCTGTGCTGTACATGGTGCAAGACTTTTAGGTGAACTTTTGACAGCTAAATGTATTGATTTATCCTTATTAATCGACTACAGTATGTATTTCAAGGACGTAATCCAATACTACTATTGTAAATTCAGTCCGGTGTCCGCTTAATAGAGGTTTTTAACAATAGAAATTAGCCAAATACAATTTATTTTAGTGTCCTTGTCCGCTTAATAGAGGTGTCCGCTGAATTGGGATTCGTCATAAAGGCTAATATAAGACGTTAATTTCGGGACCCGGCTTAGAGTCCGCTTAATAAAGGGTGTCCGCGTAATTGGGGGTCCGCTTAATAGAGGTTTTACTGTAGTAAGAAATGGGTGACCCTAGCGTTGGTGGAGTTTGGAGTATTTTAAATCAAAGAAACAAAGTCAAGAGCACACACCTTTGAGTAGAACTGAAATCCTCCTTGCTGGTAAGACATGTGTGCTTTAGACAATGTTATTATCTTGGATTCTATTGCCTAAACAATAAAAATAGAAGAAAATCAAGAGAAATCAGGTTTTATGTCAAATGTACTGACAAGTGATACGAAAACGATGATTCTATTCTATGACGGGTGATAACGAATTGCCTCTCATTTCTCAAGGAATAAAAGCGTCAGTGCCAATATCCTTCCCAAGGTAGTTATGTAGGAGCTGCTTGGAAGGTCTCTCCTGATTGGCCGCAGAAAACAATGACATGTCATTCTTTCAATTGTTTCAGTATTGTTTGGGGTCAGGGTTAGGCACCACTGGTGACTTTTCTTCTGAGCAGCTGCAACATGACCTTCCCAAGGCTTTGATCCTGCTGGTTTAGCACTAAAAGTGACTGTTCTGCCAGACAAGGCTAAGAAAAGCTCTGAGGACCAGATTGCAAGAGAGACCTAAAGGCGTCACGCAACTCATTTAATCCTTTGTGTGACGGCCTTCCTTGCAAGTTGCGATTTTCAGGCGTGCGCGCTTTGTTCGCTCTACGACACCTGTGAAAAATATCAGATACCTTGTTGACTTAAGTCGACTCCTATTCTTGTGGTTTCTTTGGTCACGTGGTCGCCGAACTGAGGGCTGGCAACAATAAGCGCACGTGTAGTAGATATCATTGGTTATGATTAAAACGAATTTTGGTAAAGGTTTCCAACCAGTTTAAGCACAAGAGATGAACGAGTTAAATTAAAAATAAGAGTTGCTACACGTATTCTCGGCTCTCAATGACGTTCAAAATAAACAAGAGTGCTGCTGACCTTAAGAGGAGTAAGTTTCTCCCATTTTCTAACCGGAAAACGCCATGCGGAAATGAGGTAAAAGCGGAACTTGGTAGTCTGATAAAGTCACAACAAAAATATTCTATGACCCCATGAAGAAACGGAGTGAAGCGTGCGCACCTTTGCTCAGAATTGAAATTACATATTAAGCCAATAAAGAAATAAAATGATAAAACAACATTCGACCAGATCCCTTCCTAAGCATGATAGCATTCAAGCTACTTTATATGATACCTTCTCGCTATAGCTGTCCTACACAAAGGCATTACCACTGTTCATAAACTGGTCATCCTGGTAGAAAGGTCCACAAGTGTACGGCGATCCTGATCCTTACAGTACTGCAGACAAATCACAGTCATGTCAAAGTGAATATATAGATTTCACAATAGCCTGCGTGGCAGGTACAAAACGAGGGAAGGGGGAGGGAGAGGGAAAGAGAGTGAAGGGAAAAGGTAGTAGAAATGAAAAAGGTCGTCCTAGAGCAGGCTTCCCTTTCCCACTTTCACTTTTTTCAATACCTCTTAAGACGCCTGCCACACAGTTTAATGATTTACAATAACCGAGTGTTTTCTGCGCCCCGATTGGTCGAAAGGTTTTGCTCATGACAGTACAGAGAATAGAAACGAAAGATCCTTCTCGTCTCTGTCTGTTGAGCGCGACTCTCCAAGACATTGTAGAAAAACAACAACAAATAGCTAGACAAGTAGCCATTTATCACTGCCGAGGCTCCGACATTTCAAAGAATTGACATTAGATGGTACAAACGTTACCGTAAAACCACTCACTCCTCCAACATTTTGACGTCATTTTTGTGATCTTAAAGAGTGAACGCATAAAAGGAAAAACGTTTCCTAGCAAATGCAATATTAGCGTTACGTTGAAGGACCTTACAGCAAGTTTTGTCTTGGTTGGAGCCTTGAACAAATACACACTCATTTACACAACTCTTTTCTCATAGACTCACCTTGATGTGGAGGCTGAGTGCCACAGGACGGAAACGTATGGCCATCAAGAACTCGCCAGGAATTAGATTATCCTTCAAATGCATAACAACCATAAATACTAGAAAGAAAAAAAAGACAACAAAAATGAAATGTCATCTAGATACAGGGGAAAATCAAGTAGGCGGGTTTTGGATGACGGCGGTTCGGATCCATCAATTTTGATCACCTGAGCAGGGAAAGCTGTTACCATTGGAGGAGAGCATGTAAGGATCAAGATGGTTGAGATATACTTGAAATTGTGTCAACGGCAAGAAAAGATCAGAATAATAAGCTACAAAACAAGTTCAAAAATGTTTTACGGTTTGCAACTCTGCCCGTGCTTGTAACACCGCTCGTGTAACGCCAACTTTTAGGCTGAGAAAAAGTTGATTCTAATGTTTTTGAACCTTCGGTACAATTTCAACATAACGACAGACCTTCCTATAAGTCCGCTTTTGAGCGACAACGACGAAACAAAACGGACTTAAAAGATCACCAAACTGCTGTAGCTAACCGCAGTGGTACCCACTCACAACTCACCCAGATCCGTGTCTCCACTCATAATGGCCTTCTTGAGCGCTAGGTCATCTTTATTCATGCGCATGAGCAGTGGAACTTGGTCAGCGGCTTCCGCCTCATAGTCCAAAAGCTACAGGTAAAAAAAAAAACAAGAAGATGTGAGCATCTTGAAAGATACATTATGAATCATGAATTGGCTATGATTGGCTCGTTTACCGATTGTCAAACGACGAACTAACTATGGTAAGATTACTCCAGCTAGAGGTCAAGGCTGGCTTTAAGCCAGGCTGTAAGCAGGTCTCCTCGTGGAGGCACAAGCGGCGAAGCCACGAGAACGGCCGTAGACAAAACCTGGACCGCAGAACCGGATCAGATCATTCCCAGAGGCACTATCCCTTACCTTTCGTTATTCAGTCAGTTACAGGGGTTGATCTGATCCCGTCTGTTCCAGGTGTTGTTGACGTCCCATGAAACGAGCATGTTGGTAACCCCTCGAGCGAACCACGGTGAAAGCTAAGAATTTATATTAATCAATTAAGTTGACATAGGAAATTTGGCATAGTAGGGACATTTCGAGTGCTAACCCTTCGGTCAGTCTGACGAAGGGCTAGAGCATAAAACTTCAACATGTTTTTTTTATATTGAATTAAAAACTTCAGTTGTTAAAACCCTCGATGTTCCTTTCCCCCACTGCTCTTCTTTGCAGCCGTAAGTTTTGTTTCTCGACGGGTGCCCAAATTTTTAAAAATTTTTTTTCCGAAAGTTTTTTTTTCATTGAACTTTGCTTCCGGGAATTTCTAGAATTTTCGATTGAATGCATGGTTCACATTTCGGAAATTCAACATCTTTCGGAATTTCTGGAAACTTTTCCTGGACATTTCTGTACCATTTGCCGCTGTTTCCAATTTTCGAACGTTTTGGTTGAATGGAAAGCGCCCGTTGTTTTGCAACAACAACAACGTCAAACAACAATTGGTTTTATGAGCAAAACGACTGCTCTGCACGTGAATCACACTTTTTGGTACATTTCTTTGACGTAAACTGCATGACTACGACGTGAAACCTCCCAATGCGACGTTTTATGGAGGACGTGGACATACGAAAACAAATTTTCCGTTCTCTATTTGAACATGGATAAAGACAATAGGAATTTAACTCCAGGAAAAGTCGCCTACATTTAACGAATTAAGCGGTTCCAAATAGACGCGATAAAGATTGAAAGGACGGAAATTCATTTTCTTAGTGACGTTTTCACTGTCGTCGTCGTCGTCGTCGTTGCTTAAGCTCCCTGATAAAGTGGAGCGCTGAAAGCAAGCGAGGTCTTAATACTCCAGGTACGGAAAAAATTCTTGATTACCCACAGTAAACGCAATCCCGCAGGTAAAAATCCCATATCAACCCACGTTATTTTGAACCTCGTGCATTTAGCAAGGAAATACTAACGGAAGACACCAGTTTATGTCCCAAATTGAACTGGGAACGTATAGTCTATAATTATTATACTGTTCATGTGAATGCTCTCAACTAACCTTGATGGCCAGGTGCGTTCGTCCACAGTCCACTGCCTTTGAAGCTATTTCTGAGTAAGATATCCCAGGAGTCTCTCCGAGCTTGGAGTTGATGGCACGAGCAATCTCTTCGTCATCAACATTGGCTTGCTGAACCTGTTTAAACAAGAAAAGCAAGTTTTGCAGAAGTGAAGGATCGAAAGAGATGTCAATATATTTAACACAAGAAAAACTATTTACGAACACTATTGTATTCTACTAGGGCGGAGAAGTTATTTTCAATGTGATCATCCCAGCCATGTGAAAGTCCAACTGTTTATTTACTGAGGAAATAGAACAAAACAGGATTAAAAACCCCAGCTGGCAGGAGGCAACCAGTTGGCTATTTACAAGCATGACTGGGTATCTGAACTTGGAAATACCGCGAATAAATTCAGCAAGTGGCTAGAGTGGGACTCCAACCCGGGATCGGCGAATTGCGAAAACAATGCGATGGGCGCCTGGCCACGCTATCTTCACCGCGTACAATCCAGTCTGATTGATCCAGATCTTTTCATAGATTGATTTTGTGATCTTTGATAAATACACAAACACGAAGAGCAATGTGCCAAATTCAGCACATGAAACAACCACAGGACACCCAACCCCAGTTGTGTCTACTGCCTCAACCATAATTTACCATTACCAATTTTATCAAATTACCAGCAATAAGCTGATTGCAGGAAGACCCCTGCTTACGTATAGGTAACAGCCAACCGGTATCCGCTGGTTACACTCACTTTATAACAAGCCCAGTGTCCAAGGATGCGACTGGCACCCTCCCCCTTAGGAATCTTCAGGTAATCACAGATTCTTATGGCCAGACAGTAGTGACGCCTCAAAACAAGCCTACAGGAGCAGAAAATAAACGGTAGTAAAATAAACTTAAGGCAAATAATTCCCTCTCTAAATCTGATGGCAAGAAGATCAATAGAGTAAACACGGTTTAGACACGGAAAGTAGGCAAGTAAAAAAACAACAACTTTGCTTCATCTTGTTTTATATTCAGTGGGAATGCAAATAATTTTGATATTTAGAAATGATTTATGTCCAACCACGTCACCATTTTAGTCGGGCAAAAGAGAAAGATTATCGGACATACATCATATTCATTTTGTTATTTTTTTCTTAAAAGTACTATTTCGTACTATGTACTATAGCAGGTCTGGTGTATAATTAATAAAAATTTCGACCCTGCACAATATAGAGTCCCCAGCAGCTCAGTGGGTAGAACGTCCGATCTCGAACTCGAAAGATGGTAAGTTTGATTCTTACCTGAGGCTCGGAACTTATTGAACGTTTCACATTGCAATAAACAATTAAACACTTAACGACTGGTCTCGAGGGAAACAGTTAAATTTGTTTTCCGAGAATCTCAATGTTTCCCGAGGTTATATAGCTGGAAATTCATTAAACCTCGCTGTAACGGTAGTCGTCGGTCAACATTCGTGGGTAACAATGCACTCTTCCCCTATGACGTCATAGATTTTGCAATGTTTTCCGCTCACAGATTTTGGCGGGAAACAGTTTCATTGTTAGATGTCATGTGACCTCAAAGAAACCAATGAGAGCGCTCACTTTTATGAAAACATTTCCAGCTACGAAGCAATACACCTTGTTTACCGTCCCCCTTCCCCTCCCCCTTCCCCTCAAAAAAATGCATAAGCATTGCACGTTTTACCTTTTTTAAAAAGACAACAAACAGGGTGACCAAAACAAAACTCACCTGTCGATAAGGGTTTTCATTGTTAGTTTTTCCAGTCTACGACGATCGTCAAGGCATCAAAATTGGCTAATTTTTGAAAAAAAATCAAAGAGTACTCTCAGAGGACAAAAAAGCAAAATGGAGCCCACTTTAAGAACTTGATAAGAGCCACAAAACTGAAAACTGTGTTAACGTACTTTTAACATATCCGTTTCAAAAAAGAGAAAAAGCAACATATCTCGTTCGTTCCCTGTAAAAAAATGTAACATTTAAACCCCGCAGCTTTGCTCCGTTACATAAATCGCACCGAAATGAGCGTTCTCTTGTGGGGACAGAAACACGGTATGGTTTCCGTGCCGACGCAAGAGCTATCTGGCATAGTGTTAGCCTGCGTAGAAAAGGTTTCAGCGCAAGTTCGTCGAGAAAGTTGGGATCAGAGCAATGATAACTTAGTTGAAGATGATGTGATCTGCAGAAATACAAGTTTAAACGAAGATATGATTGTCGCAGCGAAAATTGCAATTTAAGCAATTGCAAATTAACCCGAAAAATAAAAAATTTGTTCGTGTTGCTACGGAGGCTAGCATAGTGTAGACTTGCTGCAACACACGCTGCAATTGGGCAAAATGTAACAACTGAAAATTTGGTTCACTCTTGAATTAAGATAAAGGATACTGTCCATATGTAAGTGGAATTCCAACCATGTAGTCCCGCACGGCGTTTAACACTCTAAGATTCTGGCACATCGAAACAAACGCGTGTGGCGGCATATCAGTTAGAAAACTCTTACCAAAGGAAGCAGCCTAGCAAAGACAAGAAAAGATTACAGCGGACATCAGTAAAAAAAACGGTTATACTATAGGTGGAATTTTCCCCAACATCGACCGCCGGAGCGCTCTTATTAGTTACTACGAGGACACACGACATGTAACACGAGAACTATTTCCCGCCTAAAATCTCTGACCAAGCGACGTTGCAAACTTCGCTTGGTAGATGGTAACTGAGCAGTGTTATCGGCGAATGTTGACCACTCGCTGAGATTTGCTATACTTTCAATTTATCCTGTATAACTGAAAAATCACTGAATGACGCGTTCGTCGAAAGCATTAATGAAGTCCTTTATGTCTCTTACTACACTTCTCAAATAGAAACACAATGGACGAACTATTTGCGCTCTTTCGCTTTCAATTCAAATTACCAAGATATACTGAGTGCAGATTTTCTTTTCACGGCATCACGTTCAATGATTTACGCCCAAGAGAATTTGAAGGAACTTCAGCAGATTAACGCAGGCTAAGTAGGAGGTGGTGATTTTGACACGGAAGACAGCTAATGTATTTTTTCAAACAATGCTAAATATATCTGGCAGTCTACAGAGTACCAATCACTGTGTAAGAAACCTTAAACTTGTCAACAACTCCCCCACCCCCTGGGGGCGGGTTGCTGTGAGAATCGAAACGTAGCAACTGAACATAAGGATCATGTGGTTACCATGACTACCTCCGAAACTATACTCACCCTCAGCAGTCCTCTTTGTATTGCAGGCTCATGTTCCCCAGCAGCGGCGTGGATACATTGCTGGACAGCCTCAGGAAGACGTTCTTTGATCATACGAATGTACTCCTCTGCTCGAGCGCTCTTCTTCTGTTTACAGGAATATACACGAAAGAATCATAACGACAGCTTAATTGTTAGGGATTTAGCTTTTGGTGCAGTTTAGAATCTTCAAGTTGAAACTTTAATGTTGTTCGTCAGGTATTATTTTTATTATCAAGCTATGTTTTTCTTCATTCATTATTGTTCTTTCTTATGAATTCTGTAAAGCGCTATTGAGGTTTTGGACTGAAATAGCGCTATATAAATAAAGTTGATTATTCTTTTTTATATGGAGAAAAGTTCGCTCAGCTAGGATGGTGACCTTACCATGGAAAACAGGTCACCCAACAACAGGCCGCCCAGGGTGGCTCTCAGTGGAGGGTCCAGACCTTCAGATAAGGGGGAGCCCTGTTATTCAGACCCCTGAGATAAGGGGGTGCAGTCCCACCCCAGGATCCTCACCCTTCCCCTGGATCCGCCACTGGCTTGGGTAGGCGGCTGAGCCTTTTACCTGGGACAACTTTTTCCCAGAGAGAGTGAAGCATTACTTACCTCAAATTCCTTTGATGCATCAAACAGCATCACACCTGGTTCCATTGAACCGATTTTAAACACTTGTTCCACAGCAGCTAAAAGATTAATGGAAATAGTTGCTCTAGTATCGGACATAATTATTCACATTCGTGATAAGAGGTGGTTCTGGTTGAACGGTAACCGGTCAAGTCGCCCGTAAGTCATATCGCCCAAAACCAGAGTCATGTCAACCGAAACCCTAAGTCATGTCGCCTAAAATTTTATCGAGTGTATAAACTTGAAGAAAAGTAACATCTGAAGTCTATCGCAAGGAATTTAGTCGAAAAATGTTGACTCAACTGTGTCCGGTAACCTATGCAAATGTGAAGTTAAACAAAGACGCAAATATCGCTATTTATTTCGAGCAACATGACTCAAGATATCGGGCGACATGACTCTGATTTTGGGCGACTTGACCGTAAACCGATTGAACAAGTCGACTTGAACAAAGTTTAGGGCTTTTTGCTTGTTCGTGACAACAGGGCACCCATTTTCTTTGGAGGGGGGAATACTGAATGTAGAGTCAGTTCCATCTGCTTCCGGGTAGTAAGTTGAAAAATCGTACATGAGCACAGGAAGACCACACTGCGCTAAAGGTTCAGGTACCTACAGGTAACGACACGTTTTAATAGAAGGTAATTTGGAAAAGCATCAAATGTCTGTGGAGAAGAAATAAATCTCAAGGACATCCCGGCCACCAACAAGCATTGTTATTTTTGGCTACTTCGATAGCTTTATGAATCGAGAACAAGACAGAATATCTGCGAGTATTTTGAAACCTTGCACTTGTAGTCTGCGAATACAGCCGTTTCACCTTGCTCCTTGTCGCTAGGGAGGTTTCGCTAGGAGGAGAAACCGCCCGCAATCAACGTAATCATATTTACCAACCTGGAACTCGCTGAAGCAGTTCATGAGTCTCATTACCAATGATTCTTACGCCATCTAACTCTTGAACTAAATGAACAGCACTGTCCATCTGATATGTGAAATATGTTAAGAAAGTGTGCTATCCGTAGCATATGCATATTTATTAAAACTGAACCTTTGAATAATACAGTTAAAGAGCTCTGATTGGCTTAGCCAACATGGTATATGAGCCACATACCAAAAATTGAAAATCGGTTGTTCTTACAAATAAAGTCGGGAAGAATTCACGATATTTTGTGGGCGTTTTTAATAAACAATTATTCCACTCATATCCAACGCGCTCTCGCGCAAAAATTGTTAAATATATGGCAATAGCGTGCTCAATGAAAAAAAACTACTCGTATCTACCGTACAGTCGTTGCATCAATGCAACGCGCGCGAGTATTTAATGCATGAGCCTGACCGTTTAATGGCCCGATCTCGAGAGTAAATGTACCTTTATTCACCTTGATTGTACGCAAAGGCAAAATTTCTCCATTACGGAAACGTAATGGAAACAAGAAAGAACGGAAATGTGATAAAAGAAATGTGGCGGAAACATGATCGTTCGTTTCCGACTCGGAAACATAACGGAAACGCGTCCCGTCCATGGAAAACTAGATCACCATGTTTCCGCATGGCGGAAACGAGACGGATTTAAGCAACTTCACGTTTCAGTCGAGTTTACAAAATACGGAAACACGTTATTTCGTCCTGTGACAGTAGTAACAATTGTCAGTTCAAATCAAGGGTGTTTTAAGTAACACGATCAATATACAATTGCAGCATGACAGCACAATTACCAACTTGGCCAAGCCAACATTTACAACAACAAGAAGAACAATTTTTCATCCTAGCATGTTCTAGCAGTTAGATAGCTTGCCCCGCAAATAGTTGGAAAGCTAGTCGGATATAAAGAATGATCTTGTTAATCAAAGGATATCTAATAGTGTCCATTGTCGGTCCAACAACATCCAAATAATCGTCCCAGTAACATATGACAGCGCCCATTGCACACCTGTAATGTAAGTTGAAATAAGTAAAGATCGGAACACACAAGGAGACAAGTTGCAGCAACACTTGTCAGCGACAGAGTACTCCCAGTGTACATGTCAGGCGACTAGTTGCTGCAACACGTGTCGGCGACAGATTACTCCCTGTGTACAGGTCAGGCGATTAGTTGCAGCAACACGTGTCGGCGACACGTCGCTTGATGGGTGGCGGAAGAAAGAAAAACACCGATGGCTCTTAGTTTGAATTCAAAAGAATGGCCCGGCCAACCGGGCGAGAACTCGCCATAAAAGACGAGAGCCTTCATTCTAGAAACAACAATTGCTCCCTCCTTACCAGGTTAGTTGCTTGGGTCTTGATGGACAAGAAGTGTTGAACTGACAGTAGACTTTCTAAAGAAGACAGAAATACAACAATAACTGCAAAATTCAAAGAACTGCGAAATACAGGCGTACGTAAGTTGAGCTCTTCAGGGCCTGGCCTAGCGGCCCGCGTTGCTAAGCTTACTCGCTTTGCGGAGATGTCGGCAAGTTAAATGAACACAATAAAAATCAACTTTGCGATCATATGAAAAATATTAATTGTGTTTGCAAGGTTTCCGAGGAAGAAGAGGCTAAACTAAATTAATGATGATATCCCACCATGTAGAACTAAGGCAGATACGGGTCTTTATTTGTCACAAGAAAAGATACCTCAAATCCGAGTAGTATAAACAAAAGCCTTTTTACACGCCTTCTTCAAACCTGGGTATAGAATCAAAGCTAGTACTGCCAGTTGAATTAGACTGCCATTCGTTCTCATTTTCTAAGAATCCGAGTCAACTCGGTGCTAGCTACTGGAACTCGTCCTCTGATTGCTGAAATTGCGGGCTGAACAAATGTGACAGTGTTATACCCACCTGTAAATCTGCTGATCCTATCCATAACAAACCAGTGTCTGTAAACATTGCTAGGTATTCATAATTGTAAGATATGGCCATTTCTATGATGGAAGTGACCGGGGCCCCAGCGCTGAATGAAACAGTCTGAAAATTGAATAATATCAAAACTATTCAACAACAACAGCAGCCGGCGAGCATACTCACTAGTGTGACTTCGGGGAAAATTTTGTCAACATTATAAACGATCGAGACTTCGCTATTTCACATTTAAAGTTGTGACACTGATAAAGCCAGAGATGTACAATATTCTCATTGCGACATCTCAAGACACCTCTCTTTTTTCCGCTCGGTTGCTCCCTTCTCCGCGCTCCCACTGCTTTGCTACGCCCTGTGGCTGATTCAGGATTGGTAAAAAGTAGCAACCTGTCTTACACTTGGCTCTCAAGAGGAAGTTTACGATGTCGAGACAGCGACAGCTGCAAAGAGAAAGTCAAAAAGGCAACCGGGCGAATTTTTGACCGGCTGAAAATGCGAACGTTCAGTCGAATTCGCAACCACGATTTTTCGCGCAAGCCGCAACACGGCGTTGCAATATTGTTGCGATATTGTTTCGAATGGTTGCAACGTTGTTCCAACATTGCAACGCTGTGTTGCGGCGTATCGTCTCCTATAACATCACCTTAACCGTACGAAAATTCAGACGCATAGCCGTTCAAAGTTCCGTGTGAACAGCGAGAAATATTGAACGGTCGCGGGTGAACGATGTGTCCGGTCAAATTTTTTTAGCCGGTCGAAAATTCTTTAAACAATAACTCTGCACGTGCATCACGCTTCTGGCAAATTTTCCCAAGACGGGAAATTTCCTAATTCCACGTTTTATCGAAAAAGTGAACACGATGATCAATTTTTCTCTTTTTCACTTAGGTGGGGGTAACCCTTCTGTCCATAATTATAACTTCTCATTTTAATTTGAACATGTTTACGTGACAGGCAGGGTGACCCACCGCATGTTACCTGACCTATCTGGGGTCCCCCATCTCCATGTAAACAGTCCCTAAGAATTCAACTCCTAGACAAGTCCAGGACTCGCCTGCATTTGGAAAATTATGCGAGTTGGATTCATCGCCATGAAGTTTCAAACAACACGAATTTTCTTTTTGAGAGACGTTTTCGCCACCGTTGCTGAGTTGCAATCGGTGTGCGAATATCTGCTAGATACACGTTTCTTCAAATCCTGAAACTGCCGACGAAAAGGCAGATGTTGTAAAAAGATAGGAACTTTACAAAAAAAACATGTCTCGAGCTTGGAGATATCTTGAAAGGACTGGATTATAAAAGGTTGTATCACGATAACAGTTCTACTGTATACTACAGCTCACCAGTCTATTACACTGTCCCTTTTCTGTAAGGTACAACAGATTATCAATTGCCACTAGCAACGATGAACCTCTGTCATGCGGCATAATGACCCAGCTGCTGGGTGGAGCATCCAAACCTTGTTAAAAACATTATGATGTATTATGGGTCGGTTATTTAAACGAAGTTGAATTTAAGCCGGGGTTTAACGAATCTTTGGACCTCCAGATCTCTTTCTTAGTGCGTTATTTTAAGAAGATAAGTGCTTTTCTAGTCTTTTCTATATGCTTTCATAAAACACTTCACAATAAACGGCGTTTAGATAAAACCGTTGGACAAATTGAAAAGTGGCTCGGAACGCGGTTTTGTTAAACAGTGGGTAAACTACGTTTAAATAACTGGTCCTATGTTTCTCTAAGATTCATGACTGGT
Source organism: Porites lutea (assembly GCF_958299795.1). Classification (NCBI taxonomy): domain Eukaryota; kingdom Metazoa; phylum Cnidaria; class Anthozoa; order Scleractinia; family Poritidae; genus Porites; species Porites lutea. The sequence continues at coordinate 33,155,940 of NC_133203.1, read as the reverse complement.
CATTTTTTGCCATCCGGTTAGCTCAGCTGGATAAGCGCCGGTCTGCTGAGCGAGACAGGGGCACCCAACGAAACTATAGTTCAAAATCACTTAAACTAGCATTGTTGAACGTATTTTAGTATTTAAACGGTAGATATAGGCATATTTTTATCCCCTAAAAATTTTTCATCTGTTCGGATTTCCTAGCTGAAATTCTAGTGATGCGAAAATTATAGGGATCAAAACTTAGCTTTTCGAAAATTTCAGCCAGGAAAAATGCTTCCGAAAATTCTAGGTGAACTTTTTAGGATAAAAATCCGTTAAAAATGGGCAATTATACCATTTTTTAGATGTTCGAAAATCCTAGGAGAGGCAGGCAAGCAAGAAATTTTACAGCAAATGTTCCGAAATTTCTAGATCTCAAATCGTCTTCCGAACAGATATTTTCCAAAAATTGTCGCTGGGTGCCCCTGGCGAGAGGTCGCTGGTTCAACACACCGGCCGGATCAACACTTAGCTGGGGGTCTTTTAATGCTGAACAGAAAGTGCTGCCTTTGTAAAGACATCTGCAAACGATTAGACTTTCTAGTTTTCTCAGATAGGGACAGCCCTAAGGTATTTAGGTGAAAGAATTTTAACCAGTAGGGATCGAGAGCAATAATATTATTGTTTTCCTTGAGAAAAATGTGGCAAAATACACATTTAACCCACGACAGATCATTGCAAATATGTAAGAGAAGAAAGTCTGAAAAAAATTTGATGATTTTTAAAGTTAAAAACCCCCATCCAGTTCAAACTTATCACCAAGAAAGGAAAGTAAAACACAGGCAGATATTGAGTTCTATAGATCACAAAAGCATGTGAGACGAACATGTAACTTCAAAATTATTAATCTCTCTGAAACACTGAAATTTATGAATTTTGTTACCTGGTGGATCATAATACCGTCGACTCCTGACCTCTTCCACGTTGTTGGCAACATAAAAGTGGTAATTACTAGTCAGGATAGCTATGCCAGTCCTTCCAGCAAAATTATAGGTTTTGCAGTCAATAATTTTGGATTCCTTGGCATCCTACAAAAAATGCAGATAAAAACTACCAGTTCAGTCTCCTATACCCAACTAAACTCAAGCACCAGATCAGACAATAAATGATTCTATGAAGTTGCTGTGTATATGAGAAGGCCACATGCAAAAACGACATAAATATGTTGCAGGTCAAAATCATACTCAGATTAAAATTCTTTAACCAAGGTTGATTCTTGATTTCCTTTGTCTCATAGCCCTAATTCATGAATAATTAGGACCAGGAGACAAAGAAGATGAAGAATCAACCAAGGCTAAAAAGTTTTGACCTGAATTGAAATTTTGACCTGCACTGTAAAACATACAAGGTACACGGGTATATTCAATGGGTTTGCCTTTACTACAGAAAGTGTATGTATGTGTATAAGTTTTATTTAGTGTACAACCCCTCTAATAAAGTATAGCCAGTCTATAGATGACTTTTCGTTTTGATGATTATAATTCTAAATAACACGTATTTAGCTTATGGTCATGGAAAAATCAATGATTATTAAATTTTAATTTGTCAAAAAATTTATTTACTTGGGGATGGGGTGGTTAAAGAATTTACTGACATAAGATATGGAATCAATGGTCAAGATGAGCTTCAAGTTGACTAGAAGTGGTCAAGCTGTGGTGCTTTCCAACCATACATGCAGCATGACTTCTTTTTCAGTCTTTTCATGATGCAAAATGATTTAACACTGACCTGTCCCATTGACAAGGTTTTCTTGATTGCGCCATGAATATCATACACCATCACAGTACCATCATCAGCCACACAAAGTAGGTCCTCTGTGATGGACCATCCCATCTGAACTATGGGGCCTCCATCCCACTAAGAATAAAAAAGAACACTTGATCAATAGCCTACCAAAGCAGAACATACTTGTTTTTGGTCTTTTGCCCATGCAGTGATGGACTAGCCTGTTTCACAGCAATTTTTGATGTTGTCACGCAATGCTCCTCCCCACAAAGGGAGGTGGGGAGGAGCACTGTGTGACAACACAGGGCTTGAAAATATTTTGGAAGTATTTATAGCTGTGGGCTAGCTGGCATTTCCTACTTTACTAGCCCAGAGCCTGAGAGTTAGCTCTAGCCCAGTACACATTCGCAATGTGAGCCAGTCTTAAGACTTGTCCGCTAACGATGGATATTTTTTGTGACACGTTTCGCAAAACATTACGCCCTTTTCCTCATCATACTTCACCCATGGCTATTTTGTTTTCCTCTGTGGACGAAACATATGTTTTGCTGGGTATCATACTTCTTGTTTTTGGTTTGAATTTGATCTGCAGCAGCTGGTCCATCTAATATTATTTCTTTTCCTGTTTGAAGTTCAAGACTCCGAGAACCAAAATCTCCTGAAAACGAGACTTGGAGACCTATCCAAAATGCTTCTAAGATTTTGAGATTAGGCCAAACTTTTTCGAGACCCACGAATTTCGAGGAACCAAGCTTCACCCCTACAAGTGGCCTGCTCAGCCTGATCAATGCTCCTCTTTGTTTGTGTTCACAAGTTAAACAACAATAAGGAAAACACACATACCTTAACTGTGGCAAGTTCCCTTCCAGCAGAGGAAAAAATGTGAATGATGGGTTTATTAATAGCTGATCCTTGGACTCGAGCAAAATGCTTGTCATCTCTTATCAGAGCTGAAAATTTTTAATAGAAACAAATAAAAACCTTCCCTCAAAAAAGGAAATGAGGGGGGCTACAGGACATTGTAAATATTCAGGTCTACCGTCCTCACTCCCCATGTATGTAAAAGTGTACATGAGTTAGCAATTAGTAATATTGTGCATATTTAGCAATTAAACCTGGTTAAATCTTAATCATCGCAAATATAGGACCACAGGGACAGGGGGCAATTCAGCATGGAGCCCTTCAATAATAATAATAATAATAATAATAATAATAATAATAATCAGGGTTTGAGCTAGGATTTGATCACCGGGGGACAATTTGTCCCCTTGGCTAAAATTTTGGGGGACATTTTCATTTTTAGGGGGACAGAAATTTGTACACCCTTCTGCTGATGCAAAGGGGTTTGTCTTCTTAGCAGGGCTTCTGATAGGTCTCGGAAGAAAAAGTCAAATTTCGCGGGATTTTTAGGGACAAATTCGCGAAAAAATCGGCTGATTTCGCGGGAGTTTTTCGGGGCAAACTTCACCGAAAAGCAATCGGTAAAAAAACGGCCGATTTTGTGGTTATTTTCAAGGCAAATTTGGCTAGAAATCGATCGGTTTTGCGCTGATCAGACCAGCCTTTTTAACGTTTTTCTAACAGAGGTCATCATTTGCTCTTTCAACAATAATACGCTCCAGAAATGGACCAATGGCAAAGCCTTTAACATCATGGCTAGTGCCCAGTTTTTCGCAAAATAATCTGTTTGCACGTTCCAAGATAAATTTGCAAGTTTACGGCAAGTAAATAGAAATAAGTTTCAAATATGTTGTACAGACATGTATTTGATAAGATTTCTACCGAATGTCGCGGCTCCGCGACCGCGCGAAGAATGAGAAGCCCTGTCTTAGATTTCCGACAAAAATAGCAGTAGAACGTGACTGAAAAGCAACTTTGGAGTGAACTGTAAAGGTGCGATAAAATATACTTTCCACGTTCTGTTTCAGCTTGCAATTTCTGTACTGAAATAAATCTCTTTGTACGTGCTTCCTTTCGAGTTTTTTTCGATTGCAGTGCTGGATTGGCGCAATGGCGCGGCCTGGCTCAAACCCTGAATAATAATAATAATAATAATAATAATAATAATAATAATAATAATAATGACTTTATTCAGCATTTCTACTAGGTGGCTCTTTATTTCTTTTTAAACTGTTACTGACTGTTGAACATCTACATGCAACATGGGACTGTGGGTAGAAAAATATAATATTGTATTAATTGCATGTTTTATGCACTAGCTGTTCTAAAATAATAAGAAGCAGGATGTTCTTCAGTGTTGTTTTCTTCCTTTAAACTTTTTCAGCCAAATCCCTTGACATGTACAGACAGTTGATTGAAACAAAATTCTCTGACTGTTGCAGTATAATGGAATCTTGCTGCTATAAATATAAATTATATTTATAGCAGCAGGAGTCCATTATACTGAAACAGTCACAGAATTTTGTTTCAATCAACTTACTGTTTTACAAATACCGGTACTTACAGTGCTGTTACGATCATTTAGACCTATGGTTCTGGCTCTTAACCCTTTAAGCCCTAAGGGTGATCAGCATCAAATTTCTCCTTGTAATGCTTTGTAAAACAGAGTGGGCATAAGAATTATGGACATGACCACACAAGATGAATTTGCTTCATATTTTATCAACTTCTCCTCACTACTTCTATAGGAAATGAATAGGGGCTATAAATGAGGATTCAAATTTTAATCTCAGGGTTTATAGGGTTAAACTTTCACCCTAAGGGGGGGGGGGGCTATTTACCATAAGATAAATGCAAGTAGATGACATCCTTTCTGTACACCCTGTGGGTTAAAAAACACTTAGAAGGAGTCTGATGTACTTACCTATTGGACCACCAAAAGGTGCCGCACTCACAATAAACCGGGATAAATCCACAGCATCTTGCCACTCCATACTGTACAGCTCTACTTTCCTTTTGAAGAAAAACACATTTTGTGACGGAAACTTTTGATGTAATTCAATATATTATGGCTACAGGGTGTACATTTAAAATATTTCTCTATCCCTGACTGATTGGCTTAAATTCCATGGCTGCCTGAGTATTTCTTTTCTGACGCCAGCTGGTTATTCTCCAAAATTGAAAGATGTTGGCTTTGATTTAAAGGCTGATGTCAAAAGTAAAGTCTCACACTGGAAAAGGTAAAAAAGATTAAAGGCGCACACAAGCCAAAGGCCCAAAATGGCTCGAACTTCTCCCGGTTTCCTTAGCATGAAGCATGCTACTCCCCCCTTAATGGCATGCTAGTTCATCACATGGTTACCTCCTGGCAGTGTATGTTGCCAGTATCGATTTATACGCCTGGGTGAAGA
>NC_133203.1:33088380-33145880 GCF_958299795.1 Porites lutea | reverse complement strand
TCGAGAATTAATATTATCGTAATATTGTCGTAAACAAAATGCGATCAAATTGCCGTCAAATTACGACCAGCGTCCGAACGTAAAAGAATCGTATTTGCTCTTGTTCAATATACGAGTTAAATTCGAGAATTAATATTATCGCTATATCGTCGTAAACAGAATGCGATCTAATAACAGGCAGATTACGGCCAACGTCGGTCCGTAAATAAATCGCAATTTTCCCTCGTTCAATATACGAGTCCAATTCGATTATTGATATTATCGTAATATTGTCGTACACACAGTACGATATTCCAAGATGATTGCCATAACGTAAATACATCGCGCTTTCATCTTATTTACGACTCGAAAAGTGTATTGTCCTAGCTACGTGTTGTTGTAAACCTGTAGCATTTCTGGCCGAGATGTAATAATTATAGGAATAAACTTAGCAAGTAAAGCTTCACAACGTTTGCGAACACAACACATTTGCGAGAGTGAGCGCTCTTACCTGTTCAACTACGAAGTGTCACGCAATGCGATGAAGGAAAGCGTCGTCACCGAACATCTCAACTTAAATACTGTTCAAAAGCTCATAATTTTTAATAATACAATGCTGTTGAAAGTGAGTGGAAAATGTAGTTCCTTCGAAGTAAAAGCAGCACACCGGAACCAGAAAGCACAAATTTCATTTGCTGAGTTTGGAAAAGTATTAAAACCGCCAAGTTATTCGGCACAATTGTGAACGTCTGGTCAACTCGAGTGGTAACGACTGTTAACGACGTACCCAAAAATCTTCAGTAAAGGTTCCGAGCGGATCATCAGGTGATTTAAGGTGAGTAGGGCTGGATTTTATTAAATCTTTACATCCCCCGTTCCGCTAAGGTCCCTTGCCCCCATACCGATGGGCGATCGAGACCGCTATGGCTACTGGTTCCTAGAGTAAATCAGCTAAATAGCTAGCTACTATTACTACAAACAATTTTAGTTCAAACAAGAAACCCCTTTTAGAAACACATTACATCGGGGTGATCAACAAAGAAGAGCTACTCTGCTTGGCAGACCAAAAAACGACAAACCAATATTATGCCTAACATATTGTCACGTGTCAACTCTTGTTGCGCTTACCGCCACATTTTCGCGCGCCGTTTACTCAACATTTTAAACGAGAAAGCAAGGAGAACGAAAGGCAAAAGGACTGCTTTAAAAGGCTAATGTTTCGGTGAGTTATTTAATAATCTTTACATTTCTTTCCCAAATAAGTAAGTCTACTTCGTTTTTACAGGTGTAAAAGAAAACCTCGAATTAAAAATGTTACCCTAACTAAATTTAACAGTGGCAACATTTTATTTATTACACATGTTCTTAAGCTGTAGTTTAAGCTTTGGCATTTAAAAAGAAGTGAAATAGTGTTAATACGTTTCCATGGCTTTTGAATATGTATGGCCTTTTGTGCGTTTAATCTGTTTTCTATTTTTCAGAGAGAAGTAATATAAAATGGCGTATACCAGGACGCGTATACTGTATAATAAAAAGTTTACTACAGACAAACATGATTTATGAAAGCGGTCGGTTACAGAGTGAGTGTTTAAAAACCCATAATATTCGTGTTACATTTAACCGTCTACGTTCTAATTAAATTAGTTTGATTGAGGTCAATGCTATACTCTTGACGCTTTACTAAATAAGTCAACGAGTGTGTGGAAACTTCACCTGTGGCGACTAACGGTGCAAAGGGCAAAAATTGCATGATGTTTCCACTGTAACTGTAAACAAGAGAGGTGCGAAGATGCGCAGAAACTGCTCGAGCAGTTAATTCGCTTCGCTCGATTCAGTCTGGATTACAGATATTACAGATTTTATGTTTGATTCATTTAGTCTCAAATATGATCTGATTCGTTCACCTTATTAAAAATCCCTAGCCCAAAATTCGGAGAAGGGGCCCCTTCTCCGATTTAACATGACGGGAGGGGGGGGGAGGGGGTTCTGTACACAGGCTAGACAATGGAAATCCACCCTTAGAGAGTACGCAAGGTAGAAAAAGATATTGGTTAGTATTGATTTGCATTTTAGGTTCAGACAGACGCTTCTACTTTGCGATACAAAATAGACTAGCTAAGCAAAGGGATCTCAAAGGGCTTATGTGATATAATATAAACAGTAACCTTATGATACAATTTATTAAATTTCAGTTGACTATGACGACATTAAAAGACACCAGGATCCGATTCTGCCGTCGTCCAGTGCAAATTCATTCATGTGCTTGATTCTCTGTGGCTAATCTTCATCTAAAGTAGCCCTTTACATCCTCATAGGAGCGAATCAGGTAAGAGTACGTTACCCTATGAGCAAACCATAAACGGCCTACAAATAAAGATAAGCCTACAAACTGATATATCAATCTACAAATAATAAAAAAAAAAACAAGAAATCGGGCATGAAAATCGGCCACGAATTTGTACAAATGTGTATAACGTTTAATCCAAAGGAATCACGTAATGCTGGTTTTGGTATAATGCCTTCGAAGGAATCAAACTTATAGCTCCACGTATTCCAAAATTTTCAATCATGCCCCCACAGTCTGTTGGAAAACTTACCAGACTGTCCCGAGATAGCCTGGGTAGTAAGCTTTTCCCCGCGAGTTTGTCGAAAAAATTGGAAAAAGAGAAAAAAAGATCGCACCCACTTGCTAGGCAGCCTAGGCCGGAGTGGAATAGGCTCTCTGTGTCGTTTACCTAAGCTTACCTTGATAGGTGCATTCCACTCGCGCATGTACCAGGAAGCCACGATGAATCACTGGTAAATTGAGAGTTATATTTCATTTAAATGGTGTGACACTTAAAGATTCCTTGGTCTGATACTTTCTGCCCCTTTGTAAGTTCTTTTTAGTTGCGCAACTACCTGGCATTGAAGTTCATTACAATATGATTTCCATCTTTCCAGCTTCTATATAAGTGATCCTTGCTTCATACAGTTATAGCGTTCATTATGTTTTTTTTTTTTCAGAATGGTGGCTGTCCTTTAGGATTGTCGCGTGGACGAGCGCACAAGGCACTCAAGACCCTCAAGAGAAGACGGTCTCCCTCCAGTTCCCTTCTCGGGTAGTTCGCTTTCTCCGGAGTCCAGCTAAGCGTTCGCGTACATTCTACGATCTGTTTTTTCTCTACTGCTAATCTAGGATGAAAAGAATAATGGCCACATTGCCCTGCTACAGTAGCATCTATAATTCACATTTTGACAATGTTGTTTTGATTAGCATTTATGTGACACTCAAAATCCGAAGTTGCCGTCTGCGAACAAAGACAATACCCGAGACTAATGTAAGGTGTAATAACCTTGAAAAGGTGGGAATTCCGAAGTTTCGAAGTTTTTCCGATTTGAAGGGTGTGCGATCGACTTTTATCTGAGCATTACCTTGTAAACGTCTTGTGCATAATCCTTCATTTTGATGAAATTTTTAAGTTTGAGAACCACAATATCTACTTTAAATATTACAGGTAAATGATATTAATCGCAGTTAGTATATTGTAATTATAATTACGATATTTTATATGAACGTTTTTGATAGTCCTGTCAGAGATATGCCTTGTAAACTGAATAAAAAATAAGAATGTTCACATCCTTTGAGTGGCCTTTCTGTGGTCATTGTACAAACGTGGAACTCAAAATGGCTTCTTCTATTTGTAACTAAACTGTGTGTTCACTGTAAAAACGACCAAATGGCGCAAGGATATCTAAACCTTCTCAACAAAAGCCTTTCTTCTCAGATTGTCATTCAATAGTATCTCCATCGAAAAAGTTACAAGGTAAGGATTTCTAAATCTAAAGCCAAAGAACAAAACACTTGTCTGCTGCGTAGCCGTTTTTACCCTTGGAGAGGAGCGCTACGTCACGAGACCAGAACGGCCCAGCTGCAAAGGTGACTAGGAAAACATTATCTGGGTGAAACACCGGGTAAAGATACAATGGCTGCTTTGTTGTTTCAGTCGACTGGACGTCAAAAAAATGTGTGCATCGTAGAATCGACCACATAAAAAAGATTTCCACATCTGACAAAAGGCGCCCTTCTTTTGATAGTTCGCTGTATCTTTATTGTGGATCCAAGAAAGTCTTGGATTATCCACGCCGTGATTCTGGATTTCTTTAGCTGTATTCCAGATTCCAAAGCCAGGATTCCGGATTCCAGAAGCAAAGATTTCCTAGATTTCATATGCAAAAAACTCCCGGATCAGGATCCGGGCAAAAAGTCGCAAAAACTACATTTGATATCAATACCACTTCCCATCTCTTCTTCTGTTCGTAGTTGCACCGTGACCTTATCGTAAAAGCGACAAAATACGATTATTTGCAAGGTAAAGATATCTAAATTTGATCGTAAAAACGACATTTGACGATAAAAGTACGACTTCAAAACTCGTCTTCCGCCCGTAGTTGCACCATGCCTTTGTCGTAAAATGACAAAACACGATTTCTTTACGATTTTTTTATGGTAAAAATATCTGAATGTGATCGTGAAAACGACATTTCACGATAAAAATACGAGTTCAACACTCTTCTTCTGCTCGTAGTTGTACCGTACCTTTATCGTAAGAGCGACACAATACGACTTTTTGAAAACTTACTTTACGACATTAATTCGATTAATTTAAGTTAATTTACGATGTAAATGCGATCACTTTACGACGCAAATAAGGTCCCAATACGACTTAAAATACGATCCTTTTACTATCAAAATACGATCTAGAGGTCAGTAGTGATTGGAGACAGTATGATCTGAAAAGAACCACTTACCTATAAAATACCTTTCCAAGTGGATTCCAATCAACTGTAACGTGAGCCATGTTATTCTTTAAATGTGAATGAAACGAGTAGCAAGTGTAATCGGGGTAGTTTAACCAGGATCTAATAAGTGCAACATTTGTAAAATTCCCGTGTCTGCAGATCCACCATTTTGTTTTTGCATCTGCACATCAACTGGTCAGCAGACCCTGTAGCAAGTAATCCCATGTTTCCTATCGGGTAATAATTTTCTTCGTGTAAGCATACACGAAAATGCTGGAAGTGTTCAAGATGGCTGTCCCCAAAGCGAAGGGCTATCGGCCGAGATGCTTCTTTGATGTTCAAATAAATGGATCTCCAGGTAAGAAACGTTAAATTCCTTGGATTAAATGTTTGCATTGGCTGCTGTTTTTCAAAATTTAATTTATGAAGTCACTTGGGAAGAGAAGCGGCTGAAGTTCAGGCTATAACTCTCAATGATATGGAAATACTGTACTTATTAGCTTAATTAAGCTTATATTAAGCTTAATATGGCAGAAGTTTGCTTCTTTGATTTTAATCAATTTCTATTATTTTAAACTTAAATCAATATGGCTGTGCAGTATTGGTTATGAATGCTTCCTTCATTGATTAATGATTTGAGCCTATGTGTTAACAATGGGATAATCTAATCTTTTTTATGGATTATTTTGGCTAATTGATTGAAATCAATAAGGTTTCCAATGAACAATCTCAATATGTTTGTAACATAGAAAGAGGAGTAGGTGGGTAAAAAGGAAGACAGGTTTGAAAGAACCTCAAATCTAAAACTCTTAAATCTTGCTTGATTTAAGAATTAACTTTGCATTCTTTGTAGCTGGCAGGATTATTTTTGAACTGTTTGCTGACATCTGTCCTAAGACATCTGACAACTTTAGAGCATTGTGCACAGGTAAGGAAGTACATATTAATGTAGATACATGTACTACCACTGCCACTACCAACTATTATATTAATATTAATAATAACAGTAAAAATGATCATAATAATAATAATAATATCATTTTTCATATTACATGTAAACATAAGTGTTTTAGAGTTGAGATTAGTTGATGCATGGTTGGCCACATACTCACTTGTAAGTGGGATGGAGTCATAATATTAAATTCATGGTCACTTCCTTTTTTTTCTTTATTTTACTAGTGCATACATACATACACACATACATATATTTTATTTGTATTTTAAGATTGAAGCACTATTGTAACATACCCCGCCTTGGGTAGCTATGCTAATCTAGAGGGGTCCTGTTTTCAGGAAACAAATACAACAAAAGTAATAACATTATTACAGATAAGAGATGGGTCTGGGGTCAATGACCCGACAAATAAGGCTTCCTGACCTGACAGATGACGTATAAGTATTACACTGTAAGTTAAATATAATGAAAAAATTGAGCACGTGGTCTTGGTGACCCCTCAGATGGTCAACATGATCCCCCTCTTGAAATAATTAGCTGGAACACTGAATAAGAGGCGTAAAAAATGCCAGAATTGAGATAATGACTGGAGACTACTGAAAAACTAATGCAATAATGCATAGTGTTATGAAATTGCTGAACTCTTAAGGAAAATAATGGCTATTTTTTAAGTGATAAATATGACATTTCATGGAAACTGTAGACAAGGTTTTTTGGATTAACTTTGAACCTGTTTTTAAGGAGAAAAAGGTTTAAGCAGGACTTCTGGGAAGGCTCTTCACTATAAAGGATCAGGGTTCCATCGAGTTATCAAGGATTTTATGATTCAAGGAGGAGACTTTACTAAAGGTATAAGATATTTTTATTTTTATATCAAGATGGTAAATGAAAAGGCGCACTTAAGCGAAAGGCTAAAATGGCGGGAGCCCATTGCAGGGTTGCCCTCCAGCAGTATGTCACCAGTGCCCATTTATACACCTGGGTGAAAAGAGTCAAATTGGAGTAAAGTTCCTTGTCTAAGAAAACAATGCAGCAGGCGACTTTAAACCACAGACCTCCAGATCCAGAGTTTGAGGTGTTAACCGCTCAATCACACATATCATGAAGGCTCAAATGGACTTTTCAGAGTTAGAGCCTTAATTATTGTCATTAGCAAAGATGCTGGAAAACAGTCTCCTTTAATAGCTGTATTATTGGGAATTTGTTATGACTGATGTTATATTGACACAAGAGTTTTCATCAGAAATTATGTGTAAGTTGCTTGTAAGTGTGCCTAAGTGTAGTTTGTGCAAAAGAAGTTGCAGATTGTCGCAATAAAACCTTTTTTGATGTACAAACGGTAGGTTCTGTATCTTTACTTACATTAATAAGATCTTTTTGTGAGAGTTGCGAGGGAGAGGTTTTGTAACAAGAACAGCAGTTTTTCACAGAGTTTTTAAAAGCTGCTGACTATTAACACCTGATGCAAGGTGCTTGTTACTTTTCATGTTCATATCACGTACTTTTTTTATCTGTTACACATGTACTACATATGTCTTCTAGGTAACACTAAGCAAAATTTTTAGTTGGTTTCTGACTGGATGTGTGTCAATAATTTTTGGCCAAAAATTGCAGCTTTGATGATTCTTGCGCTACACGATTCTAGTAGCGTGATGATAATCGTATAGTGTGCACCAAGATTCTCATCACGCAGGAAAGGAGAAATGACTGGTAACTTACTTTTGAGTGGTTCTGTATGTCATGTGCTGTACAAATCATTCTTTGTAAACCTTTGATCAATCAGAGCATGCATTTAAGATTTGTTATGTGATAAAATAAATTATAATTTTTCTATTAATTTGTCTATCACAGGAAATGGGACTGGAGGAGAGTCAATTTATGGTGGCACGTTTAATGGTATGTGGCTTCACAGTATTAATCTCAACAACAAGACTTGCAATTAGAGTCAGATTTGTAGTTGCAAAAAATTGAAGAAGTGCAATTGCTGAGGACTGAGTATAGTAAACCTTTAATATCTCAATTGACTTTGTGTTATAGTCAAACAGGAATTTTATCAGTAGTTTGTCAGGCCTCGTTGTAAACATAAAATTGAGTTGACTACAGTTAAACCCTGATATAATGAAGAGCCAAGGGACTGGCAAAATATGTTAATGTCTCTGCTCCTGTATGATGCATATTAAACGCGAAGTAATTTAATTATAAAACAAATAATAACAAGTTGGGATTAAAATAATAGGGGAGCACTGCCTTGTGCTAGGTTAGCCCGTGTGACTTCCGGCAATGGCATGACCAAAGAACCTCACTTATCTCCCCAGCACTACGAGCTGAATGCAATACAGCACGTGCTGGATCGGACAAGAGTATCGGTTTGCAGGCGATATTCAACGGCAATGCGGCCAACAAGCTTGGGGGAAGTGGCTGTGCAGATTTAACTGCACGTCTGAGGAGTGTCCCTAGTTTATTGATGGCATAGCACAAAACAAAGTCCAAACCTCGATTGTCTCCAAAGGGAGGGAGGGAGGGAAAAATTTTACAAGAATAGTATACTGAGCGCTTAAACCTTGCTGAACAATAGAACCCAAGTGAACTCTGAACAGTTGTTCTTGGCTTTTATAGCTAGACGAACGTCTGCTGGCATAGCCAGTGGAAAAGGCTGTACCACAAGACAGCTCAGCATCGCATGTGCAAATTCTTAGCCATAAATAGTGCTTTGAAAATACTGGCCAATGCTGCGGCTTGTATTAGCCTACTTAAGACAACAAGGCTGTAAAGTTCTACGCTAGAATACAATGCATCTTAGAGCTTGCTGACCTTGACACCTTGACTACACAATTGCTTTATTGAAAAAGAACCGCCATGAAAGGGTTGCTGATAACTAGCATCACATTCCATCAACTACAGTCATTTTACTGGCGTGACAGTGAAATTGGTTTTTGTTATAACAAGGTTTCGTTGTCTCGAGGTTATTTTCCATACATTTTACTATTACTATACTGGGGTTAAAAGAAAATCGTTCATTATATTGAGGACTTTGTTATATCAAGGTTCTACTGTTCTGCAATGACTCTTATCTCAGGGCTGTGGCTAACATTTCAAGTTGCCGGGTAAATGCAATTAGTAGGAGGGGAATTGTACTGAGCTGTGTAGGAATTAGTTCTTTTGGTTCTGTTTTCTTTTTGTTTCCTATAAGAGAGGCCAGGTCTCACACTCATAGTACCCAGGTAAAATCCCCAGCCCTCCCCCCCCCCCCTGGTTCATAGTGATGTCCAGCCCTGTATCTTCCAGTGAACTTACACCTTATGCAAATCTGTGTCTTACAATTTATTATCTTTTACACAAGATGTTCTCAGGTTTTGATTGGTTTATATTAATCTGTCAGCTAATAATTCATCTTGCTCATAATGTGGAGAAATGAAACAATGTTATGCAATATTGGATTATGTAATAACATTACAGATCTTAGCATCTAATGACACTCTTATTGATCTTCATTTAACTATAACAGTAAAAAGGGCTTAATTTGCTTATTGATAATAAGCAAATTACGCCCTTTTTTCAGGAAACCCTTAATTTATTATTAATATTATAAAGCTGATCTAATGGGATGTATATTTTTAACTTCTTATCTAATGCACCTATCAATGTAAGCCCCGTGGGGGGGAGGGGGAGTGCGGGCAAGGGGTAGGGGTTTGACAAATATTAAAATTTTTTGATCAAATTCCCCAGGGTGGGAAATGAAAGGTCAATCAAAAGTGTCAAAAAAGCCCCCACCCCAGGGGAAAAATCTAAACAAACAATACTATAATACTACATAAAACGAATGAAAGAACATTTCAAAAGTACGTTCTTACTACTTTTATTTAAGGTTAACGTAAGCTCCGTTAAATTACTCGCTGTAATTAAGTATTTTCTCTCTCCACTAGCATCTCTTATTTTGAACAACATAATCGCTCCAGGAAGATTGACCGTGCTATTATATTAGTGAAACGTAAAATGCTTTATAACATCGGCTCAACATGTCGGAACAGGTCGGATCAGTGACCTGTAAAAAATCCTCTGACTTTCATGGTACAATTCGACTTCAATCGAGGTTTACAATCAGATGGGAACTTGAAGATAAAAGCGTTCTCAAAATAGACATTATCTGTTTAGATGACAGTGTAAAGTATTGGATTATGGCGATTAAAACAATTGAAAACTTCATAACTTTGTCCAACAGTGTGACTTTCAGAAAGCCTCGAGGGATGGACTTACTTACCGCTTCTGAATTGATACCAGGCTTCTATTGGTCAAAGTCAAATGTCCCGACCCCGGGGTTGCTTCGCACGATCAAAAGCCCCACAGGGGGATAGTCTCAGGCATCAAATCCCTGCCCCTTGCCCGCACTCCCCCCCCACGGGATTTACATTGATAGGTGCATTAAAATAAAATTAATAATAGATGAAAATAATTAATTTTTTTGTTAACTGGGGTTGAAACTTATGAGAAGTACAAACATGTAATTGTGATAACTGCAGTGATTTGCTTGTCATATTAAGTTTTTCATTTTTTTTGTTTTCCCTATAACAGATGAAGGATTCCCTCTTAAGCACGAGACAGCAATGTTGTTGTCCATGGCTAACAGAGGTCCAAACACTAATGGTTCTCAGTTTTTTATGTAAGTATTTGATCTTTTAAGAGATAGAAACCACCCTATAAATTTGAAACCAACTATAAAATTCCACTGCATCATGCATGTAGATGTGTGGTATAAGTCAGGTCCTGATCACTCAAAGATTGGATACAACTCATGTGGTGCTATCCACTGTATAAATTAATTATCGCTATGGAGTGGTTAGAGTGTCATGAAATCCAATTGCCTTGCCCTCTGGATAGTAATTTATCTGATGAATAGCATTACCCACCTTCTGAGCAACTGGGTGTTGTTAACTTAATTACACTAGCAAAAATGGTTCAGTTCTTTTTGAATTTCCTGCTGTTGTCTAATTTTCCCCGCCTTTAATTCTCAATTCCTTCCTTTTCTCAAGGTGCCAGGTTCAAGTTTAAAAGGGGTTTTATGTACTTCAATGTATCAACTTGATAATATTAATCTCTATCCAGTAGTTGATCCAGTTGTTTTCCCTAATTAATACTTATCCACTGGATATTAATTTATCTGCTAAATATCACCTGATCCAAGGAGTGAACAACTTGGGCCAGATTTCAGGTCTTCCAAGGTAAAATGGCATGTCTGTGATGCATAACAATATTGTAGTGTAAATAAAGACAAAGTTTTAATGTTTTAAGTTTTTATAGTGTGTTTATTTTGCTTTTCACAGAACAACTCAGCCTGCCCCACATCTTGATGGGTAAGCTTTCTTTTAACTTGATTCAGCTGTTCTTACTGACAGAAAGGAAATTTCTGTTAGCATTATGATGTAATTGGTACAGACAAGACAGTGTTTCACATGGTTTTATTTTTTCAATTTCAATACACAAATATCAAAAAAGGGCATCAAATTTTGCTATATTATTTTTCAAACATCTGAATTTTTAAATGATGTCAAGATAAATGTAACAAACAAAATGCATATTAACATTATTCCACAACAGAATAAAAATTACCAGTAAAACCAGTTAATAATTAAATTTTGTTGTCGATACACCTAGGCTCTACAGTAGAAACAGTTGTTGTTATGAAATCTTAATCGTTTTTATATGATTTGAATTTTCTATGGGTATTAAATTAAAATTTTTTGCGTGTTTTCGTTTTGTGAGGATATTAATTCCTGAAACAAATTTCGTGAAATAAAAAAAAATGTGAAATTAGGTAATGGCATTGTACATGACTTGTACACATAATGCATTTTTGTTTGTTGCCACTCAAAAGCAAGTCACAGATCAATGATTACCCACACTTCAACAATGTTGCTCTTGCTTATATTGTGGTATATTTATTTTATTTGTAGGGTTCATGTGATATTTGGCCAAGTATTGCAAGGTCAGGAAATAGTATCAGAGATAGAGATTCAAAGAGTTGATGACAAGAGTAGGCCCCTAGTGGATGTAAAGATTATCAACTGTGGTGAACTTATTCCAAAAGCAAAGGCTAAAGGTACAGGATATGTTTCCATTGACTAAATTTATGTACAGAACTGTGCTCTAGCAGGAATGCTGCCCGCTGACCCCTGGCATCATACTTTTGTTCTTGGGTGATGTCTTACTGTTATTTGTTAACTTTCAACTGCAGAGAAGAAAGCTGAAAAGAAAAGAAGGAAATCTAAGCGACATTCTGACAGCAGCTCCTCAGATACTGACTCTTCATCCAGTTCTGGATCAGAATCAGACAGTGATCAGTCATCAACTGATGAGTGGGAGAAAAAGAAACGCATAAAAAAGAAAAGAAGAAAAAAGATGAGTGAATCTGTAAAACGCAAGGACAAGAAGAAAGCAAAGAAGAAAAAGAAAGAGATAAAAGACAGGTAAGTGGCTGTAACTACACCACAAATACATCAATACACAAACATTTAATAAATACATACTGGTACAAAAAATGGAAATATGATAAAAATGAATACTATGAATAAAATAATTAATGGCTTAATAAAAAAATGCATAGACGTATAATTTCAAAAATTAACATTGTTCGCAAAAAGTACAGCATTCAATAATTCATTCATTACACTCAAATGACAACATGTACTTGTAGATAGATTTGGTTGAGTAGCAAAAAGGACTGATAGAGCCACTGTGCCAAGTGCAGAGCATAACCATGGCAACCAACATGTTGAATTCCAAAGAAGTTGACCCTTTTTTTACCCCATGACTAGTCCAAGAGTTGCTATTTCTATTCTCCCCTGTCTTTCCCAGTGATCAAAGATGGCAGCCATGGCAATGCAGACAAGCAGTTTTTGCCCACCTTAAAAATTTGCCTGCATTGCTGGCTTCCCTGAGAGTACTTACACATACCTCGCACTAACCCAGGGTTATCTTAACCCAGCTTTGAACAAACCTGGCCAAGTAAGTGATAAGCAAAGGAGTCTGTGGCTACATTTGAGGTCCCATATTACATAATAATGTTGCTTTTATGCCACCTTCCCTGTTGGTGAAATATTGACACTAATATCAGCAATTAATTTGAATTCCAGTCCAGGAGATGTTAAACCAAAGAGTCCTGAACCTTTTAGTTCAGTGACTGTGGATGAGATCCCAGATGTTCCCAATAATTCTTTTCTATTGAGAAGAAGCCGCACCCCCTCCCCTGTCAGGGAAAAGAGGCTTCAGCAGGCAAAAAATAGGTATGTTTCCTCTGAGGTACACCTGACCTTAATCATTTCTACGAGAGCTGGGCTGGGCTTGATTGACGTCACAATGCCCATATTTGGGCATAAAAATCACGTGACCCCACCCAAGAGGTAGATCCACATACTTGGCATAGTTTTATTGACCGCGTAGAACCTGGGTACAAGCGGGACGCATACGCAATTCAACCCCAATCCCCTCGCATCCCCGTCAGTCCATAAAAAAACACACACACACTGTATAGAGGTCCACATCATTTTTTAATACAAATCTCGACAGTGCCCTAAATGACATCCGGGACGTGTGTGAGGTCCTAATGACGTCACGCCCTTTGTTTACATAAAATACACATTGCGAAGAAAGGGTGTTTGCTTCCTGGCTGAAGGAGTCATGAGCAATGGATTAGGCCATGAAATGTAGTGGTTGAAACCTATCAAGGACCAAGGTTTAGATAAAGGTCGACGTAAATCGAAATGGGTGGCTGAAACGAAAGGAGGGGTGGTTAGAGCCAAGAAGCAAACTGAATCAAAAACACTCGACCATTGGCACGCACGAGGCGGTGTCTTACTGTCCAATGAATAACTAGAAAAACAAAAAAGACTTGTTTACAAAGTGGGACGTGTGTGACGCCCTCGTGGTGTCACGCCCGGAAAAGATTGTACACAAAACAATTCGATTAAAATCCAATCTTGGTTAAAATTAAAATGTTGAAAGATCCAAAGCGTTTCTAGGAAAAAAATTAACGTTTTAGTTTGAACAGATAAAGTAAGCTGGACCATCCTTGATGATTGACAATACAAAGTTTGTGAGGGATAGGCCAGCTTCGGAAAATCATGACATCTTGTAAGACCCAAAAGGAATCTAATTAAAAAAAAATATTCATGAACATCCAGCAGGGGTGGCGCCACCATGCAGACCTCCCCCTGCCGGGTGTTCAAAATTCCCATTCCATGCTGTCCATCATGGCACAGCCCCGACAAGGTTCATGGAGTTCAGACACGTGCCGTAAATAAATCCAGCACCGTTTACACACAAAATACAATTTTCCAGTCAAATTTTGAAGGGACCTTGAATGATGGTCTATCACCTCGGCAATGGCTGAAAAAGGAAAGGGAGATAAATGGCTCGCATGACAAAATGAGAATCTGAAAAAAATAAAAAAAAAATGTTTTAAGGATGGGGTGGGTAGCCCATGCCTTGCAACATCTCGCACCAATAACAGGGCACGTGTAAGTCGCCGGCAAAACGAAAATTCAAATAACAACGACAACAAAGTAATTTAATGGGTCTCGGAAATGGAAGATGAATCCCCGATCCAGTGTACCACTGCACGATGCTGCCGAGGAAACACCATGCAGCGGAAGTACCATGAACCCTGTGGGTACTGAGAATGGTAAGCGAATCTACGAAAAAAAATAATAATAATAGTCTAAGCCATGAGTAAAAAAGCAATGCGGTCTCGGATCCAGCCTCTGTACCCATAGATTTCAATATCGGTAATCACATCTAAAAATTTAATAATAATAGGCTAAATTCATGAAGACTATGGATGATTACAGTATTGCACAAAATGACGAACAGTATGAATATGGTATCGTTGGTATACGGCAATGATCCACCCCCATTCGTCCATCGTGGAAATCACATCTGAAACGTTTCATGAAGACTAATTACACATCGAACCGTACTATAATGACATCGCAATTGCACGGGTCTAATCCATCCTCCATAATGTTTTAATGTATAATGAAAGCCTACAAAGAGGTGGAAAGTCGAATCAAGACAGGAATACTGGTACGAAAAAAACCGGCTTGCAAAGGGCGGATCCATTGCGTATGATGACGCAACAAACAATGCGTGGCTGTAAAAAAAAATTTAAACTAAAATTAATCCTCCTCTAAAAAACCTAACAGGGCTAAATCCGGTTCATCCACGGGACCCTGACGCCGGAGAAACGAATTAATCCGGAAGGTTATTCGCAGTGGAAAATCGTCCCAGTCCCGATGGTTGGGGTCCCCACTCTGCACATACTCCACAATATCATCTTCGGTGAGGGACCCCTCCCGGTTGCCAGTAATTACATCCTCCAAAGTCAAACCCTCCATCATTCTCTCGCAATGGTTACACACGCCGCCAGGGGTGGGATGCGCGACCCACTGATAGATATGACACACCGGCTGATTCTCCAATACCTCCCAAGAATCTAATAAAAAAATGAAAATCAACAGGAACAGGCTGGGACCCAGAACCGCGCGGCCCAATTGAGTCGAGCTCGTCGAGGGCAAAGGCACAGGTGGACAGGCCACAACACGTCTCGTAAAAACGCAAACCCCTTGAACACGTCTAGGAATCAAAAAAGGGACATGAGGAAAAAAAGGGACCCACACACCCGAAAAAAATGAAAGCCATGACACTTACCAGCCATGCGGCGGCGATGGACCTCGTGATCTAATTTTCGGGCAACAGGGTGGTCCCACGGCAACGTTTTAGCCCAATCCCGCAGTTCCTCATGAGTACATCTTCGGAAGAAGGCGCGCAGACAGTCACTTCTCAAAGGCGTGTGCCACATCAACTTCAGGGTTTCGAACAACATGGCGATCGGCATGGAATATAACACCAACGATTGCAGAGAGCTCACCATCTTGAACAGTACAACTGAACAAACTGGAATGAACCCACACTAAGCGCGCAACGTGCTTTAGAGACGCCACCAGCGAATCAGAGTGGTGGAGAGCCATCACGTGGGGTGTCTAAGAACGAGAGGAGACTCTAGGGGGTACCCCCCATGGGTACACCTTATCCTCCCTGGACCAGGGGGTCTAGCGCGAGTGCGTGATTGGTGGAGACTGGAGGATAAACAAGGGAACACCACGGTGAGAGGTCAATCGCCAAGTTGTTCACTGTGTCAGAATGGACTGCCGAGGGTTAGTCGATCCCCACAACAAACCATTTGGCCGCGTGCTCCCGTTAGAGGTGCAGATCAAGATCATGTTCTGGGTAGAGTGTTTCTACACGATGGACAGGCGGAAGAAAGTGGTGCAGGAGTTCAAGGGTCTACCCAAATGCGACTTGACGGGGTTTCCTCAACATCTGGGCGAAGGTCGTTGGTGGAACCAAGTGGTGGTGCGTTTACATGCCCCCCGAAAAAATGGCTGCCACCATTGCCACCGCCTGATGGATCACCGGCTCTCGGTGAGTAAAAAATGTGTTTTGAATCTTCTTCTCATGACCTTGACGTTGAGAATTTTTTATGTCTGGGTTTCAGATTGGCATGATGACGGAGATGGCGCGTCCATCCCCCAACCTCGACCGCTTATTGAACGAGGGCATTGCCTTTGTGATTGACACCTTCAAGGATCAGATCAATTGTCCCCTGGGTCAGCGCCCCGTCATGATTGGCAGGAGGAAACCTTCGTACGATACAATAGACAAAGTAATGAAGAGACTGGACTTGATTATGAATGTGATGTCAGCGATGAATTTTCTGGTCGTCGATATTCATTAAAAAAAATAAAACAAATGATGTGGTTTAGAACTGTGTTTTTTTTATTGGTATTTGAATAAACGTTCCAGGGTGGGATAAATGACTTGGTCTTCTTCCCGCGTGCCTACAATGGCGGTCTTGTCCTGGAGGGTGGGGAGGGCAATATAGTCCTCGGTCATGCCTTCACAGGGTTGATAGTGACCTAGAGCGGGATTCCACCATAACCAGTCTTCCCGATCCACATCAAAGACATAGAGGGGTTTGCCTAAGAGCTGGGCCATGACCACACTCCAGCCTGTGCCGCCCAAGAGATGCTTGTGCAACGCGTCAAAATAACCCACGGCCAAGACTAAAGACGCGGGCTGGATCACATAATAATTGCGTTGGATATACTGGAGGCTGATGGGATGATGCACTTGTCGACCCAATCGAAACGCGGCCTGGGTCACGATAGGGGTAGCGGCGTCCAACTCGGACTGCGTCAAAGGCGCGAGAGACTTGGCTCGAGGGTGACAGGGTGGAATGACGACCACACACGCGTGCCCATACATCTGACATAATCGTTCCACGTGCGTGTCCACGCCTTTCGCACCGCCCGTGTAAATCGTCAGCGGCATGGTCTATCGAAAAAAATTAACAGTGATTAGGGTGATATAAGGGTGTCCACGCCCATAGGGTATGTGGTTCATCATCCGCGTACAGCAAGGGGGTTTGCCATTCCCGACACGTGACCGTTTGTTCGAAAATACGTCGAGCGTGGCGACAGTTGGAACAATTATCGGGAATCCAATCTAGGCCTTGTCCTCGAGCAAAGGCCTTGTCTTTGTCGTCCTTACAAGGGTTGCATAAGATCACATCCAATAATCGATCGCATCGTTTTTGCCACAAGACGCGTTGGGCATTGACTTGGTACAGGGTGGGTAAGACATGGGTTTGACGACGTAACCACCCACTCATTTGACAAACCCGGACATGCGCGCAATGATCATGCCAGACCCCACTTTCACGGGCTCCATCAGTATGATCCATGCACCAATTACGCCCCTGATCGTTCGTGGCCATCACATTGGCAGTAGCAATAGGAAGATTGGCCAAATCCGGACACCCCTGTCCTTCCAAGACCACGAGGGGGGTCAACCTCTCTTGGCACAGTCGATACAGACCATTGAGGGTGAACACCCCGACTCGATTCCGTTGGGGGGTCAGGTACTGGTGACACCAACGGGTGAGATCATCCTGGATCTGCCGGTAGGGATGAAACTTGTGGCGGTTATACACCGTAGACGGTTCAAAAGGCAACCCATGCACTGTCCGGGTCTGACGATCGACACGCCTCTTGGCCTTCTCGGATAATTGATCGTAGGACACACCATGGGCTAACAGGTATTTGAACAACACATGATGATGCCCTGTCCAGTCACACAAAGCCAGTTCTCGAATAATATACTCGTCTCGGGAAAGGGCAAACCCCTGACTGTACGCCAAAAGACCCACTTGGTTCAAGCCATGGTCGCTTACCGTCAAGAAGAGAGGACCGCGATGACTGAAAACACTCGTCGACCCACGACTGATTTTATAACAGAATGCGTGGGCTCTGATTGGTGAACCCTCCGATCACACCACTCTCACGAGATCCCAAGTAGAGTCAGGATTGGTGGACACCAGATCGTATGAGGATCACGAGATGCCGGGACATGGGCTATAAAAGGCAGGCCAGATGTGCACCCCAATCATTCCGCTCAGGCATGGAACGTCAAGCCACTCAACCTGCTACAGTGCCCTCAGGACGCAAACGACGCCGAGTGAGTAGTGGTAGTAAGAAACCCAAAGGGGAAAAAGAAGACATGAAAGCCACCCGTGAACACGAGATGACGTTGATCGGTTTGCCCCGAGCTGAAGCGGAGGCTGTAGAGAAGAAGGTGGAACCGAACCCTACCAGTGAACTCGTGTGGGCCCTGAACGCCATACCCCGAGCAGACCCACCACCCACCCCTTCCCCCATCGTCTCACCCATTTCCTCCGTGAACGACTTGATGGAGGGCACCCTGAAAGAGTATGAGGAAGAGTGTCTAGAGGAAGGAACGTTTCGGACCGATCCTGCCAAGGAAGTCGGGGAATGGGAAGAACACGACCTCGACCAGATGGAGACCCAGTTGAACGAGCTCTTGTATGAAACGTGCCCCTTTCATCCTCATCGAATCCTCCAATGCATTAACCCCGAGACCCAGTTTGGCCAGTTGAGGTTCAAGTGCCCCCTAGCAGGTTGTCCCGTGTATTTGTTTGAAGATAGTCGGGAAATGATGATGGAGAAATTGAAAGAAGACACGCACCCTCAAGTCCGGGCCCGATTGCAACGAGGGGAGCTCAAGTGCAAATGTGGGTTGGTCCCTAGGATGAAATTGAGCCGAACCAGCAAGAATTACCAGAAAGTGTTTTTCAGTTGTGGCAGTTTTCTCTCAGGCCAAGATCCCTGTGGCTACTTTCAATGGCTCCATGGCCCCCTGTGGTGCCCCCGAGAGACAGCGCAACCCACCCTGAGACGATGGGTAAAAGACACACCCCCTGAGGTCCATGACTATGAGAAGGCGTCCGTCAGACCATGGGGCATGCCTGCCGTTCCCCTGCTGAAAAACTCAGAGAGGGACTTTGTGGAGAGGCATTGGCCGTGGGCCAATCAGTTTGGGGAAGCCATCCAAGCCAAGGAGAGGGAGCGGGAGAGGACGCGCCATTTGCATAAGAACTTTGGTAGCTCGTGTTTGTTTTGAAAAAAATCATGTAGGTGTGTGAAAAAAAGTATTAAAGACCGAGATTGGCTATCATAAGGTGTCAGTGTCTTGATGTCGTGGCCACGCGCTTACGAAGATCCCCAGCAACCCGGGGCCTTGGGCGGGGTCCGACCCTTTGCCCAAGCCCATAAATTGAAAACCCCGCAAGCCCAACAGATTCTCCAATCGGTGTTGAGTTATACCCTCCACAAACCCCGACGGACACGGTTTCCCACCGCACCCACGTTGGTCTTTGACCGAGACGAACAATGGCAAATGGATTTGGTCGACATGCAAAAACTCCGTCGATGGAATCAGGGCAACAACTATTTGTTGACCGTGATCGACGTCCTGTCCAAGTATGCCTGGGCCGTCCCCATCAAATCCAAAAGCAGCACGGAGATGCTCCGAGGGTTGGACAAGATTCGTCGACAAGCCTCGCCGCGACGACCACTCCGCGTGCAGACGGATCAAGGCAAAGAATTTTTAAATAAAAAAGTGCAAGCCTGGTTCAAGCAACAGGGGTGGCATCATTTTTACACGTTTGGGGATAGCAAGGCCTCTGTGGTGGAACGATGGCATCGCACGTTGAAACAACGCATGTACCGGTATTTCACCGCTCACAATACGTTACGGTACGTGGACGTGTTGCAACCCTTAATTCATACCTACAATCATACCCAGCATCGCAGTATTGGGTTGGCCCCGCATCAAGTCACCCCTAAAACAGTCCCAGAGGTGTGGGACCGACTCTACGGCGCGCGATTGGAGCAAACGACACCACCCCCCAAATGTCGCGTCGGGGATCGGGTGCGTCTCAACAAGAAACATCGTCCCTTCAAAAAAGGGTATTTGCCCGGGTGGACGGAAGAAGTGTTTGTGGTCACGCACGTTCGTCGTCATCCGATCGTCACGTATCGACTCAGTGAATGGGACGGTACGCCTATAAAAGGCACGTTTTACGAACCCGATGTTCAAAAAGTGCAAGTGTCGGACGACTCGTTATTTCGGGTCGAAAAAGTGTTGAAACGCCAAGGACGCCGGGTGTTGGTCCGGTGGAAAGGGTGGCCGGCCAAGTACGATAGTTGGATTCCTGCGCAGCATGGTCCGCGTCAAAATCACCCCTCGAAAAAGAAAAAAGCGGGTACGGTTTCTCGATGAAGTGCAGGCGGATTCCAGTCGACCACGCGCCAGTTACACCCCCTCGCCCACCAGCGACGCCGACGTGCTGAAATTCATTCAGAAGAAAGCGGCCGAACAACGGCGAACCCAGCCGTGGTGGGAAAAATTGGCCAGTCCGACCAAACAGCAATGGGCGTACGCCAATGCCTACCATCGAGCCGAAGCGTATGCCAAGAAACGAGGGGCCTTGCGGTCCCCCACCAAGAAAAAACAACAACGCCGACGCGCGGGTCGTCATCCCCCGATGCGCAAGAAGAAACCCCCCAAGCCCAAGACGTGCATGACCCTGATGGAATTGGCCCGGGCCTTTCCCAACATTGCCCAGCAAGTGTGTTTTCATCCCAAACAATCGACCTTCAATTCCGTGGTAGGACGCATCCCTCGCAGCAAACAGAAAGTGGCTCAATGGCTATAAAAGGACCCTGCTCCTGTTCAGAGGGGACCACTCCTCCTCATCATGAGTGAGATTAAACGCCTGACGCTGGTCAGCGATCCCACCGACGAGTTTCCCAATAATGCCAATAACAGTTTCAAGGTGCGATTGCCCGAACGGCTGGTGTTACCGGGCGCGGGGTGGCATGCCTCCTTGATGTCCCTGACCGTCCCGGATCAAGGGCAGAGCAATGCCATCATCGCTGCGGATCCTCATACCAAAGTGGTTCGATTCAAGTACCCACAAATCATCCGTAAATGGACAGACACCGGCAACCCAGCCACCTCCGGGTATCTACGGGTAGAGGCCCCTATACTCCAGGGCCAAATCGAATTGGAAGATATCATGAACCTGAATCAAATCGTAGCCACAGGGACGGATTTTTGGAAACGCGTGAGTCAAGAAGTGCATAACAATACCCAGAAAAGACTGGTGGAACAACAACAAAATGTGATGGTGGTTGATCGCGATTCCAAACCGATCGTGAGCATCAAAAAACACGCGATGCCCCGACTGACGTGGAAAGAGGATGCCCTGGTGATTCATGGAGTACCCCAAAAAGATTTGACGGATCAACGCCAAGCCAACGTGGTGGAATTTTACATCAACTTGGACATTGCCCTGAAGTTTGGTTTGTTGACCAGAAAGACAGGCAAAACAGCCAATGTCACAGGTTCCTTTGACATTGGGCCCAATTTGCAATTCACGGCACCGACAGACACCTATAATGAGACCACTAGTCCAGTGGGCAGTCGGAATCGGCAGTTTTACAATTGGGAAGGCGAGCAGTACATGGGCGTGAGGGCGACTAGCCGAGCCTTTACGATCGTGACCATGGATCAAGTGGTATGGATGAGATTGTACATGGGCTTCGAATGGCAGATCAACAACCTGAATGCTTCCTTTGAAAAGATTGTGGGGACCCGCAAACGCACCGTCATGGTCTATTCGGATCTGGTGGAATCCACGGTGGTGGGCAGTGGCAAGTTTCCCTTGTTGCGGGAAGTGCAATTGTTGAGAACCGGCGATGGGGAAAGCACCGCGGAACCCCTGCACCATCAATGGATCAAAGTGCGAGGACAACAATTGGATATTTTGGAAGTGGAAATTGCCAGTACCAGTGGACCCCTGGCCATCTTACCCCCGGGCAAAACCTTGGTGACCATCGGTCTCAAACAGCTATAAAAAGCCACTCGCGCCACGCGAGGGACCCAAAAGCACCTTCGACGTGACACCGACAAAATGCGCGGAGGCAGTTTAACGCGGTACCACACGCCCGTGCTCACCCCGCAAGACGGGAAAGGGTTAGCCGAAGACTTGATCAAACTGGCGGGACCCATGGTCCTACAACAAGCGCAAGCGGGACTACGAGATATTCAACGAGGCAAGAGTGCCGCAGAGACGTGGGCGGATCGACGTGGGCAACTCACCCGCGGCTTAAAACGGAAAGCCCCTGCCATGGCCTGGGCAGGCGGCAAACACCAAGCCAAAAAAACCTATAAAAGAGCGACTCAACGTATACGGGACATCTTTGGACGTTAAACATGGTACGCGTGGGTGGTTTTCTCAAAACGCAAAATCGCATTCGACGGCAACGCGCCCGTGGACGGTTCATCTCGCCGTACCAAGTCGGGGGCACGATCTTTGGCAAGTCGACGACGGCGCTCTATCCCTTGATGCATACCTCCTCTCGCCTGACGGACCCCCTCTACATGGAGAAGAGAATGGTTCGATATGCGCGCCAGATGAAAGGGGGGGATCTCAGAAAGGTGTTATGGGCCAACCAAGCCAAAGCCAGGAGGCAACGGATGAAAGGGGGCAACGTCTTCCGCAAGTTGAAAAAACGCATCCAAATTGATTTTCCTCATCGCCCTTTTCCCTCCGCCCATCCCATTCATGATTGGTACAGACTGCGAAAAGGTATAAAAAGAGGACGACGTTGAACCCAGGGACAGACCGCATCATGTCGCTCCAACTGTTTGACGTGCCCGATGTGGATTATCGGTACGAAGCCTCTCGGGAGGTGGAGTTTCAACCCGCCTTGACGGGCATCCAACCCATCACGTTCTCCATCCCGGGCTCTGACGATTATTACGACACCAATTCTCTCCGATTCAAAGTCAAAGTCCGTCTAACCAATCCAGCCGCTGGGTATACTGGCTTGGATGAGGGGCTGCTCATCTCGGATGGCAACGAAACGAGACATGTGTACTGCGTCAACAATTTTGGACACACCATCTTTCGAGATATCACCCTGAGCATGAATGGGGTCCTCATGACGGAACAGAGCAACACCTACCATTACAGAGCCTACCTAGAAACCCTCTTGAACTTCAACCGAGAAGAAGGGGCCACCAAGTTAGCCCCGCAAGGATGGGTCAATCAGCTGAATGTGGTGAATGTCATGGGAGCCACCGCTGCCAATTCGGATGTCCCTACAAACGCCAATTGGAGTGGGAATGCCGAATTGCGTACCTTGACGAGCCGATTACTGACTGAGCATTGGCACACCTTCCTCATCCGTCCCCATTTGGCACCCCTCAAGACAGGCAAATTGTTGGTCCCCAATATCCAGATGGACATTGAACTCTTCCTCAACCCCAACACTGTCTATTTGCTAGGTACCCCCAACAAAGGCACCTTGGTGGCCAAGAAATTTCCAGCCATTCACCCAGAAGACATCAAAGTCACTTTGTTGATGAGAAAAGTGACCTTGAATGCCAGTGTCTATGTGAGACTGCAGAAAGAAAGACAGCTGGGCAAACAAATTGCCCGCTACCCCGTGGTGCGGAGCGAAATCCGTACCTTTTCCTTTGATGGACGCACCACCCAGTGGGAACAAGACAATGTGTTTGTGGGTCGATTTCCTGACCGAGTGATGGTCGGGTTATTGCATTCAGATGCCTTCAATGGAAACCTACAACGCTACCCCTTTGCCTTTGAAAAGTTTGGGGTCACCCAAATACGTCAGACCTTGAATGGAGAAGAATACCCTTACAGAACCCTGCAACTGACTGGAGATCAAGCCTATGAAGATCTACTGGGGTACGATCGATTTCTACAAGCCATGGGTGCCTACAATGA
Source organism: Porites lutea (assembly GCF_958299795.1). Lineage (NCBI taxonomy): Eukaryota > Metazoa > Cnidaria > Anthozoa > Scleractinia > Poritidae > Porites > Porites lutea. The sequence continues at coordinate 33,121,935 of NC_133203.1, read as the reverse complement.
AGACAAGATTCCCCTCCTGCTGCCTGGAGATTGGGGACAAGGCAAGAACTGCACGTTGTTCCTGTTCAACAATGTACCCAGTGGAAAAGCCGATGATCCTCAGTATCGCAACCCCCGTCAATCGGGCAATACGCGACTGATCATTGATTTTGCTGCTGCGGTGGGTCACAATATCACCGTGTTGGTCTGGAGCGAGTATGAAAACATGTATGAGATCAATCACATGGGAGGTATAAAATACAACATCAACGGCTGAAGTGGACTCAGAAGACAGAAGACACCGGGCATGGAGTTTGTGGCGCTCAGTGATAGGGTGCTGCGCACGTTGGCCCTAGAAGATCCCACGTTGCGACGCGTGTTTCATGGCGTGTACCCCGCCGACCAGTTACCCCGTTCACCCCCCAAGAGTATCCGTCAAGCCTATATTGTCAACACGGATCCAGCGGGAGAACCGGGACAACATTGGTTGGGTCTGTGGACGGAACAGAACAAGTGCGAAATCTTTGACAGTTATGGGCTGCCCCTGCACGTGTACACCCACCCCGACCTGCACCAATGGTGGAGTCAATGGAAGCACCTGATCCGCAGTGACCAGACCTTGCAAGCCTTGGATAGTCAGACCTGTGGCCATTATGCGTTATTTTTCCTGAAAGCCCGAGCCCAAGGCCAGTCGTATCAAGAGTTTTTGGGACAATGGAGTTGCGACAATTTAGTGTTGAATGATCAGAAAGTGGCCGAGCGGTTGAAACGGGTGATTAAACAAGAAGTCCAAGATGAAGTCGATGCCCGCCCAGAGGAGGGAGGGCAAAAGAATGTGAGCCGCCAGGCCTTTATGCTTTGTAATCCTTGTGAGTGTTAAGAAATAAAAAAAAACACCATAAAACGAGAGGTGCTGTGAACGAGTAGTCATTTCATCATGATTACGCGAGGGGATGTCCAGCGGGTGATTGACGCCTTCATATTAGAAGAAACCCTGTATTGGTGGTCCCACCCCATTGAACGGGTGAACACCGTCCAAGGGGTGGATGCCTGGGATGGGTATCATTGGCTCATAGCCCGCCAACTGGCGCAAGACCAGGACTGGGTTTCCCTCAAACAGTATATGGACACTATACAAGAAACGCATTTAAGAGAGACGATGGAACACCTGATTCAGTTCGAATCGCCACGCCTCTACCGCGAGTATTGGACGGCATGCCCAGCCACAGACGACGACGACGACAGCGCGCTTCCTCCCGACGACCCCGCTTTCGTCAAAACGGACGTGGGATCATGAGCGTGTTGGCCAAAGCGGCCAAGATCGGCTATAAATTGGGACGTAGCAAACGATATAAACGTATGGGCGCGAAAGGGGCCACGGGTCATTATCGACGTCACCCTCGACCGTGGGAAGGATGATTCGACAGCCCAGTAGTGTGATTATCGCGGGCCCGTCGGGTAGTGGCAAGAGCGAGTTAGTGGAACAATGGTTACGGGACCTCAACGTGTTTCAAATCAAACCCAAGAAGATCGTCTACGCGTACGACCGATGGCAACCCCGGTTTGATCGTATGCAAAAGAAAGAGGGAATCCAATTTCATCGCGGGTTACCGGACCCCCGTCATTTAACCCAATGGTTTGGCCGGACGCGTGGCGGCGTGCTGGTCTTGGATGATTTGATGGAAGAAGGGGGACAGGACAAACGCGTGTTGGATTTGTTCACCAAAGATTCTCATCATCGCAACATCACCGTGTTGTATTTGACGCAAGATTTATTCCCGCCGGGTAAATTTGCCAAGACCATTAATCGCAACGCGCATTACATTGTGGCCTTCAAGAATCCCCGGGATCAAACGGGGATACGGACCATTTTACTGCAAGCCTTTCCCGACCGATGGCGTCAAGTCTTGCGCCTATTTAAACGCATCACGTCCCGTCCCTTTGGCTATTTGATGTTGGATGTGCATCCGGCGTCGGATGATCGATACCGCCTGTGGAGTCATTTAACGCGCCGAGAAGGCAAGGCGCAAGTCCATACCTTGCCCGTGGATGTCCCTGCCGTTCGAAAACGAACTGCAACGAGAACTCGCCCGGGTCCGTCGGCAAAGAGAAGGCGGACAACATATTGACTTGTCGGTCCGCATGGACACACCGACTTTCTCGCCCGCCGGGGTGGGGTCCCCGACCTCGCCCTCGGTACTTCGGGACCTTAGTACCATGACGGACATGGTGGCTGAATTGACCCAACCTGTGGATCGAGCCCAATTGGATCAAGAAATTGAGGATTTTAATTTGACCTACCCGGTCAATGTGGACAATACCCTGAATGCCTTTACCTTACCCCCCGTGGCAGGTACAGGCACCACTACCACCACCACGGCACCGCCCCCACCACCCACGATCACCACGGCTCCCACCACGACAGCCACCCAAACCCGTCCCACCACGTCCACCCGCACACGTCCTACGGCCACTACCACCACCAGCAGTTCCAGACGACCCAGACCACGCCCTGTCACTACCGCTACGACCACCACGGCTCCCTCCCGCCCCTCCACGTCCCGACGTAGTGCTGGAGCCGGCACCAGGACCACCACGTCCACGGTGACGACCCCGACGGGCCGTCCCACCGTGGCCGCCAAACAACCGCGACGACGTCCCCGTGTGCCCTCTCCACCGTCCCCCGGTTCCTCCCCTCCGTCGGAGGACGAGGATGAAGATGATGATGACGACGATCGACGGCGAGGCTTAAGGCGACGGTTGGATTTGCTGAACGAAGATGCGCAAGAACGGGCTCGAGGGAGACGCATTCGCAATATCACGCATACCAATACGGTGACCACCGTGTATGAAGAGGGAGGGCGACCGTCCGTGCGCCGCACCTCGACGCGAACGTCCAGCCCAAGTCCACCCCCTGTACCCCCCCGCCGAGGTCGTGGCCGTGGCCGAGCCCGTGGACGGGGTCGACGCCCGTGAAGCTATAAAACCAGGAGCTTGCCTTCGACTGTCCCCAAAACCATGTGTGGTCAATGTCGAAGTGGGATGGCCCCTCGACGCAAACGCAAACGCACCACGACCCGACGTCGCCGATCCCCCGCCAAACGACGACGAAGGGGTCAAGTAGGGGGTGTCGGGCCCGGCCTGCCTCTTGGGATTCTCAAAGCTGGCTATGGGATCACTAAAGCCATCGGGGATCATCAAACCAAACGTGCTATTGCCATTGGCGAAAAACGCCGACGAGAAGTGGCCTCTGGTAAACGGAAACGCTATGCGGGGGAATCATTTAATTGTTCCATCATGTGAAAAAAGTATAAAAGACAAGAGGTGTTGGACAGACTAGGGATTCATCATGCCTTGTGGTAGACGACGCCGACAGCAACGAGGGGGTATTCTCCCGCTCCTCCTCCCTGCCGTGGCGGCCGCTGTCCTCTTGAAAAAAAAGAAAAAAAAAAAGTGGGCAAGATCAGTGCCAAGCAACAGGCCTTTCTTCAACGACGGGTTCAGCGGATGTTAGGTCGAACCGGTTGGGGCGGGTTCAAAACATTGAGAAAGCTATAAAAAGACACGTTGGGTAGGGACCCAGACATTATTGGAGGATGGTCCGTGGACCCAATGGACGCCGACACCGTTATGTCCCCCGAAAACGACGCCGTCGACGTGGTTTGCAACGCGGAGGTAGGCTACCGCTGTTGGCAATGGCTCTCTCGCCTTTGTGGCTCCGAAAATACAAACCCAGGATCCGTGTTCGTCGACCGGACTAGACCCCCTCGCAAGGCCATCACGTTGACGTTAGAGTGGACGGAGGAGATCGAGGCCGCGTTGTGTCAGCGATGTCGACGTCACATGCAACGGCATTATCATGGGGAACTGTGTCGCCAGTGTGGGGCCCAATTTACCATAAATAGAGCGGGGTCGTGGCAATTTCTGAACCTTCAGCATGGCGTGGCGCATGGAACGTCAAGCCCCGTTCTTGAAAAGTGTCTTACAAGAAGCCAATCAACATAAACGACAAGAATTGTTACGGATGGCCAATGCGGATCAGATCAATGCCATCAGTGAATTAGTGATGAACACGCTCCGTGGCACGGTGCCCCGTTCTCGACAGACCATCACGTTGCTCAAACCGCATGCCCAAAGTTTACGCGCGATGGCCAAACCCGCGCATTCAGTGAAACGACGGCGTGCCATCATGATGGCTTAAACCGGCGGTGCCCTCTGGCCGGAACTCTACCGATGTTATAAACGTTGCATGCGCTAAAGGAGACACGTCAGTTGCACCATGGAACCCGAGATGGTGAGCACCACGGTGGACAACGCCCCAGCTTTTTTGCAATTAAAAGAAAAGTACAAACAAGAATTGGTGGAAGACACTCGCTTGAGTAAAGCCGCGGATTTGGCGGCCAGACAACATGTGCTCCTGACCAGCGAGGTCCCGGATGCCTGGAAACGACCGCAACTCAAAGCCGTGAGCCGTCAGTTACGCCATTGGACCAAAAAAGTGCGCCAACCCTTTGGAGCGCCGGCGGGAGGTGTGCGCGCTGCAGGGGCTACGACGCCCGGTGAGGATGATGATTTTGAGGCGGGGCCGATGCAAGCGTGGTTCACGCAATTGGTGAAGGCCACCCAGGGTATAAAACAAGGCTCCACGCCGACAGGGCCCAGAAAACCACCTGTCCCGCCTAAACCGAACATCACCCCTAGTGCTAAAAAGAAACTCAAGTTCACACCTCAAGTGAGTAGTGCTGAGTTGGCCCACGAGTTGCCTTTTTCAGACAGGCCCGGTACAGCACCCTGGGATACCCCTAGTGAACGAGTGGACTCCATCAAGAAAGCGGTTGCGCGTGATATTCGCAAACGCACGACAGATTCTGCCAAAAAGAAAGCCGCCAGTATCGCCAAAAAGAAAGCCGCTGGGGTGGCCAAGAAAGCCTTGGATTGGAAATCGTGGAAAACCCCGTGATGGGTCGGAGACGTCGTGCTACGGCTGCTTCCCGTACCCGATCGAGGCGACGACCACGGCGATCGCAACGTGGGGGCAAATTATTTGATGTGCAAAACCTCCTCAACAAGACGGGCATTGAATTTCATTGGCCCGGCTATCAGTATATGGGCCCTGGCACTCATTTGAAAAAACGGTTGGCCCGTGGGGATCCCGGCATCAACCGGTTAGACAGGATTGCGAAAGTACATGACATGGATTATGACAAAGCCAAGACCTTGAAAGATAAATGGGTGGCGGATCGCAAGATGATTGCCAAGATTGATCAACTCCCTGGTAGTAAAACCCTGACGGAGCGTATTGTGAGACGCATTATGAAAACCAAACTGAGATTGGGCATGTAATTTAATAGAACACAGTTATCACACAATGGAAATGATTTAAACACATGGTTTAATAAAACTCACATTTTGTTCTTACAAGTATTGTTGTAACTGTTGTAAGGCGTTGGAACGAGTCGATTGGACAGGGTCCTCGTCAAACTCGGAGTCGGACCAGTCTAGCGGACACCACGGGAGGGGAAAGGGACGTTCCAAATGTTCGGCCAAGCGTTGGTTTTGTTGAGCTTGGATCCGCTTCTGATACTTGTCTTTCTGTAACGCTCTCCACCCCTCTTCCCCCAAGGCTTGTTGTTTTTCGGCCCGGAGTTGTCGCCGCCGCTCGTTCAATCGGTGTTTGTAGGCCTCGTACGTCCCCTCCTCTTTCATTTTGGCCATCCAGTTTTTCTGGGCTTGGGCGTTTCTCTTTTTTACTTCACTCCGCTTTTCCTCCGACATGGCATAGTAGCGTTTCATTCCATACTCTAGTTTTTTGGCTTTAAAGGCCTCATACTCCCCTTTGGCTTTCAAGTTTGCCATGTGCTGGTGGTAGCGTCGACGATGGAGGGCCTTTACTTTCTCGATCCCGTTCACGGATGCATACTGACGTATCCGATACAGTTTTTGGTTCCGTTTGTTGACCTCGGGGTCCCGCTTTTTTCGGCGCGATACTGGCGTATCCATAATTTAATTCCAGTAAACGGGAAGAACACACGTCCGCTAACGCTCGCAACTTTCGGAAGGGGCTCTCGGTTCTCTGTCGAGCCTGGGCACGTCGGTCCCGTTGCTGCTGCACAATCTGCTCGCGGTGTTTGTGATAATAGTCTCGGTTCAGCAATCGTACATAGGCCGCGTTTTTGGTGCGGTACCGCAGACAGGCCAGTCGGTTGAGTTCTCGGGCTCGTGCTTCCTGTTCGGGGGTCGGTGCTGGTTTAGCTGGTTTAGGTGGTTTCACCTTTTTCTGGGCCGCCCGCTTTTCTCGTTTCTGCTGCAACAATCTTTCCTTATTCCTGACGTACCATTCGTGTTTCAACTGTTTCGCCTTCTCAGGATTTTTGTTGGGCATTCTCGAACGTAACTGACGTCTGTTCTGATGGACAGACTTTATCTAAGGTTCCATCGGCCAATCACCAATCTCGGTCCAGGCCCAAAGGCGATGGAAGGAGTCTGTACCCATGGGGGGGACCCCCCTCAATCTTCTTCTGGTCGATCAAACCCCCTCACCTGACTCTCACCTGAGCTGGGTCCACCAATCCCAGCACAGGCGAGATCACGTGAGACGGTCTATAAAAGTCCACGTCCAGCGCGGGAAAATTCAAATGGTTTGTCGCTGTCATGGCAGAGGCGTATCCATTCAGTGATGATGACGAAGGGGATGCTCTATTGGATCGCGCCTATGATCGGTGGGAACAGTTGGGAGGGGCTGTCGCCCGTGGCCCTCTTTTTCAATTCAGTTTGCAACCTATCGGTCGACGACGCCGCTGGCGTGATGTAGTGGAGCGGGCGCAATTCAATGCGCAATTACGACAATTGCGGGATCCTGTCGCTGGGGATAATATTGGGTTGGCTTTGACTGAAGCACTCCATCAAGCTATTGAAACAGAACTGGGCCGTGAGCAGCGACCTGCCCACCATTTTGTGAATTTTGCTATTACAGCGCATGGGTTCACGCATGCTTATCAAACCGCCAATTTTACCGTGGGGGAGTTTTTACAACGCACCGCCCGTTTGGATGAGATGTTGGCCACGTTAGCAGGCAAGTTGAACAGCAATGAAGCCTTCAACCCCGATCACGGGTTCCAAGTGGATGTGGTGTTTGTGTCTATGCCCGGCCCAGGAACAGGCCATCGTAAACAACGCAATGCCGGACGTCTATGCCTGGATCGAGACAATAAGAAAAAGAAATGCATTATCACCATTCGAAACAGAGATGCCTTATGCTGTGCTCGCGCGATTGTCACCATGCGAGCTCATTGTCATAAAGATCAAGGCGTGGATGGGTTTCGCGACTGGGACAATCTCAGACGGGGGCTTCCTGTGCAGCAACGTCAAGCCCAGGCCCTCCATCAGCAAGCGGGGGTGGCTGAAGGTCCCTGTGGTTTACCCGAGCTTCGTCAATTTCAACAGGCGTTGGGGTCTCAGTATCAATTGCTGGTGATGACCCGGATGAAACCGTTTTTTCTCATCTTTAAAGGCCCTGACGCGCCTCATCAGATTCGTTTATTGAAATCCAATCATCATTTCGATGGCTGCACGTCCTTTCCTGCGTTTGTGAATCGCTCTTATTATTGTGTGGACTGTGAACGGGGGTTCAACGCTAACGATCGGACCCATCACACTTGTCAAGGGAGACGCTGTAAAGCATGTGGTCGATTTGATTGTCCCGATTATGTGCGTGGCACCCGCCCTACGGAGTATTGCCCCCTATGTCATCGCAAGTTTTATGGTGAGCAGTGTAAACGTCATCATGTGGACAGCTGGCAATGTCAATCCATCAAAACCTGTCTCAAATGCCAGGCCCAGTACACGGTCGTCCCTAACCAACGCCATCAGTGTGGGTACGCCAAATGTCCTGTGTGTCACGAATGCGTGTCCATCCAATACCATAAGTGTTACATTCAACCCGTGGTCGAGAATGAGGAAGAGACTGAACCCACAGAGGAGGGGGGAGGTAGCATGGTGGCGCCACCCCCTCCCCTGTTTGTTTACGCCGATTTTGAAGCCATGCAGAATGCGGAAGGTGTGTTTGTGGCCAATTTGTTGTGTTATTCGTCCAGTGAAGAAACGACCATTCATGTGTTGGACGGGGAAGACTGTGCCCAACAATTTTTGCATGATTTGGATGATCTTACAGACATCCCAGACAGCGAGAGTGAGCGGACCATTCTCGTGGTGTTTCACAACTTGAAAGGGTTTGATGGCATGTTCATTTTGCACGAACTGTACCAGCAACAACGCGAAGTGGTGGATCAATTGACGGTGGGCGCTAAAGTGTTGTCCTTCAGGAGTGGACCCCTCAAATTCATTGACTCGTTGTGTTTCCTACCCATGCCATTGGCCTCGTTTCCCAGCACCTTCAATTTGACCGAATTAAAGAAGGGCTTCTTTCCTCATTTGTTCAATACCCCGGATCATCAACAGTATGTGGGCCGCATCCCCGATTTGGAATTTTACGATCCTGAGGGCATGATGGTAAAAAAGAAAGACGAACTGACGCATTGGCATGCCGACCAAGTCCGTCGTAACGTGCGTTTTGATTTCCGTCAAGACATGATCGAGTATTGTAAATCGGATGTGGCGCTGTTGAAAGCGGGGTGTGAAGCCTTTCAACAAGAATTTGAACAGCAGGCTGGTTTCAATCCCATGGCCAAATGCATTACCATCGCCAGTGCCTGCAATCTCTATTGGCGCAAGCACCATTTGACCCCCGACACCATTGCCGTTGAACCGCTCAGGGGGTGGCGAGGGGCTCAAGTCAACCAATCGCTCAAGGCCCTACAATGGCTGTACTACCAAGAACATCAAATTCCTAAGGAGGGGGCTAGTGCCGATCGCATTCGTCATGTCCGGAATGGGGGCGAGCAGTTTGTCCGGACCCTCGTGAACAGTTATTTTGTTGATGGCTACGATTCTCTGACCCGCACTGTTTACGAATTTCATGGGTGTCTCTATCATGGCTGTCCCACTTGTTATCCCGTGAGAGATGCCAAACATTATGCCACACCGGATCGAACCGTGGAGGAACTGTATCAAGCCACGCTCTCCAAACGCATGGCTCTCCTCCGAGCAGGTTACACGGTGATCGAAATGTGGGAATGTGAATGGGACAAGTTGGTGGACGCGGATGAAGCTGTCCAACGTTTCCTGACGTCGTTTGATTTGGTGGCTCCCTTGGAACCCCGTGACGCCTTTTTTGGGGGACGCACCGGTGCCGTGGCGTTGCATGCCGTGGCTGAAGAGGGGGAGGAAATACGTTATGTGGATGTGACCTCCCTGTACCCATGGGTGAATAAGAACTGCCCTTACCCTATCGGTCATCCCAAGATCATCACCCAACCCGCCGACCAGTCCCTGGCGTCTTATTTTGGTCTGGCTACGGTGGACATTCTGCCCCCGGCTGGTCTATTCCACCCGGTCTTGCCTGTACGCTGTGGCCAAAAACTCACGTTTCCTCTCTGCCGCGCCTGTGTCCAGACAGAGCAAGCCCAACCCATGTTGACTAGAACCCAGTATTGCCCTCATTCGGATGCGGATCGTACACTACGTGGGACCTGGTGTACGCCCGAATTGGTCAAAGCCGTGGAAAAGGGGTACACCCTGATCAAGATCCATGAAGTCTGGCATTTTCCCCCTGAGCAACGTCAAACGGGTCTTTTCGCTGATTACGTCAATACCTGGCTCAAGTTGAAACAAGAGTCCGCGGGGTGGCCCAGTTGGTGTCAGACCCTCGAGCAAAAACGAGAGTACATTCTTCGCTACCAGGAACGGGAGGGGATCCGACTGGACATTGCCAGCATTGCCAAAAACCCTGGTCGTAAGGCCACCGCCAAACTCATGCTGAATAGTTTCTGGGGCAAGTTTGGCGAGCGGATCAACAAACCCACCACCGTCACCGTTCAAAACCCCGCCCATTTGTTCAGCCTCGTTTCCGATGCAGCTCTCGATCTCAGTACGCTCCGCCTCTGTACCGACGACATTTTGGAAGCCGTCTACACCAGTGTCCAAGGCAATGCCGTTAAAGGCACCAAAACCAATATCTTTGTGGCGGCGTTCACCACGTGTCATGCTAGATTGAAACTCTACGAGTCCCTGGACATCCTGCAACAGCAAGTGCTTTATTATGATACCGACAGTGTGGTGTACAAGTGGCGTCCCGGTCAACCCAGCATTGCCACTGGGGATTTTCTAGGCGACATGACCGATGAATTGGACGGGGATGTCATCACCGAGTTTGTTTCGGGGGGCGCCAAGAATTATGGGTACACGACCCGTGGAGGTAAAGTGGTGTGCAAGGTCCGCGGTTTCACGCTGAATGTCCGGGGGTCGGCCATTCTTAATTTTCATACCATGAAAGAGAACATTCTCTCGGAATTAGACTCGCCTCAGGACACTCGCCGACACTTGAACATTGTCAACCCCTATCATTTCACACGGGATTTGGAAAAGAAACACATTCAAGTGGTTCCGCGCGTGAAGCAGTATGGGTTGGTGTTTGACAAGCGCGTCCTCCAGGTGGCTACCCGATCCAGCTATCCCTATGGCTACGAGAGGATTGGGAACGAATTGGATCTTCTATTAGATTTGTAAAACAAAGGGCGTGACGTCATTAGGACCTCACACACGTCCCGGATGTCATTTAGGGCACTGTCGAGATTTGTATTAAAAAATGATGTGGACCTCTATACAGTGTGTGTGTGTTTTTTTATGGACTGACGGGGATGCGAGGGGATTGGGGTTGAATTGCGTATGCGTCCCGCTTGTACCCAGGTTCTACGCGGTCAATAAAACTATGCCAAGTATGTGGATCTACCTCTTGGGTGGGGTCACGTGATTTTTATGCCCAAATATGGGCATTGTGACGTCAATCAAGTCACATGGGCTAAATACTCGATGCTGATTGGTCGAGAAAATTTTTGCTGCGCTCTGATTGGTCAGTACCCAGTGGAGCCCCCTATACTACTATCCGAGTCTCTTGGTTCTTAAAATGGAGCTCGGATTCTGCGGGTAACTATTTTTCTTTCTTTTAACACATTTGTAAAACTTTTTACCCTCTATCATCTATCTCTGTTTGTCTTTCGTATCGGCAGGTTTCCAGGTCGGGAAGGATTCTACGAGGACGAGGAAATATGGTGAGGAAATTCCCAGGGTAATAGTTAAAACTTCCTTACGAGAAAAACAATACACCATGAGAAAAGGAAATCACTAAGTAATGAATCATTTAGAATCGGTCAGGAGACAAGACAAAGCAAAACACATCTCTGAAAACCCACTACAGTGTACCCCCCCCCCTCCTTCTCCTTTCCCCCCCTCTGAGCAAAGAGCCTGGCCGGAGGCTACTCCATTGGTTTGAAACAGAACTTAATCACGTGATTTTTATTTTTCAGCGGTATCGCACACCCCCGCCTTCTTCTCCAGATGAAACCCGGAACATTTCGGGCCGTTTTTCCCCACCTTTGGTTGCTCGGTCAAGGTCTCCTATGCGTCGTGCACGATCATCATTTAGACAGTCAAGGTCTTCTCGAGAACGCTCTAGATCTCCCCGTCGACGCTCGAATTCTCCTCGAAGACCCCCGATGTCTTCTGGAACACGCTCGAAGTCTCCACAAAAACAATCAAATTCCTCACAGAGACGCTCGCTGTCACCTCAAAGACCCCCGATGTATTCTCGACGACGGTCGACGTCCCCACGAAGACACTCAAATTCCCCACAGAGATGCTCGCCGTCTCCACGGAGACACTCGGGGTCTCCGCGACAACGCTCGAGGTCTCCACGAAGACATTCGAAATCCCCACGATCACACTTACTTCAGAGAACAGATAGCAAACAGCATATGAAAGACCGTGAATCAGCGGAAAGAAAAATGAAACAGAGCTACTCAGTAAGAGATGGTGGAAGCAGTGATAAATTTGCAACAGTTGAAACAAGAGGTGAAAGGAACTCAAATGATGAAAAAGCTAACGAATGTTCACCTATAACTGAAGAGCGCTTTCCAGAAAGGCGACGGGAAGAAGAGGAAAAGAGCTTTTCTAATGAAGGCTATGTAAGGTCAAAGTTTGCTTCAATCAATGAAACTGGCAGACACAGGAGAGGAGAAAAAACTAGCAGTAACAGCGACAGCGAGGAATTTGAACAAGCAAGTCGAGACATTTTGTACGGATTGGAAAAACAGAGCCATCTTGCGCGTAAAGACGACACCAGGGACATACGGAAACCAAGTTCATACCCGAACGGTGACGAGCAGACATGGAGAAGCTTAGCTCGTGATTATGAGTTTGAAGAAGGTCACGGAACTTTGGAGGCACAAAGTTATGCACCCATTCCATTAAGCAAAGAACGTGAAAATAACCGAGAACGTCTACAATCTCGAGGTAAAAATAACGATGAACAGATTCCTCCAAACGAAGAAAGCGCAGGCAGTGAACAAGAGGAAAAACGAGCTTTCCTTCAGGGTGAAGGAAGGTTTAAACATCAGGGTATCTCAGAACGTAAAACTGGCCGTCGACAGCGCAGTAGGAGTTTTGATAGACGCAGAAGCAGCTCTCAGGAGAGTGACCGGAACCGGAAGTCACGTCATCACCATCGTCGTCATCATCATCGTCATCATCATCATCGACACCATCATAAAAGAGACGCGAGGCAATCGGAAAGAAACATTGTCGTGACCAAGAAAGATCAGGACATTTCAAGTGACTGACTTGATTGCGTGTAAACTTCTCAAACATCGGTGATATCGTGAACGTAAACAGCACTTCAATTTTCAATGTACAATATTGTGTACGTTTCTCTGTAGAAACAGTCGAAAACGACACTAAAACGTGAAAAAGGAAGTTACGTCTTGAGACAAATAAGAAACAAACTCACATCCGTTCAAACTTTTTCCAACTTTTCTGAAACTTTAATTCAAACTCCTGTCTAAAGAGAGAAGAACAGGCATTTATTCATGACTTATCCTTTAACGACATATTCATTGTCTTTCATACTTGCATCAATTTTCCCTTTTGGTGTCTACTTATCGTAAACTGCCGCTTCTACATCTTGGTAAGGGGTTTTAGGAGGGTTTATAAACGGAGGCGCTTATATCCGAGGGAGCTTATCACAGGAATAGAAAACGCTTCGAAGCAATCTATAGAAGTGCTAGTCAAAATAATTTTGCATTTACTGGTTTTTAACCAAGCGTCAAAAGATCATAATAAATCGAATTCATTTCAATACATTTGTGGGGGGGGGGGGTGGGTGGGGATTATAATCGGATGTGTTTTTTTGTTTACGGGTTGATGGGTCTATAGCTGGTGGGGGTGGGGGGTGGGGGGCTTTATAAGCGGCTTGTTGCAGTATATCCTGGATCGAACCCTAATGTGATGCACTATCCTTATGATAGCCATCACAAAGTGTCCTAATGAACAGAACATCATCAAAATACATGTAATTCGATCAAATATGAACTAGTGTAAAAATGAGAGAGAACCCAGTCAAAAATGAAGTATTTTAATACAATGTGCGTTTAATCTTGGATATATAAACTAACTCTTAGAGCCAGTTCTGTGTTGTTACGCCGCAGGGGGCTCAGGCTTCTTTGAAATCCTTTAATACGCCTGTACAGGCTCTTGATATGTGTTATTGACCAAGCGTGAGATCAAGAAGGCTGGATATTGATCAAGTTCTTGTTTTCGCATTCACGGATCAAAAAAGACAATAATAACGCAAAAAAGAATGAGGAGGCCAATATCCAGCCATCTTGCCCGAACAAGCTGGGACAATAAGGGATTTATTTCATGGCCAAAAAGATATCATTTTCTTCCTGGACCAAGGCGGAAAATGTCGAAAGGCAAGATGGGCACATCTTTCAGGCTCAGTCGAGTAGCCAATCAGTACACAGGTCTCGCGTCATATTGCCGGCTCGCGGATTCAGCCATGCTAATAATCCTTAAAATAGCCTGGGTGCCCTGTTGCTGGGGGTGCGTCGTTTGCCTGTTTCTGTTAAAGCAATCCAGATTTTTATTTGCGTGATCAACTTTTCAACACGCAGTATAAAACGCTGTCGGAAAGCATCAAAAGTCTTTCATGTTTTAACGCCTCCGGGGATTTAAATTAACCTGTTATTAACTGTCCCAGAATCTCTGAGGAATGGTAAGCAAGCAATATTCCGAAACCGCGTTATTGTAATTGTGACCTAAATCATAGAAATCTTTTGACCCATAAAAGGGTGTCGTCCGTGGCTGTTTATATCAACATGCTATAAAGCCAGAAAATATAATATCATTGTTTTCTAGCTTCACGGCTAAAATATTTCGTAAATGCGCTAGCCCCCAAAATTCCTGCGCTTTCTGGTGAAAACAATCCAGTTTAACTCTGAGAAACTGGCTCCAGTTGTTTATCCACCGGAGAAATCGTTATCCAAAGGACATAAAGTATTAGGGACACCAACAGCACTATCCGTTTGATACTGAGATTTATCCAGTGGATAGAGTTATACACCTTTTGTACGACTGGGGACGGGAGATTAAACACAAAGGCGGCAAATTTGTGTTCCAGGAAAAATACACGTTTTAATGCCAACAGTCTTTGATGCAAAAATGCTAAAAGGAAGAAGCCAAGAAAATAGGGGCCGGAGAGAGGAATGAAAGATAAAAGAGGCGGAAGGTCTGGACCCCTTGTTTCCCCACAAAATAGAGTGTAATTTTAAAAATAAGCAGCAAAATCGAGGTTTAGGGAACACGTCACATGTCAACAGAATGTTTTGTGGTGTAAATGCAGGGAGAAGGGGCTACTCACGATAAGGTTTACATAGTTTTACATACCATTTTCACTGACAAGGTACCTCTTTCGTATACAGTTCCATTGAAAATACTGCCCGGCCTTTGAATGTCTACCTAAGAAGAATGAATCGCTAAGACAGGAAGTCTTTATGTCATTTTAGAGTAACGTTAATTTAATAAATGAAAATGTTTGTACTCTTTTAGACCTTTATGTACTTCAACAGTGATTTCCCTGTCTTTGATAAACCTTAATTAAAGCCTCAAAAATCCGGGTACCCCTTTTCAGGCAGAACCTCCAAGTATAAGCTATTGAAGGAAGCCCCTAATCCCCCCTCCCCGGGTGTAAAGCGTCGTTGTGAAAGCCGGCGGTTCTCCTAAATTAAATTTGACTTCATAGACTGGTCTCACGCTTGCGACTAATTCTAAATCTAAATGTGGGACAATTTTCTAGCTTTGCTTGATGAAGACCTGAATGAAGAAGAAAATAGTATTGCACAATTAAGTTAAAATTTGATTTCAAGTCGATTGTCTAGTGAAGTGACTGTAGTTGTTCTGTACGGGTGGTATACAGTAAAAACCCGCAACTAAGAACCTGTATTTTTCCAAGTTAGCCTAAACAAGTTCTGACAGAAATGGTAATTAGCGCAAATACTCAATACCCACAAGCAGAGAACAAACAAACTTTGTCTTATAGATGTTGCCAATGAGTTTGCAGCTCTCAATGAAAATCGAAAAAGCAACTTTGGCACCTTCAAAGAATCCGACCTAAAAATGTCCGGGTGACACTCATCCGTTGCGTCTGTTGGGTTTAGCTTAGAAGTTAGTCTATTCATTTAAATTTGGTCAAACGTGAAGGCCAGTTTGTTACTCGTTGTTTTATAAGAATTAAAAATTAACTTCACTTTTGACAGTTTTAGATCCATTTCTAGCCATTTAAGAAGACTTCAATTTCAAATTTTCCCGGGGGAGCATGCCCCCGGACCCCCCTAGTTGGCTCACGCTAACGCGTTCGCATTAGCACCCCCCCCCCCCACTCCGTCCGTTGTTTTGAAAATTTTTGATCACTGGGGCGATGTTTTAATTTGTTTGTTGATAAACACAAAGAGCGCCTTCTCATTGGTTGAAAAGTGTCGCGTGACCAGTTGGCCCTGTCCTTAAATTTAGGGATATTCCGGACTGGTCACCTCAATGAGTTGACACATGAGCCCGCGATATGGTCATGGGATACTGGTCAGTGGCTGTCCTGTTTTGACAGCTGTCAATTGACCATATTGTGAATGTCCAATGTAAAAGATGTGGACTTGGCAAGACACGCCTGAGACACCCCTCCCTTCCTTTTGATAGTCTCCCCTACCCCACTCGTACAATCCGTAGACGCGTACGTACGTGCGCTCGGTCAATCACGTGACAACCAAAGGAAAAGAGGTTGACCATAATCTATGGGTATGGGGCTCTGTCCCACGCGCGCTTCGCTTTGTGCCTTGTTGCAGCGACAAAATTATGTTGCGGAGACAAAGATTTTCACAAAAATTCTCCAGCACACACGAAGCGATTTGTCGCTGCGACGTGTCGCTGCAACGTGTTGCTGCAACTTGTCGCCAAGTGTGTACCGACCTTAAAGCGCCAGCTGTTATGCAGGCTAATATGTACTGCAGCAGTAACACTAAGTAATGAGCATCAAAACCTTTATTAGGCAATAGACTTTTTTAGCTTGCATATATGTTTTGTTTTCTCATTTCAGAACACGTGTTGGTTCTTAAGCACGTGAATCCACGCTTTTTTTAGCCTAGAACTATGATTAGTACGACTATCTAATATACTTATTTTAAGATTTACTGTAGCTCTGCCATTGATTTTCCCGTGTGTAATTATGATAATATTTTGTTCTAATTATCTAACTGAGGGAGCCCATTCCTTATAAGCCCGGTGGCTTCTCTTGGGCTTCCTCGCCATGAGAGTTAAGGTAATTAGATTTTATTTGATTTGTTTAATTTTTGGCAAACAAAACAATAAACAATAAACAATAAACAAGCATATGTATGCATAATTAATAAAAAGACAAAAATTCCCTGGAGAACATCACGTGGTCTGAATTGGGAAAGCAAAAGAAAAGATCGAGCAGAATGATGAAATGCCAAGAAGCAAGAGAGGATAAAGTCCTTTCTTGCCAAGAAGTATATGTATGGTATAAGGACAAACACACTTAATCACTCCCACACTGATGACAACTGTGGTGTTATAATGTTTACATTGATCAGCATGTAAGAGCGATGAATAGGTAGGGCTGTTTAGGTACAGTCGAACCTGTCTAATACGGACACCAAAGGGACAGAGCCAAGTGTGAAGAGGTGTCTGTATAAAAGAGGTCACTATGACGACGTCACTTTTATGACTCCACTTACAGTTTTAAGTGTTTAGTAGCCGAAAACAGGCTCACACTTGTCTTTAAACTGCATTTAACCGTTATTAATTCACAGCACGAAGACGCTGTCTTTCAGTAGCATACAACATTTTTACATCTCAGCTACAGACAAACTACTGTTTTAAAACAAACGAGCTACAGCGCAATGCCGCATGTAAAAAGTTGTAACGTAAAGCACAATTCTGAAAGCGTCTTTGGCTACTGATTTTTGTAAGTGTAGTAAACAGTAACTAGAGTACAAAATGTAATAGAAAAGATCTTTATGCTATCTGTAGTTATTGAAGCCTTTAAAAAGTTGGTTATTTTCCTCTGTACACCTTTCGCAAATCGTTGTTTGGTATACAGTGACTGGGCTTTATATCACCTTGCATAGCTCACCAGCCAGACTAGACGGGATTCACCCTGTGCAGATTCACCTCATCGGGATTCGGGATTCATCTGATCACCGCAGTGTCCGTAACCCGGGTGGGGGGGGGGTACTCCGCATATGAAAGGGGTGGGGATGCTCTTCGGAAATTTTGAATTAAATCCCTAAAGGAGACCGATCTGGGCGTGGCCCAACCTTTTTTTGACCCTTAAAAGAGAATTTAAAATATACGTAGCAAATATTTATTTTTACATTTCTTCGCTTGCGACCCTAAACGAGGCCTTCACGGCTAAATATGATTGCCCAGAACACCCTAAGTGAGACCAAAATCCGAAATTTACACCCCTAAGCGAGACGACGATTATCTCCACCCCTTTCATGTGCGGAGTCCCCCCGGGTTCCGTAATAAAGAGGTTTTAATTAAGTTTATATGAATTTACTCTCTGGGGCCGAGATTTAGTGTCCGTTGTCCGTATTAGAGAGAGTCCATATTATGGAGGTTTTTTTAAAGAAAATAGATGAGAATTTTGTCGGGACATTGGAAACTGTCCGTTATAGACAGGTGTCCGTACCGAGGGGTTCGACTGTAGACAATTAAAACACACTATTCGCTTCATCTGCAGTGCTGCTCAGTCAGGCTTTTCATCACGGAGCCAGGAATATAATAATAAACAGATTCTGCTCACTATTTTTAACTTCGAGGATTAGAAAAATGACGTTTATTCAGGAAATGCATGTATTGTGCCAGTTTTTATTAACATATAGTTATGTATGAAATATGAGTAACGTTTGCTTCAAAACTTAGACTTCCTCTTTTTACAGTAAGACATAGTTTGTCTCCACATTTATTTTGTATTCATCAAAGTCCCAAACTGGAAAATTCGTGTCGAGTAAAATAAACCAACAAGGAAAATACACTTCATTTTTCTTTCGATCTCTTCAGCTTTAAGTGATGATTGGTGTTCACTATCTCAAAGGCTCAAAAACCCTGGCAATAATTGTCTGAATTAACAACTGCCTTTCAGTTTTTTATGCTTAGAACATGTTTGATCCCATGTCCCTATAGTGTATTTTTTTAGTTTGTAACTATTTGTCACTTTCAATCACTGACAAATCGCCTTTCTCGTGACCGAATAAAACTGATACAGTGCTCTATAATACGGACACCTCTCTATTACGGACAGTTCGTTTGGTCCCAGAAATGCCAAAAATCATACTTTTTCGGACACCTCTGTAAAGCGGACACTTGGTTCTGTCCCTTTGGTCTCCGTATTAAAGAGGCTTGACTGTATCGGATGCCGATCTATCTCAACTAAAACGGACCACTTAAGCGCTGTTCTCACGGCTTCACACAGACCACTATATACTGAACCATTTGCACATTTGGAAAATAATAAAAAGATTGAAGTCTGCCTGAAAGTGCTATTCAGCAATGGTGCCTGTTCTTTAATATGCATTTCATCATTTTTTATCTCCATGAAAAGTGGCCTGACATATTGCTCATAGTTTTGCCAAATATATGTGTTATTGACCAAACGCGAGGTCATGATGGCTTGGTAGTGGGTATTGGCCCAGTTCCTTTTTTGCGTTTTCGTAAGCGGAAATTAATGTGCTTAGCTTCATATTAGCGTTCATTTGATTCCTTGCACATTAACATTCACACACAGGCACTCGATCAGCTGTGTCATTAATAAGGTTCTCGAACTTGATAATCACTCTTTAGACTCCAAAGTTGAAGCAAAATTATTAATATCACAACAGGAAGGGATGTTCTTAGTGTGAGTCATATCATTAAACTTGTCATTAATGGGAAAACATATTAATAGAACCACTGGAAAGTCCTGCTCTGTTTAAAACGCCGGCTATTTCAATGATCACGATTTTAAAAGAAGATAATAATAAATAAATAAATAAATAATAATAATAATAATAATAATAACAAGACTAATGATAAACATAATTGATTATCCTCTCCCCTTTTGGAGCGTTTCAGAGATAGTAAACCAATAATTCAAATGAAACATAACAAAGCTAAGAATCCCAGCTGGTAGGAGGCCAACCATGGAAGAGGATTTGAACTCGGGACTACAGAGAACATATCCAGCTATAGCGGTCAGCAGGGCGAGACTTGAACATGGGGCTAAAAGTCCCGCGGCGTTCTAACCGCTCGTCCATGCTGCCTCCACAGTTAAAACAACCTCGTTACTGTTACACCATGACTAGCGTTTCGTAATATAATTTGTTCTACAGGAAAGTATCAATTTTATTTTCACTGAGTCGACTCGGCCACTTTGTTCTTCCAACATAAGTAACTCTAAAGGATATATTAAGAATAAATTAAACTGAAACTTCCACGAAAAATAAATAATATTGCTCTACAGATATTTGACACTGAGTTTTCACCATTTGTAAAGGCTTTGATAATCACCCTTAAGAATTCTATCACGGACTCCTAAAGTTAGACCAAAACTACAGCTGAATATTCAATAACACAACAACACAGTCAGTCTATTTTAGTATAGTTTATAGAGCAAACTTATCCATACTCAAAACAGTTTAAACTTCCATCTGAATGTTTCACAATAAAGTCAAAACTAGCCAACTGCTAGTACAGCCGCTCCCTTCCCTCACACGCAATTAGCAACGGTGAATCACTGACGCCCCTTCTCTAGTCTGCTACACAGCCGTTTTTAGTGTCGTCACGCCAACGCTGTGCTGTGCAGCAGACTACCCCTCCTCCGATTTTAATTTTTCTTAGGGGAGGGCTAGGGAACGACTGTAAACGGGCTAACAGTTAAAGGAAACTCCTACATCTGTAAGTTACAAGAGACTTCTACAATTTGTAATAAACAATCAACTAAATGGATGGTATCATTTTTTTCACTGAGTGGGCCACTTTTTTCATCTAAAACTGGATAAATTTTCTAAAGGTATGTGAAAAAAAGTGGAATTTTGGAAAACTGGCGCTTCCACATGTAAATCAGTGTTAAACCAAATTTTTAATCCTAGAGATATTTTACAATTTTCACAGCTTGAAAGAGTTTAAGTTATATATGCATGAGTATTTTACAGTAAGTTTGCGTTTGTAACATGCATATAATTCTTGTCATTTAAGAAAAAAAACATATCTTTCGTTTGATCTCCCTCTCTGCTGGAAAATTGCCTAATAAGGATTTGATGCATATTCTCTTAGTGCTGCCAATGCGTTTTTGGCTTGGCGAGGAAATAATTTGACTGGTGATTGGCCGAGTTAGTTACGTTTTTAACGCAGAAAAGGAATAAGACTTATATGCAACCATCTTCATCGAACTGGTTTGGTCTACAAAGGACTCTTTATATAATCAAAGAACAGAAAATATTTTCTTGCGAGACAAAGCAGTTGATCTCGAGCGGGCTAGATAGGCCTGCCTTGCCCGTTCGGATAGCCAATCAGATTATAGCAGGATTCGCTTCCCCTTGCCACTCATAAGTCGCGGAGCAAGCGATACAATTAAAAAAAAAACAGATCTTATATTCCAAACTGCCAAATACGACGACTTTAAGACTTTGGTATAAGCTTACAAAGAGAGTTGCATGATAATCACTTAAATAAGAAATAGTGTAAATATGTCTCAAGATCACTATTTTTAACTGCGAATTACATATTTTAAAAGTAAAATGACGTGCTGAAATACACAAAGCGTTTGTTTTTATACATTGTATCCATGGGATTAATTAGTCACGTTTTAAAAACTTAAACTTCCTGTTTTTGTATTTAAAGTCGCAAACTTATCTTCTAGTACAACTTAACTGCATTTCTCAAGATTTGAACGGTGACTTAAGTTAAAGAAAACCGCTTTACCCTTACTATCTGTCTTTAAAGAGACCACTGCACATACGCCTGCGAATACAGCCCGCGCTTCTCATTGCCCCTTGCCTCGCAATCAAGCTGCCACTGCCTTCTATAAAATGTTCTTTGTTTTTAATCATGCACCTCTTCCCTGTTCTTTCAATAAACAAAACTGAAATGTCATGAACATCGTTACGTGGAATAACTATACGGAGAGGAAAATTTGCATTTAAGCCGTTGCTCAGAAATACACAAGAAAAATGACATTTATGTGCTAAAATACAGTATAATGTTTTTATCAACATATATTTATGGGATGACGGAATGTTTATATCAAAGACTTCCTTTTCTTACAGTAAGCCGTCTCACATTTGTATTTCAAGTCCCAGACCATTCGGCTGGTCCAACTGCGTTCCCAAGATTTAAACCGAGTGGTGAGGTATGTGTGGGATACTTTATTTTCACGTGTTTTATATATGAGAAAAGCGGTATTTTGTGGTGAACGAAGAAGTTTAAGTCACTGGGGAAGACAGCGAGGAAAATATAGTTCTTTTTTCGATCTTTTCAGCTTTAGGTACCGCCTATCTCAAAAAGGCTCAAAGACCTCAATAGTTTATTTAACAGCTGCCTATTCAGGGATAGTTTTCTATGCTTAGCTAGAACATGCATGTTTGATTCCATTTTACATCAAAGAGTACAGATTCTCCCTCGGGAATGCACATACTTTACTGTTTTAAGTTGGCCAGACTGGATTTTTTAGAGTGGATACCTCTTAAGTTGGAGTATTTACCATGTCGGCATGGAATAACAAAGATATCGGAATTGACCGGTTACCACAGCCCTACTGTAAAAAGATGAAAATTTGTTGTGATACATGTTTCATTAACATGGGAGTTGTCATGTACCTCCCTTAGTTGCCTTGATTATGACAAAGTTTGAACAAATTCTATGGGAGCATTTTGGAAATATTTCAAAACAAAATTTTAAGGCTCATAGAAACAGTGGATAAACATGCTATCGTCATCATTGGCTACTATGTAGAGGGAAAATGATAAAGTCTGGAAAAATGCAGTTTCATCTCATAGTGGTTTGATTCCATTTGAAACAGTGTATGAAAAACGAGGAGGATTGCTTTGGTCGATTGCGAGGAAGAAGAATTTGGTTAGCTGGCGTTTGGCTGCCTTTTTACCATTTTAATTTTTGGATGTAATTTGGTCCATGCCTACAAAATTTCACGATAGTATGATTATAGAACCACTTGATATTAAAAAAAAATTAAGAATCCCGAGATCACACACCAATAGTTTATTTAACAGTTTCCTCTCAGGGATAGTTTTCTATGCTTAGACATGTTTGATCCTTGTCATTGCTGAAATCGGATTTTATTTTCAATTTTTTCCGCTAGTTTCGATTGCAGACAATTCGTAGTTCTCAAGCGAAAAAAACTGATATCGGATGCTGACCTATCTCGACTAAAAAAGACCACTTTAAAGCTGTCCGTCTTTACCATTGCATTAAACTACGAGTACATCCGCTCCTCATTGCTTCTTGCCTGGCGATCAAGCTACCAATGCGCTTGTTGAAAATGTTATTGCTATCAATTGCTCTTCCATGTTAAACCAAAAATCAAAGTAAAACGTAAAAAATAATAATATAATAATAACCCGTGAACAATCATAGGACAAGAAAATTTGCCTAACCTTGTTTATTTATTTAAATTTTTTAGAAGTTTGACTATTTCGTGAATTTGTATGATTGGGAGAAAATAAAAAATGTGAAAGCTGGGCTTGCCTTTACAGGTCAAGACAGACACGGAAAATTAAAATAGCCAGTCTTTATGAATTATAATCACTTTGGTAAATTATAAACAAAAGCTCGTCCACACGTACCCGGATATTTTTGGAACAGAAACTTTATCTCCGCTCTCTAAAAAATACGCTTCCACAGGTAGCAAAGGTCAAAGTTTACGTCCATCCTCACAATTTGAAAACGATGGAAATACGATAGCAACTCGTGGCATATGATTTATGACATCATGGTATTCGAAAACCTCCCGTTTTCGTCCGTCCACTGCACGTAAACGAGAAGCAAACGTATTCAAAAATCTCCACTTTAGAAAGCATTTTGATAAGATGCATTTTCGGTAACTGTTGTCACCGGATACACTGTTGTCATCGATATGCCAAACCGGAGAAAACAAAACAAAACAAAACATACCAAATCAAACAACAACAAAAAATCTTCGTTTTCAAATAACAACGGATACATGTGAACGGGGCCAAAGTATTGCCTGAAACAATGGTGCCTTTTTTTCATTAATATGCACATGCTTCTTGGCAATTATTTATCAGTTTCAATTTTTATCTCCATGGAAAGTGGCCTGACAGTATTGCTTAGTTTTTAGCCTAATTGTATGCGTTATTGACCAAGCATAAGCTTGTGATGTCTTGGCAGTGGGTCAATGTGGGTATTTGCCAAGTTCCTTCTTTGCGTTTTTGTGTTTTGATAATCATTCTTTAGAATCCAAAAATAGCAAAATTTATAGTGTTCAGTACTCGATGGAAAGAAAGTCGACCAAACGGCGTTTAAACCGACCGTAGGACACAGAGTGGCTATGAACTAAAGGTAAGGGAGCTTTTTGAATCAATATTTCGCGTGATCATGATTTTTTTTTTCATAGCGTTGTAGATTCGAATACATGTATAAAATTCGATCAATAAGGGCCCGAATCACATGTAATAATGCAAGAAATATCGATTTTCGTTATCTTAAAGGCTACTAGTACCGATAGACAAACAAGAAGACTTCATATCTTTGAGACTTTTTGCATTCATTTGGCATCAGATAACACTCTAATAATTCTAGTATATTCCGACCAAACGACCTCTGAAGCCCGAACCCACAAATAGTGCGCTTGGGCTGCCTGTGGTTGTTAGTACAGCCGCTCCCTTCCATCACACGCGATTAGCAACCTGGTGAATCACAGACGCCCACGGTTCTCCAACTATAGACGGGCTAAGTAAAAAAAAACGGTTACAATCTGTAATAATCAACCAACTAAATGGAGAGTACATTTTTTTTTTTCACAGAGTGGGCCACTTTATTCATTTAGAACTGAATAAATTTGCTAAAGGTTGTGAAGAAAATTGACGCATTGACTTCCACATGTAAATCAGTGTTAAACCAAATTAATCTATGAGATATTTTGACAATTTTCACAGCTTGAAAGAGTTTAAGTTATATCTGGAGTATTTTACAGCATGTTTGCGTTTATAATATGCATATTATTCTTGTCATTTAAGAAAAACATATCTTTTGTTTGATCTCCGTCTCTGCTGGAAAATTGCCTAATAACTGATGGATATTCCCTTAGTGTTGCAAATGTATTTATGCGTTCTTGACTATAAGCGACGGAACAATATCACTGGTCATTGGCGGTGTTCTTCTTTTAACGCTGTAAAGGAATAAGGCTAATATTCAGCGATCTTGACCGAACTGGCTTGATCTACTATACAAAGGACAAAGCAGTTGATCCTAAGCGGGCCTGATAGGCCTGTCTTGCCTAATTACGTTGGGTAGCCAATCAGTACATAACCGGCAGGATTCGCTTCACCCTGTCACTCATAAGTACCGGAGCATGCGATACAATAAAACAAGGAAAAAAAAAACAGATCCTATATTTGACACTGACAAAAGGGGGGAGGGGTCTAACAAATATGATGACTTTTATACTTTGGTATAAGTCGACTGCAAAGAGATTTGCATGGTAATTGCTTTTAAGAAATCGTGTAAAAATGTCTCAAGATCTCTATTTTTAACTGCGAGTTACATGAGAAAATGACGTTTAAGTGCTGAAATACACAAAACGTTGTTTTTCATTAACATTATATCCATGCGAGAAGTGACGTTTCAAACCTTAAACTTCCTGTTTTTGTATTTAAAGTCCTAAACTATTCTTCTGGTCCAACTGCATTTCTCAAGATTTAAGCAGAGACTTAAAAAGTTAAAGTTACAAACCGCTTAATGCTATGTGTCTTTAAAGAGACCATTGCACGTCAGAAGGCTGCGAATACAACCGCTCTTCATTGCTCCTTGCCTTGCAATCAACCCGCCACCTTCTCTAAAACGTCCTTTGTTTTTAATCATAAACTTCCCTGTTCTTTCAATATACGAAACTAAAAATGCCATGAACATGACGTTACCTGGAACTGACAACTGTACGGAGAAGAAAATTTGCTTTAAAACCGTTGCTTCGAGTTAAAAAAGAAAAATGACATTTACGTGCTAAAATACAATATAATGTTTTTATCAACATATATTTATGGGATTAGTCACGTTTATTTCAAAACCTTGGCTTCCTTTTTTTACAGTAAGCCAAATTTGAGTCACATTTCTATTTTAAGTCCCAAACTGTTCGGGTGGTCCAACTGGGTTTCCCTGCAAGATTTAAACAGTGACTAGTAAGAGAGAGGTATAATTTAAAGCGCCAAACTGTCACATAAACGTACTGGTGAGGTATGTAGAGACCTTAGTTAACGCGTTTTATTTATAATAATAGCGGTGCTTTGTGGCGAACGGAGAAGTTTACAATAAGTCACTGAGGAAGTCAACGAGGAAAATAATGTAATTCATTTTTCGATTTTTTCAGCTTAGGTACCACCATTTTAGAAAGGCTCACAGACCGAATAGCTTATTTGACACTTTCCTTTCAGTGATACTTTTCTGCGCTTGGATCATGTTTGACTCCATTTCATCAAAGAACACAGATTCTCGGCCGGCGGGAATCCACATGATGCTTTATTGCTTCAAGTTGGCAAGACTGGATTTTTTTTAGGGTGAATACCTCTTAAGCTGGAGTATTGACGACGTCGATAATAACAATAATATTGGAACTTACCGGTTATCACAGCCCTACTACAAAAAGATGAAAATTTGTTGAGATATGATTCATTGACATGGGAGTTGTCATGTACCTCCCTTAGTTGCCTTGGTTATGGCACAAAGTGTGGACAAATTCTATGAGAGCATTTTGGAAATATTTTGAACGAAGTTTTACGGCTCATAAAAACAGTGGACATGCTATCGACAACATTAATTGGCCAGAAATATGTAAATGAAAATGATGAGGTCTGGAAATGCAGTTTCATCTCATGGTGGTTTGATTCTATTTGAAACAGTGTACGAAAAAAGAGGAGAATTAATTTGCTTCGGCTGATTGCGAGAAAGAGGAATTTGATTAGCTTGCGCTCGGCTGCTTTTTTATCACTCTTTTATGTAATTTGGTCCACGCCTACAAATTTGTTCACAATAATTTAAGAACCACTCGATATTTAACAATTAATGAATGAGGCTGAGTACGGCCTGGAGAGATAACACCCTCCTCGATCTCCGTAATTCTTCATATGATACGAAAGCCGAATTCAATAATTGTTTTATTATTCTTTCAAAATAATTCCTAGTTTAAAAACATGGCTAAAACATGCTTACCTCCATCGATCCATCGATGTTAAGTTCATCTTCGATAGTGCACGTTTCTAGGGTTGTTCAGCTCCGCAAATATTCTCCAAATAGCAGATGTCGCCCTTTGAGTTGTCTTCTTGCTGTTCTTGCCATGTTTTTAGCTGTTTTTTCGCCTAGTTCTTACTCTTGAAACGAGTGAAATGTCCGCAATTTTTCATGTTCACGACCAAAACAACTCAACCTGCATTTTTGACGTCATTTCCTCGCTAAACACAAAATTCTTTCAAATTTGGTCATCAGGAACTGGTTATAGTGAATTAAACGTGTGCTTTTAGCCAATCAGAATCGGGGAAATATTTTGAATGAATAATATTAATAATAAATAATTAAAAGCAATTAAGAATCCCGAGATTAATTATCAGTTTATCCAAGTTTCAAGGACATTGAAATCAAGGAAGGCCATTAAATGGGCTTCAAATGTCATATTTTTCCCCTGATGTTGTGTACTGTACACAAGTGAGCGTCCTCATTAGATCTCATTTTTTCACTGGCATTGTTTTCAAGTTTCGTATACGTGCACCGGCAACTTTAGCCAAAAAAAGTAATTTGCATTTAGAAAGACCAACTTCTCCACGTACAAACTGCTTACGGTTCCCAGCCAACGGCTACCATGCACATGTGTACGGCGCTTAAAGGAGTGCTTTGCACTCGCCTTGGTAGAAGAGGCAGGGTCTGTGATCGTAAGTGAGACCGTGCTGGCTATGCCATGCTGGCTAACAAGGACGAAACAGGTGTTCATGGCTGCGACTGTCTTGGTGTTATGGTTGAGCGCATGCGTAAGGTACTGGCCATACCGCGGAGTTGGTAGTGTGTGCTTCAGTTCATAATTGTGGTCTTCGCCGCCCCGCGCCCCTCCCCAAAACCACTATATTTATGGAGGTCTTCTCTGTGAGAAACAAACCTTTGATCAAAATGGAATGGAATGAAATCTTCCTCCCCTCCTTTGATTGAGGTAGGCTTCTTGAAGGCACAATTTACAAAAGAAAGATGGGGAGGAGGGGAAAAACTTGAAATCGCCGATTTCCCATCCTTCTATCCTTCCTGACCCTGACCCGTTTCGACGCTTAAAATTTAGGTTTGTCAGAACAACTTTTATCAGACTTTTATCAGTTAAAGGTGATCGTTCGTCTGCCTCTTCCATGTTTTATTTTACGGAGCCCTTTCCTCGCACTGCACCCATACTAGATCTCGGCGTTAATACTAGAAACTAGCTGTTTTTTAATATTAAAAATTTTGTTCTGTGACCTGCATTAAGTTTTCCTCAGCCTTAAACCCGTTGTTGCTCTGATATTCTCAGGTTCTTACTTTTGAGTTTTTATGTCTTTGCCCGACTGCTTGTTAGTTAGAAAAAGTTCGCGCACTTTATGCCTGTTTAACATTACTCCTTTGTTGTAAATTACTTTTGATTACAGGTTTACAACATACCCCATATAACCTACAGTTATGTCTGCGATCATAACAAGCGTCTTTAAGGTCACTATTGGTTTGGCCGCTACAAAAGCCAGAAATGTACTGGCAGAAAGGCTAAAAGAAGGCGATGTAACAGATCAAAAATTTCGGGACCTAATCGTCAGTGACGAAGACATCAAGTCAAAGCTGGATGCATTGTCACGAAAAGATCTTGGGGCAGCTGTAGATTACTTTGAAACAGGACTAAGGTTTTTGAATGATGCAGTTTATGGAAGACACAGCGACAGTGCTATTAGAAGAGCAGCACAAGAATCTGAAAGAAACGAAGAAAAACGTCTTGATGAGTTAACTTTGCCTTCAGCCACTTCTCCTGAAACCACAGTTGTCCTCGCTTCGGAAGTCAAAAACATCCAGCTGATTAATTTGGTCGACGAAGAAGCGAAAACAGCGCTTTCTGACGCAAAAGAGAGATTCAAACTGGCTCGTGAAAAAGCAACAGATGCCTCCAATAATGAAGCGCTCAGTACGTTTGATCAAATTACAGCCATTCGATATCGTGTGATGGCGGCAATGTTAGAGTATGCTGCTGATATAGCTGTAGGAACCGCTGGCGACTTGAGAAGCGTTTTGAAGAGAGCGTTGCCAGAGTGCAAACAGTGTCTTGAGAAACTGCACTCCCTTCCAGCTGTTCAAAAATGTTTTAACGTCGAGTTTGAGAAGAGTCAACTAAATGTCAGAGGTCGATTTGGTAAAGATGAGCGAAGAGAGATTATTTCCATTGTATGTCAGATAAATCGCGTCATCTACGATGCGACACAAGCTGTTGGTAGGGATGTAAACGTCTGGTTCTGGCCATATGTTGACACCGGAGAAGAAAAGGTTGACCCTCTACGCGATGGAAGAATATCAAAGGTACTGCACAAAGTCAATATGGAGCACTGTTGGGTTACACCATGGTCATTTGGTCTGGAGGGTGAAGAGGAGCACAAGCTGAAGAATCCGTGTGGTATCGCTACAAACACCACAGGCCAATTCCTGATAGCAGACGATGGGGATAAAACCGTGAAGGTGTTTGATAGCAACGGAAAGTTTGATTTTAGTTTTAATCCTCAAACTGATGACGCCGATACACAGTTACATATTTTGGATGTCGCCACTACAGGCGAGGACAGCAAGATCTATGTACTGGTCAGACTGAAGAAGCCTAGGGCTGAGGAATGGGAGAGTGAAGTGCAGGTTTTTAAGAAGACCGCTGACCTACATCACAAGTTTCCTGTGAGGAGCGTGGAGTGGGACTACAGACTAACAGTGAGCAGCGGCAAACAACGCGGCAAAATTCTGCTGTTGGTAGAACTGTTGACAGGTGAGGTTGTTGATGTTCACGAGCCGAGTGGCGAGTTTGTTTGTAGCTTTGGTGAAGGAGTGTTCAAGTTTGCAACAGATATCATTGCTACTTGTGATGGTCGCGTCATGATAGTGGACTTAAAAGATGGCAGTTTGTACATATTTGATGTGGAGGGACACCAGCTTGGCAAATTTAATATCAAATATGAGAGAGATTTCTATTATCGCATTTCATGTCACCCGGCAAGTGACCATGTCATCCTTGCTGGTCATGAACGAGAGACAGACCGCCTGACGCTGGCTATATACACTGTTAATGGTGAATTTGTTCGCAGAATTCAGCTAAATGAAGAAGGATCTGTAAATGGAATAACAGTGAACGTGGAGGGTCACATTGCTGTGGCTTTTCAAATTCAAGACAAGCATGGCAACGGAAAGAGAAAGGTAATCGTTGTTTAAAACTAAAAAATTCGAAGACACAAGTCAACAGTTAATTATTATTTTACTTTCTTGAATAAATACCATCATATAGGGAGATGTTTGAATTTAATTCTGCAGTTGGTTGGCATCAATGGACATAACTGGATTAAGCCACATACACTGTAAACAACTTCATCCCCTCTTAAGTTTAGTGATGTTTGAAATAATTAAGTCTGGCTTTCGTAACTTTTAGGCGACCGTAGCTCTATAGAGGAAAACAAGTAAGTGCACGAGCAAAATGACGATTTTAAAACGACGAAAAAATAATGTTTTATCAGTTCGACAACAAAGAACGAATGAAGTGCAAATTCTGGTCATTCTTGAAAGCATCTTTTAGCCACGAACCATGAATGTCGCAGTCAAGACATTTCTTTGTAGCTTTTGGGATTTTATGCAATTTATCGTAGATTCAGGCGAGAATAATGCAGAAAATAACTAACATAGATGCACGTTTTTTTCTCGTTCTATATTTTTATATACATTTTACATTTGGCGTATGAATTCGTCACAATTTTGTCGCATAAGCTCGTCATTTTGCTCGTGCATTCAGTAAGCGTTTTCCTCAATAAAGCTACGGTCCCCTAAAAGTAACGAGATCGAGGAGGGTGTTATCCGTCGAGGCCGTAGGCCAAGGTTGATAACACCCTCCGAGATCTCCATAATTCTTCATATGATACGAAAGCTGAATTCAATAACTGTTTTATTATTCATTCAAAATAATTCCTAGTTTAAAAACATAGCTAAAACATGCTTACCTCCATTGATCCATCGATGTTCAGTTCATCTTCGATAGTGTACGTTTAGGTTTGTCCAGCTCCGCAAATATTCTCCAAATAGCAGATGTCGCCCTTCGAGTTGTCTTCTTGCTGTTCTTGCCATATTTTTAGCTATTTTTTCGCCTAGTTCTTACTCTTGAAACGAGTGAAATGTCCGCCATTTTTTCAAGTTCACAACCAAAACAGGTCGGCATTATATTCTACCCCCCAAAGCCACATCGATCGAGAGGGGCTGAGATTGAATTTTGAATAACTTAAAAGTCGTAACCGAAGATTCTCGGAAAATGTACGGATGATATGCACGAAACAACCGAACATCCGAATACTAGATCGGACGTTCTAGCCACTGAACCACCAGGGCTCTAGCGTTAGTGAAGTCGGAAGTCTACTATAGCAGCAGAGTGTACTACACTTCTGTACTGGGAGTTGAAAGAAAGAGAAAGGCTCGAAAAAGGCTGCGTCCATTTCACAGTTGTGGGGGTGCAGATTGCAGAAAATATATCAGGGGGGTACAGTTTCATGCATAATGACTGAGATGTTAGTAAGATGTTGGAAACGAGCAAAGCGGCGAGAACGAATCGCGAAGTTCGCTGGTAAGTGCTCGTTCTCTCTCACGCGGAGAAAAGTCAAGAACAACCTCTGGAACCAGGATAGCTAGGTGTACATTACAGCGAGCTTTATATCCCCCCCCCCCCCCCTGCAAGAAGAAGATTCTTTCTGGCATGGGTTTTATCGACTAGATTGACTTCCAAAATTCTAGATTTGTAAGACTTATGAATGTACATTCACAATTGCGTTTTTCCCTGCCGTCAATCATAATTACGATCACAGGCAACGAACCTTGAAACACAGAAACACACAAAAAAACGCCTTTCGTCGGTTGGCTTTTGAACTTCAGAATTCGCATGTTTGTGAGAAGCGCAGTAATAGATGAACCTTAGATACACACCAATGTTCCCAAAATCTTTGTCCACATTGAAGCAGGAAAACTTGATCGTCAATCTCGTTTCAAACTCTGCGATGGGTTCATAAGCCTCTTGGACGGAAGAAACATATCCAAAATTCTCAGCAATTTTCCTATCGAACGCGGGTTCGTAACTTAAAATTCGCGCCATGATCTTCCTGTTTGTTTCCCAGGAATGATGGGATTTGGAAGGTCGCGAGTTCGATTCTCGCCCGGGGCACGAACATTTTCGTTGCCCCGGGCGAGTATGGTTTCTCCTCAGTTCTTCCAAGTGAAACTGTTCACTGGAAGTGTAGGTGTGCTGCTCACAAGTGCTCATTAAAAATAATAATAACAATAATGATAATAATAAAAGTAAAAAAATAAAATATTTTGTATGTTTAAACAATAACAACTTATATAAAAACCATGATTAAAATTTTCGTTGTGTCAATAATTGTTATCCTTTATGAGTATGGTCTTAAAAAGTTCGTCAGTCCTTTGCAGAAGCGTAACTATGCGCCTAAAAAAATTAAAACCCTTGCCTCTTTGGGGATTTAACAATGGTTATAGGTAAGGGCTCTTATGTGCGGTCTGGACAGGTCAAGTGGTTTTGGTGGATATAGACTTCAACATCCACCAAAACCACCAACAGTGTTCGGGGCTAGATGTGTATCACGTAGACCCATGAAATATCTGAAACATGTTTTAAAACTTCATGAACAATATTTGCCAAAATACAGTTATACTCGTTATATTCATCCTTTGTTGGCGAGAACGCGATCTCCCAAATATAATAAAGCTCAAAGCGAAAGAAAGGCGGATCCCCGAGAGGCGAATACATCAAAACATCGTAGGCATCTTTCTTTGGTATAACATGTCACAAGGTGTCCAAAATTCAATCTCAGTCCCTCTCGATCGATGTGGTTTTGGTGGGTAGAATATAATGCCGACCACCAAAACAACTCAACCTCGTACCCAGGTCCTCTCGGTTAACGGTGCCTTAACCTGCGAAAATGCTGCATCTTTGACGTCATATCCTCGTTAAAGTCAAAATTCTTCCAAATTTGGTCATCATTAACTGGTTATGGTGAATTAAACGTGTGCTTTTAGCCAATCAGAATCGGGGAAATATTTTGAGTGAATAATAAAGGTTTTTAATTTCGATGAAGGAGATCTACTGGGTGTCTCAAAAGTTCGTTCCTCTAATTTCATGCGCAATAACTTTTGATCAAAACTTTATTTTTACATGAAATTTCTAAAAGATGTTTATTGCTCTATCTCGAGTACATACATGATTGTATTCAAAGTTCAGTAAGCTGCATGTCCCCTTTTCTAGAGCCCCAGATGAGCCACTTTTAGCTTTTTTATCACCTGCTACACAGGAGTCACTTTGACCCCCAAACAATATCTGCATTTTTTTTAGATTAGGCAGCGAAAACAAAATGTATTTTGGGCATTGAGCTAAAAAAAATGATAATCATCCAGGCCTCTTTCCACAGTTACAGGCTTTTGTACTTCTTTACCAATGAGACTAGCTGAATGTTGCTTGGTGGACTGAGCAAGGTTTTCTTTGCTATCTCTTGGCCCTCCAACCGTCGCTTCCAAGGAAACTGCCCCAGCTAGACCCCAGTCACCTCGTTGAGTTTCCTTTTTTTTTGTACCCAGCCTATTTTAGAACTATTTTAGCTG